>NC_140016.1:17892895-18006683 GCF_964263955.1 Coregonus lavaretus
ATGGCCATAATGTGAAGCACATTTCTCAGTTTAGCTGGCATGCAGGGAGTACTGCTCTGAGAGCCAGGACACAGCTGATGACCAATGGGGGAGGAGAGGAGAGGAGAGGAGAGGAGAGGAGAGGAAAGGAAAGGAAAGGAAAGGAAAGGAAAGGAAAGGAAAGGAAAGGAAAGGAAAGGAAAGGAAAGGAAAGGAAAGGAAAGGAAAGGAAAGGAAAGGAAAGGAAAGGAGGGAATGGGATGGGAGGAGAGGGAAGGGGTTGAGAGGAGGGGAGAGGAGAGGAGAGGGAGAAAGGGGAGGGGAGTTTCTGTACACTCTTAGAAAAAAGGGTTGCAAAAGGATTCTTCGGCTGTCCCCATAGGATAATTATTTTCGGTTCCAGGTAGAACCCCTTTTGGTTCCATGTAGAACCCTTTTGGGTGCTATCTAAAACCTAAAAGGGTTTTACCTGCAACCAAAAAGGGTTCTTCAAAGGGTTCTCCTATGGGGACAGCCGAAGAACCCTTTGAGGTTTTAGATAGCACCTTTTTTTCAAAGAGTGTAGTACTACATCAGAGCAGGGAGAACTCTCTCTCTCCCCAACATACCAACCCCCTGATGCACTGTAAGATCCACAACGCTCAAAACTTGGCTTACATTTAAACTTCTGGATGTTTTAGAATGTGAGCGAGAATAGATTTAGCATAGGGATAACATAGCATGTTAGTGATAAACTGCTCTAAGATAGAGGAGAATTATCAAACAATACATTAAAACACTCACTATAAAATAATATGAACATAATTCTCTAAGATGACGTGCAATAAATATCCAAACATCTCGTGACAAGATGGTTACCCAAGATAACAGTACATCAAAGAGGAAGGGACAGCGATGAGGAGACAACAGAAAACACGTCATGCTAACATCAGTTCTATCAAAAGGAACCATTTGCATTACAGTGCTTGAGTGTTGTCTGTTTGTGGCACTACTACCCAAACCGCCCCATGCCAGAGCACTGGCATACCAAACGCTTATAGCACATAGTCATAGAACAGCAGTCTCAAGAGGACAACATCTGTTGGATGACAGAGTAATATGCCACGCATGTCTGTGTTATGAGATGAGATGACTACTATAACCATGCAGTATGTCATATGTATGCCAGCTCAATAACTGAAACCTCCACAGTGATTAAGTCTGTCTGTGGGGATGAGTCAGAGAGCAGTATGTTTCTATGAATGTCTCTTCTATGGTCAAATGGCACAGATACAACTCACTGGTTTATAAGAGTCACACGCTCACCTATAATGAAAAGATACACACACATACACACATACACACACCAGAGGAGGCTGGTGGGAGGAGCTATAGGAGGACGGGCTCATTGTAATGGCTGGAATGGAATACATGGAATGGTATTAAACACATCAAGCATATGGAAACCACATGTTTGAGTCCACACTGGGCGCCCGGGGAACACTATGTGATTAAACAACACAGAGTCGTCTCCTCAACTGAAGACTGAGCACTCCAATGATGTGAATGATGCTATGATAATCCTCCATGGCTGTAGGTGGCTCCCCTGCGTAGCGATGCGTACAATATTGATTCTGTTAAGGTCATTCACACAGGGATGCAGGGAAACAATGGTTCACTGGTGGGGACCGGCGCTTCACCAAGGGTGAGTTGAGAGAGCTGTACAAACACCCCCTTTAGCATTAACGCACAAAGTGGCCAAGGTACACAGTGTGTGCGTCCGTGTGTGTGCGTGTGTGTCGGACACCCCAGGACTCCTTGTCAAGCGTATCCTCTATTGTGAGAATGTAAACATTGTTAGAGTTCCGTGGCGGTGACAGACAAACAGACATGTGTACAGAGATGCTCCACCATGTTGTAAAATACCTCTACAACCAAGGTGTTGTTGACACAGGTTTGTCACTCCATAGATATTCAAATGTATAGAATGTGCATACAAGTGTAAGCATCACAAACATACCCCCCCCACATACACACACACACACATACACAATGGTGTAAGTCTGGCAATACATTTCATGATATTAAACAGACATTTCAGTATGCACAATTCATTAAAACATTTAATTGATCCTTTGACAATCATTACACATTAAATATGTTTTAAGAAGATGCCATTATCCAGTTGTGGACAGCTACAGTACAGTAGTGTATGACTGAGGTGACACACAGCCGTGTCATTGGATTAGTTCTAGTGGGATCTCTGTCTCGACTGATTTAATTTACACTTCCTTCATGTCCAGTAAATCAGTCTCTATTATAGCTGTCAAACATGTGTTAGTCAATGTGAGAAAACAGTAAAGAGCCAACAAGAAGGTACATCCTCTTACCTTCAGTGTATCAGTTCTCTGCTTTGTCTTGGCTCCTAAAACATGACTCCTTTTCTCTTTCCCTCTCTTTCACTTTCTCTCCTTCGCTCTCTCTATCAGAGAAGTGCTCTAGCCGGCGCTCAGTCACCTTCTGAGGACGGAGTCTCCAGCCAGTTGGGTTTTTAGGGGTTGGACTAGATCCCTCTGAAGTTTAGGGTTTAGAGTTAATCTCCAGTGTCCTTGGAGTCCGCTGGAGGAGGGACCACACTGAGCTCTCTGGTTATTTAGTCACATCGCAGGGGGTCTCCTCTCCTGTGCTCTCTTCTGCTCTCCTCTGCTCTCTTCTGCTCTCTTCTCACACTCTACCGAGAAGTGAACAGAGACATACACTCTGTCTCACTCTCAGAGGATAGTGTCAGTGGTCCACCGCTGAGCCTCTGACACATGGAGGGAAATTGAAATTGAGAGAGAGAGGGAGGGAGAGAGAGAGAGGGGGGGGGGAGAGAGAGAGCGAGAGGGGGAGGGAGGGAGAGAGAGAGAGAGAGAAAGAGAGAGAGAGCGAGAGAGAGTCCAGGAGAAAACAACTCACAGTGCCAGGCTATATAAAATAAAAATGGAAAACAACAAGTCTCTCTTTCTCTTAGTGGAATAACTCAGCTTCACTTTCCGTAATAATCACCCCATCTACACAAAGTGTGAAAGAGAGAGAACAGCAGGCTGTGGTGGAACAGGTTGAGAGCTTCAAGTTCTTTGGTGTCCACATCACCAACAAACTATCATGGTCCAAACACACCAAGACAGTCGTGAAGAGGGCACGACAAAGCCTATTCCCCCTCAGGAGACTGAAAAGATTTGGCATGGGTCCTAAGATCCTAAAAAAGTTTTACAGCTGCACCATCGAGAGCATCCTGACTGGTTGCATCACCGCCTGGTATGGCAACTGCTTGGCCTCTGACCGCAAGGCACTACAGAGGGTAGTGCGTACGGCCCAGTACATAACTGGGGCCAAGCTTCCTGCCATCCAGGACCTCTATACCAGGCGGTGTCAGAGGAAGGCCCTAAAAATTGTCAAAGACTCCAGCCACCCTAGTCATAGACTGTTCTCTCTGCTACCACACGGCAAGCGGTACCGGAGCGCCAAGTCTAGGTCCAAAAGGCTTCTAAACAGCTTCTACCCCAAAGCCATAAGAATGCTGAACAGATAATCATGGCTACCCGGACTATTTGCATTGTCCCCCCCACCCCACCCCACCCTACCCCCTCTTTTACGCTGCTGCTACTCTCTGTTTATTATCTTTGCATAGTCACTTTAACTCTACCCACATGTACATATTACCTCAATTACCTCGACTAACCTGTGCCCCCGCACATTGACTCAGCGGATACTTTGTCCCTTGTGCCTGCTTTTACAATGTTTTTCATTGTTGCCGACAGGTTTCCCATTATGTGGCGTTGTGATATCCCTCTTGTCGTGATGTGCTTTGTCTCAGCCTATTTTGTCCCTTGGCAGTTGTCTGCCCTTACCAATGTCTATGCCATGTTGTGTTGTTGCCATAGGTCTCACTTCATGTACTGCCTATGCGCACAGGGTACGTCAAGTGGCAAGCCCTTTAGCAATGTATTTTGTAATATATACGCTCTCAGCCAAAAGTTTGGACACCTACTAATTCAAGGGATTTTCTTATTTATACTATTTTTTACATTGTAGAATAATAGTGAAGACATCAAAACAATGAAATAACACATATGGAATCATGTAGAAAACAAAAAAGTGTTAAACAAATCAAAGTATATTTTATATTTGAGGATCTTCAAATAGCCACCCTTTGCTTTGATGACAGCTTTGCACACTCTTGGCACTCTATCAACCAGCTTCACCTGGAATGCTTTTCCAACAGTCTTGAAGGAGTTCCCACATATGCTGAGCACTTGTTGGTTGCTTTTCCTTCACTCTGCGGTCCGACTCATCCCAAACCATCTCATCTGGGTTGAGGTCGGGGGATTGTGGAGGCCAGGTCATCTGATGCAGCACTCCATCACTCTCCTTCTTGGTAAAATAGCACTTACACAGCCTGGAGGTGTGTTGGGTCATTGTCCTGGTGTATATTTTGATTTGTTTAACACTTTTTTGGTTACTACATGATTCCATATGTGTTATTTCATAGTTTGATGTCTTCACTATTATTCTACAATGTAGAAAATAGTAAAAATAAAGAAAAACCCTGGAATGAGTAGGTGTTTCCAAACTTTTGACTGGTACTGTACATTGCATTCAGACCACTTTACTTTTTCCGCATTTTGTTACATTACAGCCTTATTCTAAAATTGAATCCCCATCAATCTACACACAATACCCCATAATGAGAAAACAGGTTTTCAGAAATGTTTGCAAATTTATGAAAACAAAAAAACAGAAATACCTTATTTACATAAGTATTCAGACCCTTTCTTTGCTATGAGACTCGAAATTGCCCTCAGGTGCATCCTGTTTCCATTGATCATCCTTGAGATGCTTCTACAACTTGATTGGAGTCCACCTGTGGTAAATTCAATTGATTGGACGTGATATGGAAAAGCACACACCTGTCTATATAAGGTCCCACAGTTGACAATAAATGTCAGAGCAAAAACCAAGCCATGAGGTCGAAGGAATTGTCCTAGAGCTCCGAGACAGGATTGTGTCGAGGCACAGATCTCGGGGAAGGGTACCAAAAAATGTCTGCAGCATTAAAGGTCCCCAAGAACACAGTGTCCTCCATCATTCTTAAATGGAAGAAGTTTGGAACCACCAAGACTCTTCATAGAGCTGGCCGCCCGGCCAAACTGAGCAATCGGGTTGAAGGGCCTTGGTCTGGGAGGTGACCAAGAACCCGATGGTAACTCTGACAGAGCTCTAGATTTCCTCTGTGGAGATGGGAGAACCTTCCAGAAGGACAACCGTCTCTGCAGCACTCCACCAATCAGGTCTTTATGGTAGAGTGGCCAGACGGAAGCCACTCCTCAGTAAAAGGCACATGGCAGCCCGCTTGGAGTTTGCCAAAAGGCACCTAAAGGACTCTCAGACCATGAGAAACAAGATTCTCTGGTCTCATGAAACCAATATTGAACTATTTGGCCTGAATGCCAAGCATCACATCTGGAGGAAGCCTGGCACTATCCGTATGGGGAAGCCTGGTGGTGGCAGAATCATGCTGTGGGGATGTTTTTCAGCGGCAGGGACTGGTAGACTAGTCAGGATCGAAGGAAAGATGAACGGAGCAAAGTACAGAGAGATCCTTGATGAAAATCTGCTGTAGAGCGCTCAGGACCTCAGACTGGGACGAAGGTCCAACAGGACAATGACCCTAAGCACAGAGCCAAGACAATGCAGGAGTGGCTTGGGGACAAGTCTCTGAATGTCCTTTAGTGGCCCAGCCAGAGGCCGGACTTGAACCCCATCTAACATCTCTGGAGAGACCTGAAAAAAGCTGTGCAGCGACGCTCCCCATCCAACCTGACAGAGCTTGAGAGGATCTGCAGAGAAGAATGGGAGAAACTCCCCAATTACAGGTGTGCCAAGCATGTATCGTCATACACAGGAAGACCTGAGGCTGTAATCGCTGCCAAAGGTGCTTCAACAAAGTACTGAGTAAAGGGTCTAAATACTTATGTAAATGTGATATTTCAGTTTTAAAAAACAGTTTTTGCTTTGTCATTATGGGTATTGTGTGTAGATTGACGATGAAAAAAACAATTTAATCAATTTTAGAATAAGGCTGTAACATAACAAAATGTGGAAAAAGTCAAGGCGTCTGAATACTTTACGAATGAACTGTACATTTAATTTCATTGTCTACACAGAAATGCACGACTTAAAATGGTCCACAACATTGGGTCCAAGGAGGAAAAGATGCAGGAGTGGTCAATGATGACACACACCTTCGGACCAGAGCTTTTACAAAGGCTGTTCACTTATATGGCAGCATGCCTTGGTAGGTACTTACCTGAACAATACATTATAACACTGTCATAAAGATTTCATATACCACAGCGTTGTTGAATTCCAGTTGTTATATTTGGCTGGTTGCTAGACAAAAGCGAATGTCATTGCCTGTGAGATAATGGAAGACAAAATTAATGGAATATATATATCTTTTTTTTCACTTATTAATGCACTGGGCAAAGTGATTCTCGGAGAGGTTGCTCCTATAGAACTTAATTATATCTAATATTATACATATCATATAGCTGACTCCATTTAAAAGTACAATTAAACAAGGCAACAGTAAACATGTCGTCCCCCACGAATGATCGTGTGACTTACGTACGAACGGACGGAGACAGATCCACAGTCCCCTCCCCGATTTCATTGTGGAGGACAACAATGTGCAATTCTGAGTTTATGAGCCCTTGTGCCTTGGCCCAATTCTGTGCAAGTACCAGAATCATTGATGGTGTTACCCCAATACACAGCCAGCTCTGAATTTCCTTCCTCTAGTTTGGGTGGATCTGGCCACAGTGTTGGCCTTGGGGATCTGAGGGATCATGGCCGTTGTGGATGTCAAACAGCCTTTCTATAACAACCATGAAGTCTGGCCTGGACTGCAGAGTGAAGGAGATACAGGCATTGCATCACGCTCTTCTGAAACTTTTGTCAGTTTCAGTACACCCTCTTGTACACTTGAAAAGGAAATGGTTACCAGCCCTGGAAAGAAAGAAATGGCAACCAAAATAGCTCAATAGAACGCTTCACAGAAAATAACACAACAAAACAACAGCCTGCTGTCAGTTATGCCTTTTATATCATAATGAATACATGGACAGGGAGCCATGATCCTAGATCATCACACCTACTCTGCAATGCTTTATGAATACAGGCCCAGATAGTTTTATCTGGTGTACTGTGTGGCCATAGGTACGCTCCCACTAACCCCCTCCTTTCTCTGTGTCTCCTCAGCCAAAGGGCCTGAGGCCTTAGGACCACGGCTGAGGGCTGTTCCTGCCTCCTTTTGGATATGCCTTCCTCTTTCCCCACCACCATCAGGATGCTAAACTACAATACCACCACATATGGGCAGCCCTTATTTTGTCGGCAAACCCTATTCTGGTATACTTTGATTTCTTTACTTTATGAAAAGCCATCTGACCATAACTGTTTTGGTAGTTTTCTTAACTGTTTTGAGTGCATGGGATTACCCAACATTTTTCCAAACCAATTGAGAAAATTGCAACAAACTTGTATTTGACCACATTCAGGCTCACCTTTTCGTTTCTTCTGTGTGTGGTGTGTTTCGGAAACTACCAGAAAGCCTTTGGTTTATGTCCTCCAGGTGTTTTGGGGGGGAATTGTGTGATGTTAGTTTCTTTTTTTATCATATGGACCACAACCTTTGTATCCCCTTGGGGTTTCGTCCAACACCATCTGCTTGACAAATTCTGCAATACTGGTATTGGCGTCTGCCTGCAAAAAACAAAATAACATTACAATGCGATGTTCCACTGCAACAACCCCATACAGAAACCAGCTACCTGCATTACCCCCTGGAACGAAACTATCTCTGACAACCTGCACCTCCCTACTCCTTGTGAAGGGAGGCCTTCACAAGGTGTGTGCCTTGTCTGAGAGAGCAAATTGGAACAGAAAGGGGTGGAACTGGCACGGAGGGTAAATTAATGTATATTTGTGTCATTGATATTAACAATCTGTGGAATACATAACCTGTTTGACAACTCATCTATGGAAATTTACCTGAACTTCACAAGTATAGATAACTGAAAAACTTGACTTGAGCTCTATGTTGTCATTGATGTGTATACTAACCCATACACCCTTTCATCTTTCCATTACTTCAGAATAGATTTTTGTTTTGTTATAACAGTGTATTGGTATAAGGAGATAAAAACTTTGGAGTTAAAACTTACCTCATAGGAATGTTTTGTCTTGTCCTGAGGTATTCTCTGTAGGTGTTTCTCTTTGACCCCTTGCCACAGAGACTGGATCACTGAGTCACCTAGGTGATCACTGAGAGGTAGAGTCTTCGCCTACATTCCCACAGGGCCTGTAAGCAAAGGCTCCACCCCTCAGATCAGAAGATGGGTTCTGTGCCACAGGGGCCCATAAAGAGGCTGCTAAATGACAATAAACTGGGAAATTTTGAAGATCTACTTATTTCTAGCAAGTTGAACAATCAAATGAGTACCCAAACACTGACAAACATTTGTATTGGTTTTCTTTCATGAAAACAGTGGACAAGACAAAAATCTATAGGCTATCGGCTATTCATGTTAAGTTGGCAACAGGATGGATCGGAGGCTTGAGTAAAAAGTGGATTATACACAAAACACATTCAGTCTCAGTAGCAAGTTGACAGAAGTTTGTGTCACATCACACAGGTAGCTAAATCGTCTTTTTTCTTTGGTTACGAATCAGTGAACGAGAAGGAAATATGCCTGTCTGCAGCATACTGTCAGCCTGGCGCGCTGCTAACTTATGTGCTAGCCGCTCGGGAGGCTCGGAAAACATTCTGCGCTCTGATTGGTTTGACGCTGAAAATAATGCTGTGCAGTGATAGGCTTGCATGTACAACGACTCAGGGTAGCTTAAAGCAACAGCTACCCTGGGTACACTCTGACTTGACCATCTACAACGGAACCATATTGATGGGTACACTTCCTGCTTTTACTTCCTGCTTTGCTCCTCTCAATGGCCACCAGTCCCCCATTATGCCGTCATTGACATGATTGGGGACGCCCGTTCTATTCATTCTATTTATATGGCAGCACATGCAGTCAGGAGCGGAGGAGAGGAGAAAATGTGCGTCTTAATCTTTTTTTAAATAACTATTTTGTTGTTGCTATTTGAACGGTTATTACAGTGACCGCAGTCATTTAACTGGCCAATTACCATCATCCAAAATTCCATGACCGTCACAGCCCTGCTCTTCTCTCTCTCTCTAACCCCTCCACACCAGAGTGCCCATGTCTGTTTTCAATCTTGGCCGTCTTCCTAATTTCTCCTTTCCCAGGATATGAGCGGATGGCCTGAAAATTCATACCGCCAGCCAGCAGCTGACTAAGGCCTTCTTTCTGTTAGAGAGGGATGGCCTCCTGAGAGAGAACGGGGGGGGGGGGGGGGGGGGGGGGGATGAGGGGTCAGGGGGTAAATTTGACCGTACACACACTTTAATTGTGTGAGTCAATGTGAAGGCCCAGCAGAAGTAATTAGAAGGATGTAGAGGGCCCAGTAGTTATTAGATAGGAGGGCAGTTACAACACAACCCAGGGAGTTCAGAGGGAGCAACAACACAGTCTTCAGAACAGGACCGGCTCAGAGCAGAGTGGGACCTACCTCACAGTCTAATACTACTGCAACAGTAAACTACTGTAATACTTTAGAAGAGATATTGTCTCGTTCTCTACAGCCAGAAGTGAGCACATAGTGCAGTATAAACTTTGCACAGATCACTGCACCACTGCCACAACATCAATTATTTAAAGTGCTGTTAATATTGCCCATTGCTACTACAACTCCTACATCTACATGAACACTAAAGACACATCTACTGTAACACTAAAGACACATCCACTGTAACACTAAAAACACATCTACTGTAACACTAAAGACATTTGCATTTTAGTCGTTTAGCAGACGCTCTTATCCAGAGCAACTTACAGTTAGTGCCCCCTGTCACGATCGTCTGAAGGAGGAGACCAATGCGCAGCGTTGCGAGTGAACATGATGACTTTATTAACTTAAAGCAACCACGAAGAAAACAACAAATGACGATACGTGAAGTTCTAAACTGAAATACGACTAACAGCAACAAAGAAACAATAACCCACAACACAAAGGAGAAAACACACAGAATATATATGGCTCCCAATCAGAGATAACGAGCCGACAGCTGACACTCGTTACCTCTGATTGGGAGTCATCGACCAATCACCACATGACACAAACAAAATGAAACTCACCCATCCCCAACACCACCAAATGAAATACACCCAAACACAAGAAAATGAACAACCCTGGCTCAATATAAACGTCCATAGAGCCAGAGTGTTACAGTACCCCCCCCTAAAGGTGCGAACTCCGGGCGCACCAACATCAGGACTAGGGGAGGGTCTGGGTGGGCGTCTGTCCATGGTGGCGGCTCTGGCCCCGGTCGTGATCCCCACCCCACCACAGTCACAACCTGCTTCGGTAGCCTCCTCCCAATGACCACCCTCCACCTAACCCCACCTGGACTAAGGGGCAACCCCGGACTAAGGGGCAGCATCGGCCTAAGGGGCAGCACCGGGATAAGGGGCAGCACCGGGATAAGGGGCAGCACCGGGACAAGGGGCAGCACCGGACTACGGGGCAGCACCGGACTAAAGGGCAGTACAGGACTAAGGGGCAGCACCGGGCTAAGGGGCAGTACCGGACTACGGGGCAGCACTGGGCTAAGGGGCGGCACCGGACTCAGGGGCAGCACCGGGCTAAAGGGCAGCACCGGGCTAAAGGGCAGCACCGGACTAAGGGGCAGCACCGGACTAAGGGGCAGTACCGGACTAAGGGGCGGCACCGGACTCAGGGGCAGCACCGGACTAAGGGGCAGCACCGGGCTAAAGGGCAGCACCGGGCTAAGGGGCAGCACCTGACTAGATGGCGGATCCTGGCTGGCTGGCTCTGGCGGATCCTGGCGGGACGGCTCTGGCGGATCCTGGCTGGACGGCTCTGGCGGATCCTGGCTGGACGGCTCTGGCGGATCCTGGCTGGACGGCTCTGGCGGATCCTGGCGGGACGGCTCTGGCGGATCCAGGCTGGACGGCTCTGGCGGATCCTGGCGGGACGGCTCTGGCGGATCCTGGCTGGACGGCTCTGGCGGATCCTGGCTGGACGGCTCTGGCGGATCCTGGCTGGACGGCTCTGGCGGATCCTGGCTGGACGGCTCTGGCGGATCCTGGCTGGACGGCTCTGGCGGATCCTGGCTGGACGGCTCTGGCGGATCCTGGCTGGACGGCTCTGGCGGATCCTGGCTGGACGGCTCTGGCGGATCCCGGCTGGACGGCTCTGGCGGATCCTGGCTGGACGGCTCTGGCGGATCCTGGCTGGCTGACGGGTCTGGCTGCTCATGGCTGGCTGACGGATCTGGCTGCTCATGGCTGGCTGACGGATCTGGCTGCTCATGGCTGGCTGACGGATCTGGCTGCTCATGGCTGGCTGACGGATCTGGCTGCTCATGGCTGGCTGACGGATCTGGCTGCTCATGGCTGACTGACGGATCTGGCTGCTCATGGCTGGCTGACGGGTCTGGCTGCTCATGGCTGGCTGACGGGTCTGGCTGCTCATGGCTGGCTGACGGATCTGGCTGCTCATGGCTGGCTGACGGATCTGGCTGCTCATGGCTGGCTGACGGGTCTGGCTGCTCATGGCTGGCTGACGGATCTGGCTGCTCATGGCTGACTGACGGATCTGGCTGCTCATGGCTGGCTGACGGACCTGGCTGCTCATGGCTGGCTGACGGGTCTGGCTGCTCATGGCTGGCTGACGGATCTGGCTGCTCATGGCTGGCTGACGGGTCTGGCTGCTCATGGCTGGCTGACGGGTCTGGCTGCTCATGGCTGGCTGACGGATCTGGCTGCTCATGGCTGGCTGACGGGTCTAGCTGCTCATGGCTGGCTGTCGGATCTGGCTGCTCATGGCTGGCTGATGGTGCTGGCTGGGAGGCTGGCGGTGGAGGCGGACCCCAGCCTCGGATTGCAGTCATCACCTCCAGCAGGGCGGCTCCCATCTGCAGGAGTTGCTCTTTCTGGTCCCGAACCCGAGCTTCCAGTCTAGTATGGGCTGCGTCGGCTCCTGCTGATTCCATAGCAGGTGTATGATTCTGTCTGGCGGACGGCTCTGAAGGCTCATGGCAGACGGACGGCTTTGCAGGCTCAGTACAGACGGGCGGCTTATGCAGCGCTTGGCAGACGGGCAGTTCAGACGCCCTAGGGCAGACGGCAGACTCTGGCCGGCTGGCGACGCACATCGTGGACCTGGTGCGTGGAGTAGGAACAGACCGGTCCGTACCGGGAACACCCACCACTGGCCTTAACTGGGGATCAAGAACGGACCGGACCAGACTGGGAACACACTTCAGTCTCTCATGCCGTGCCACAACAACTTCCCTCCCTCTACTCGCCAATGGCTCCCGTAATCCGATAGCCTTCTCTCCAGCTCTACCTGTGGCAGCCTCCTGCTGCCCAGGCGCCCAAGCCATGTGCCCCCCCCCCAAAAAATTTTTGGGGAGTAACCACGGGCTTCCAGCCTCGACTCCGCGCTTCCTCTTCATACCACCTCCTCTCGGCTGCAGCTGCCTCCAGCTCTTCACGAGGGCGGTGATATTCCTCCTCATACCACCTCCTCTCGGCTGCAGCTGCCTCCAGCTCTTCACGAGGGCGGTGATATTCCTCCGGTTGTGCCCAAGGACCCTTTCCAGCCCGAATCTCCTCCCAAGTCCAAAAATCCTTAGGAGGCGTCCATAAATCCTGCGTAGGTAGGTCCTGTTGCCGCTTGGTCCTCTTGTGGTGGGTTATTCTGTCACGATCGTCTGAAGGAGGAGACCAATGCGCAGCGTTGCGAGTGAACATGATGACTTTATTAACTTAAAGCAACCACGAAGAAAACAACAAATGACGATACGTGACGTTCTAAACTGAAATACGACTAACAGCAACAAAGAAACAATAACCCACAACACAAAGGAGAAAACACACAGAATATATATGGCTCCCAATCAGAGATAACGAGCCGACAGCTGACACTCGTTACCTCTGATTGGGAGTCATCGACCAATCACCACATGACACAAACAAAATGAAACTCACCCATCCCCAACACCACCAAATGAAATACACCCAAACACAAGAAAATGAACAACCCTGGCTCAATATAAACGTCCATAGAGCCAGAGTGTTACACCCCCACTTAGGCCAATCAGATCACCTCTCTCTGTCCCTCCTCCATGCCTACAAGCAGCAACTCAAGAGGGAGCCACCAACACAGAGAATAGTGAGGCACTGGACAGAGGAGGCAGACTCACTGCTGCAGGATTGTTTTGAGATTGAATGGAATTGCAGGATTGTTTTGGGATTGATTTGAATATGTTCAAAGAATTATCCAACCAGGACTCATCCATCAACATTGAGGAATATACAACGGCAGTCACAGGCTTCATTAGGAAATGTGTTGATGACGTTGTACCCACAATAACAATCCGGACATACCCCAACCAAAAATCCTGGATGAACGGAGATATCAGTACAATGCTGAGAGCCTGTACTGCAGCATAAATGTCAGCAGAAGGAACCCCGATGACTCGGTGGTGCGCGATGCGTACAAGGCAAGCAGGTACGAGCTCCACAAATCCATTAGGGACGCAAAAACACAATACGGACTCAATCTTGAATTGATGTTCGACAACTCAGACTTGTGTCAAGGACTACAGACTATCACAGACTACAAAGGAAATTCCAGCTGTGCGGTGCCCACCGAAGCCAGCCTCCGAGATGAGCTTAACACATTCTATGCTCACTTCGAGGCAGACAATGCCAAGCCATCCAGGAAAACTCTCGCTGCTCCGGACGACTAGGTGCTTTTCTCTCCGAGGCTGACGTGAAAAGAACTCTCAAAAGAGTGAATACTCACGAAGCCACCGGCCCAGATGGCATCCCTGGCTGTGTCCTCAGAGTGTGTGCTGACCTGCTCGTGGGCGTCTTCTTGAACATTCAAACTGTCCCTGTCCCAGGCAGAAATGCCATCTGGAACATGTGAACTTTCATGTGCCTTAATAACAAACTTGTATGCCATCTGTAAATACAAATAACATTTTTAAATTATGTGCCTAGTTGATTTAGCAACGGAAAAAGACAGGAACCTTCCCGCTAGCCATGATTGGCTGAGATAATAGATGGGCTGGACATGCCGAGAGATGAGTTCGGATTGGTCTGCCATGTAGCACCATTCTGTCTATAACATGAGCTGGTCAGTATGTGTTGGTAATCCTTTCTAACGCAGCTTTTTAAAAATATATCACGTAGTAGAACTGCAAACGTGTTGCTCTCCACTTTCTGGAGGACCGAGTTTTGAAATCAGTGGAATGCCCAGTCGAATTAGAGTATGATAGCTAAGGAGATGGAGAACATTCTGACATTTGATTACAAATACGCATAGGAAGTCAAAAAGAGAACACACAGAAGGCTGTTGTATAAAACACATGTCTCCGGATTACATCTTCAAACTAAGGGCAACCATGGCAGAGAAGCATCCATTACATTTTACATTTTTGTCATTTAGCAGACACTCTTATCCAGAGCGACTTACAGGAGCAATTAGGGTTAAGTGCCTTGCTTAAGGGCACATCAACAGATTTTTCACCTAGTCGGCTCGGGGATTAGAACCAGCAGTTACTGGCACAACGCTCTTACCCACTAAGCTACCTGCCATCCATGTATATGGGTAAGATACTCTAGCTAGCTACATTTTCAGATATTATACTTTTCTAATTTTGTCAGAAAGTCGTTATCATTTAAGTTAAAGCGTACAGTTAGCTAGCTAGCTAACATTAGCTGGCTGGCTTGCTAGCTAACGTTATGTGTATGATCTGTGTAGTAATATTATTAGTATCTCAGAGTCATTGCATTGCTAGTTACAGCCTAATGTTAGCTAGCTAGCTAACATTGAACCTGGTTGGTTAGCTACCTGCAGATTCATTCAGAGTAGTAATGTTATGAGTTGGGATTATGGTTAATTGTTTAGCTAGCTAGCTAGCTACATGTCTAAACAAAATACTTCACTATGCAAGTAACCATTCACTACACCTTCTGTATCCTGTGCATGTGACAAATAAACTTTGATTTGATTTGATATAGTATGTGTTTACCAGAGACGGTAATGTGAAGAACATGACCTGCACCAAAGTCAAATTAGGATATAACGTTAGGCCAATGAGACAGTGTCCAAGTTCTAAAATTCTCTGGTAGAATGCCCTGCTTCTATTTAGTCACACTCATGACCATAAGCTATTTTCTATATTTCGCTCGCCATTAACTTGTAAATAATGATCTTGTTCTGAGTTTATTTTCCTGTAATAATGAAGACAAATTAGCTAAAGTGAAGACGTTGTCAGCTATATGACATGGACATTCTTTTTTTAAATATATTTATTTAACCTTTATTTAACTTTATTCAAACCAACATGAAAACAACATGGTAGCAACACAACATGGCAGCAGCACAACATGGTAGCAGCACAAGACATGGTACAAACATTATTGGGCACAGACAACAGCACAAAGGGAAAGAAGGTAAAGACAACAATACATCACGCGAAGCAGCCACAACTGTCAGTAAGAGTGCCCATGATTGAGTCTTTGAATGAAGAGATGGAGATAAAACTGTCCAGTTTGAGTGTTTTTTGCAGCTCGTTCCAGACGCTAGCTGCAGCGAACTGTAAAGAGGAGTGACCCAGGGATGTGTGTGCTTTGGGGACCTTTACCAGAATGTGACTGGCAGAACGAGTGTTGTATGTGGAGGATGAGGGCTGCAGGAGGTATCTCAGATAGGGGGGAGTGAGGCATAAGAGGGTTTTGCGACAGGTATACAGAGATGACCAGATTACAGAGGAGTATAGAGTGCAGTGATGTGTCCTATAAGGAGCATTGGTGGCAAATCTGATGGCCGAATGGTAAAGAACATCTAGCCGCTCGAGAGCACTCTTACTTGCCAATCTATAAATTACGTCTCCGTAATCTAGCATGGGTAGGATGGTCATCTGAATCAGGGTTAGTTTGGCAGTTTGGGTGAAAGAGGAGCGATTACGATAGAGGAAATCAAGTCTAGATTAACCTTAGCCTGCAGCTTTGATATGTGCTGAGAGAAGGACAGTGTACTGTCTAGCCATACTCCCAAGTACTTGTTTGAGGAGACTACCTCAAGCTCTAAACCCTCAGAGGTAGTAATCACACCGGTGGGGAGAGGGGCATTATTCTTACCAAACCACATTATCTTTGTTTTGGAGGTGTTCAGAACAAGGTTAAGGGCAGAGAAAGCTTGTTGGACACTAAGAAAGCTTTGTTGTAGAGTGTTTAACACAGAATCCGGGGAGTGGCCAGCTGAGTATAAGACTGTATAATCTACATATAAATGGATGAGAGAGCTTCCTACTGCCTGAGCTATATTGTTGATGTAAATTGAGAAGAGAGTGGGGCCTAGGATCGAGCCTTGGTGACAGGCAGTAGCTGAGATAGCAGATGTTCTGACTTTATACACTGCACTCTTTGAGAGAGGTAGTTAGCAAACCAGGCCAAATACCTAACTTAACATTAGCTAGCTAGCTAACAAGTTAGAAACAAAACAAAACATTGTTTAGTAATTTGCTTTTAGTTGCCTGGTTTGCTAGATTGACATATACTAAATTCATTTTTAAACGGGTGGGTTTATTGGTGTTAAAATACACTAGTTATGCTATTTTGGACCACCAGGCTGCTGATGCCATGAAGCCTGTAGTTGTTGTGTTTATAAGGCTTAAGAGGGTGTGAACGATGCTGAATGGGTGTAGACAAAGAAGAGCTCTCCAGTAGGTTTACCAAAACATTCAAGGGCCATTTTCTCAAAAGTGAGGTTACAAGTTGATCAACTTTCAAAGCAGAATTACTTTCCCATTGTTCCTCAACTGTAGTGTATGATATACAATGTTCTAGCTCTGAGTCTCTACTTTTATCCAATGTAAAAAACACAATTTCAAATTTTGCTACATAAGACCGAATCGAGCCGGTCGGTCACAATTTGTCTACCGCTCCAACAGACAGTGGTGGAAAAAGTACCCCATTTTCATACTTGAGTAAAAGTAAAGATACCTTAATAGAAAATGACTCAAGTAAAAATGAAAGTCCCCCAGTAAAATACTACTTGAGTAAAAGTCTAAAAGTATTTGGTTTTAAATATACTTAAGTATCGAAAGTAAATGTAATTGCAAAAATATACTTAAGTATCAAAAGTAAAAGCATAAATAATTTCAAATTGCTTAAATTAAGCAAACCAAATGGCACAATATTCTTGTTTGTTTTTTATTTACGGATAGCCAGGAGCACACTCCAACACTCAGACATCATTGTACATTTTTCAAATGAAGCATTTGTGTTTAGTGAGTCCGGCAGATCAGAGGCAGTAGGGATGACCAGGGATTCTCTCTTGATAAGTGCGTGAATTGGACCATTTTCCGGTCCTGCTAAGCATTCAAAATGTAATGAGTACTTTTGGGTGTCAAGATAAATGTATGGAGTAAAAAGTACATTATTTTATTTAGGAATGTAGTGAAGTAAAAGTAAAAGTTGTCAAAAATATAAATAGTCAAGTAAAGTACAGATACCCAAACAAACTACTTAAGTAGTACTTGAAATTATTTTTACTTAAGTACTTTACACCACTGCCAACAGATCCACGGAAGATGCCATTTCCATTGTTATTCACACGACCGTAACTCATCTGGACAAGAGGAACACCTATGAGAGAATGCTGTTCATCGACTACAGTTCAGCATTCAACACTATTGTTCCCTTCAAGCTCGACACCAAGCTTAGAGCCCTGGGTCTGGACATCAACCTCTGCAACTGGACCCTGGACTTCCTAACGGGAAGACCACAGGCTGTGAGAATTGGCAACAACACCTCCTCCACACTGATTCTTAACACAGGGCCCCCCCAGGGGTGTGTCCTCAGTCCTCGGCTTTACTCCCTGTTCACCCACAACTGCTTGGCTTTGCACGACACCGACTCCATCATCAAGTTTGCTGATGACACCATGATTGTAGGCCTGATAACCAACAATGACAAGACAGCCTATAGGGAGGAGGTAAGTGAACTGGCATTGTGGCGTCACGACAACAACCTCTCCCTCAACGACAGCAAAACAAAGGAGTTGATTGTTGACTTCTGGAAGTAGAGGAGGGAACATGCCCCGATCCACATCAATAGGACTGTAGTAGAGAGTCACACGTTTTTAAGTGCCTCTGCGTCCACATCACCAAGGATTTGTCATGCGCCAACAACACCACCACTCTTGTCAAGAGGGCGCAACAGCATCTCTATTTCCTAATGTGGCTGAAGAAATTCGGCATGCCGCCCCGGGTCCTCACCAAATACTACCACTGCACCATCGAAAGCGTCCTGACTGGTTGCATCATGGCCTGGTACGGGAACTGCTCCGTGCACGACCGCAAGGCCCTCCTGCTGGTGGTGAAGATGGCCCAGTACATCACTGGGACCGTGCTTCCACCCATCCAGGACATCTACTCAAAACGGTGCCTGAGGAAGGCCCGCAGCATCATCAAGGACCCCACACACCCCAGCCACGAGCTGTTCTCTCCCTTACCGGCAGGCAGGCGGTATCGGAGCATGAGGTCTGATCCCAACAGGCTCAGAGACAGTTTCTATCTACAAGCCATCAGACTTCTGAACACTTGAACTGGACTGACCACCTGCTCTGATTCTCTGTACCTTAGCACACATGCACTAACTCGTGCACACACCCACACAGACATACACACACACAAATATACATTCATGCTACACACACATCACAACTGCTGCTACCAGACTCTTATTATACTGCTCAATTGATATATTTGCCCCCATCCCCCCCTTCCTAAATTTTGCCTTCCTGTACTATACTCGTGCTAAAATATGTATTCTATTCTACTGCCATTTTTAAAACTTTGTATTTATTATTGCTGTTGCATTGCCGAGAAAGAACCTTCAACTAAGAATTTTGTTGGACGATGTATACCATGTGTGTCCCGTATATGCGATTAATAAAACTTGAAACTTCATCTTAAAATAGCTAAGTGGGACCACCACATATCTCAGTCAAGTACATTTTCCTCAATAAATAAGTTATCAGCAAAGTCAGTGCTAGTACGGGGAACAGAGTCAAGTTTCAAAGTCAGTCCTAGTAGGAGCAACATAGTCAAGTTTCAAAGTCAGTGCTAGTAGGGGGAACAGAGTCAAGTTTCAAAGTCAGTGCTAGTAGGGGGAACAGAGTCAAGTTTCAAAGGCAGTGCTAGTAGGGGGGAACAGAGTCAAGTGCTAATGTTAGTTCACGTGCTGTGGGATTATTTAAGATACTCTTTGAAGAGGAATTTAAGATGTTTTCAGAAGATGGGTAGGGACTCTGCTGTCCTAGCTTCAGGGGGATGCTGGTTCCACCATTGGGGTGTCAGTACAGAGAACAGCTTCCATACACTCTCTTATCTATGAGGATGAGGGGAACTGAGACATATTCTGTCTAAACAATCCTCTAATTCTGGGACAGACCCTTACAGTGGAAATATGTCAGTCTCTAAGCCCTATGACTGGCTAGGCCAATAATGCCAATGGACTGGCTGACTGGGACACACATGTATTGTGTTGGGAGGCCTGGTCTGGTCTGTTATCTACATATTTACAAGGCCTCACTAAATGGGGGAATAGCTGTTACAATGGCAACAACAGTTGGAGTAGCAGGGAGGGTCAAGAGAGAGGTTTTGAGGTAAAAGGGAAAATGTCAAACTCAAACCCCATATAAAAGGCTTAGTAGGGAAACAAATCACTCATTCCATTTAGGGGATAAGGTGAATACCAGAACTCTTGATAATTGGGGTTTAACCAATCCAGGAGAATATTAGAACTCTTGATAATTGGGGTTTAACCAATCCATGAGAATATTAGAACTCTTGATAACTGGGGTTTAACCAATCGAGTCCTTATGTGTGTGGACAGTCTGAAATTGGACAATATAATATATATAATATATAATATATAATATAATAATAATAATAATATAATAATATAATATGCCATTTAGCAGACGCTTTTATCCAAAGCGACTTACAGTCATGCGTGCATAAATTATTATTATTTTTTTTGTGTATGGGTGGTCCCGGGGATCGAACCCACTACCTTGGCGTTACAAGCGCCGTGCTCTACCAGCTGAGCTACAGAGGACCATTGGTCTTGTTGATCTGCAGCATCACTGATCATTCACCATCTCACGCCCACACAGGGCCAAATGTTTCCCCATACAGGAAGTCAAGGCCTTCCAGATGTGCTCAGAGAAGCAATGCTCATCAGCAGTTACAGTAAGAGAGAATTGTGTTTTATATACAGTACCAGTCAAAAGTTTGGACACACCTACTAATTCAAGTTTTTTTCTTTTCTTATTTATACTATTTTCTACATTATAGAATAATAGTAAAGACATCAAAACTATGAAATAACACATATGGAATCATGTAGTAACCAAAAAAGTGTTAAACAAATCAAATTTTATATTTGAGATTCTTCAAACAGCCACCCTTTGCCTTGATGACAGCTTTGCACACTCTTGGCATTATCTCAACCAGCTTCACCTGAAATGCTTTTCCAACGGTCTTGAAGGAGTTCCCAAATATGCTGAGCACTTGTTGGCTACTTTTCTTTCACTCTGCGGTCCGACTCATCACAAACCATCTCAATTGGGTTGAGGTCGGGGGATTGTGGAGGCCAGGTCATCTGATGCAGCAATCCTTCACTCTCCTACTTGGTAAAATAGCCCTTACACAGCCTGGAGGTGTGTTGGGTCATTGTCCTGTTGAAAAACAAATTATAGTCCCACTAAGTGCAAACCAGATGGGATGGAGAATCGCTGCAGAATGCTGTGGTAGCCATGCTGGTTAAGTGGTAGCCATGCTTGAATTCTAAATAAATCATAGACAGTGTCACCAGCAAAGCACCCCCACACCATAACACCTCCTCCTCCATGCTTTACGATGGTTCACCCACACAGCTTCTCACAAAGACACGGCGGTTGGAACCAAAACTCTCCAATTGGACTCAAGACGAAAGGACACATTTCCACCATTCTAATGTCCATTGCTCGTGTTTCTTGGCCCAAGGAAGTCTCTTCTTATTATTGGTGTCCTTTAGTAGTGGTTTCTTTGCAGCAATTCGACCATGAAGGCCTGATTCACACAGTCCCCTCTGAACAGTTGATGTTGAAATGTGTCTGTTACTTGAACTCTGTGAATAAATTATTTGGGCTACAATTTCTGAGGCTGGTAACTCATGAACGTATCCTCTGCAGCAGAGGTAACTCTGGGTCTTCCATTCCTGTGGCGGTCCTCATGAGAGCCAGTTTCATCATAGCGCTTGATGGTTTTTGCGACTGCACTTGAAGAAACTTTAAAAGTTCTTGACATTTTCCGTATTGACTGACCTTCATGTCTTAAACTAATGATAGATTGTCGTTTCTCTTTGCTTATTTGAGCTGTTCTTGCCATAATATGGACTTGGTATTTTACCAAATAGGGCTATCTTCTGTATACCACCCCTACCTTGTCACAACACAACTGATTGACTCAAACGCATTAAGAAGGAAAGAAATTCCACAAATTAACTTTTAACAAGGCACACCTGTTAATTGAAATTAATTCCAGGTGACTAACCCATAAAACTGGTTGAGAGAATGCCAAGAGTGTGCAAAGCTGTCATCAAGGCAAAGGGTGGCTATTTGAAGAATCTCAAATATAAAATATATTTTGATTGGTTTAACACTTTTTTGGTTACTACATGTGTTATTTCATAGTTTTGATGTATTCACTACTACTCTACAAATCTAAAAATAAAGAAAAACCCTTGAATGAGTAGGTGTGTCCAAACTTCTGACTGGTACATATATATAACAAGGTCCTACAGGCCTAGTAACAAAACATACTGTATATATAACAAGGTCCTATAGGCCTAGTAACACAACATACTGTATATATAACAAGGTCCTATAGGCCTAGTAACACAACATACTGTATATATAACAAGGTCCTATACGCCTAGTAACACAACATATATAAACAAGGTCCTAAAGGCCTAGTAACACAACATATATAAACAAGGTCCTAAAGGCCTAGTAACACAACATACTGTATATATAACAAGGTCCTATAGGCCTAGTAACAAAACATACTGTATACATAACAAGGTCCTATAGGCCTAGTAACACAACATACTGTATATATAACAAGGTCCTATAGGCCTAGTAACACAACATACTGTATATATAACAAGGTCCTATACGCCTAGTAACACAACATATATAAACAAGGTCCTAAAGGCCTAGTAACACAACATATATAAACAAGGTCCTAAAGGCCTAGTAACACAACATACTGTATATATAACAAGGTCCTATAGGCCTAGTAACACAACATACTGTATATATAACAAGGTCATATAGGCCTAGTAACACAACATACTGTATATATAACAAGGTCCCATAGGCCTAGTAACACAACATACTGTATATATAACAAAGTCCTATAGGCCTAATAACACAACATTCTGTATCTATAGCAAGGTCCTATAGGCCTAGTAACACAATATACTGTATATGTAACAAGGTCCTATAGGCCTTGTAACACAACATAATGTATATATAACAAGCTCCTATAGGCCTAGTAACACAACATACTGTATATATAACAAGGTCCTATAGGCCTAGTAACACAACATACTGTATATATAACAAGCTCCTATAGGCCTAGTAACACAACATACTGTATATATAACAAGCTCCTATAGGCCTAGTAACACAACGTACTGTATATGTAACAAGATCCTATAGGCCTAGTAACACAACATACTGTATATATAACAAGGTCCTATAGGCCTAGTAACACATCATACTGTATATATAACAAGGTCCTATAGGCCTAGTAACACAACATACTGTATATATAACAAGGTCCTATAGGCCTAGTAACACAACATACTGTATATATAACAAGCTCCTATAGGCCTAGTAACACAACATACTGTATATATAACAAGGTCCTATAGGCCTAGTAACAAAACACATATATAACAAGGTCCTATAGGCCTAGTAACACAATATACTGTATATATAACAAGCTCCTATAGGCCTAGTAACACAACATATATATAACAAGGTCCTACAGGCCTAGTAACACAACATACTGTATATATAACAAGGTCCTATAGGCCTAGTAAAAAAACACATATATAACAAGGTCCTATAGGCCTAGTAACACAATATACTGTATATATAACAAGCTCCTATAGGCCTAGTAACACAACATATATATAACAAGGTCCTATAGGCCTAGTAACACAATATACTGTATATGTAACAAGGTCCTATAGGCCTAGTAACACAATATAATGTATATATAACAAGGTCCTATAGGCCTAGTAACACAACGTACTGTATATATATCAAGGTCCTATAGGCCTAGTAACACAACGTACTGTATATGTAACAAGGTCCTAAAGGCCTAGTAACACAACATACTTTATATATAACAAGCTCCTATAGGCCTAGAAACACAACAAATATATAACAAGCTCCTATAGGCCTAGTAACACAACATATATAAACAAGGTCCTAAAGGCCTAGTAACACAACATACTGTATATATAACAAGGTCCTATAGGCCTAGTAACAAAACATACTGTATATATAACAAGGTCCTATAGGCCTAGTAACACAACATACTGTATATGTAACAAGGTCCTATAGGCCTAGTAACACAACATACTGTATATATAACAAGGTCATATAGGCCTAGTAACACAACATACTGTATATATAACAAGGTCCTATAGGCCTAGTAACACAACATCCTGTATATTTAACAAGGTCCTATAGGCCTAGTAACACAACATACTGTATATAAAACAAGGTCCTATAGGCCTAGTAACAAAACACATATATAACAAGGTCCTATAGGCCTAGTAACACAATATACTGTATATATAACAAGGTCCTATAGGCCTAGTAACACAACATACTGTATATATAACAAGGTCCTATACGCCTAGTAACACAACATATATAAACAAGGTCCTAAAGGCCTAGTAACACAACATATATAAACAAGGTCCTAAAGGCCTAGTAACACAACATACTGTATATATAACAAGGTCCTATAGGCCTAGTAACAAAACATACTGTATACATAACAAGGTCCTATAGGCCTAGTAACACAACATACTGTATATATAACAAGGTCCTATAGGCCTAGTAACACAACATACTGTATATATAACAAGGTCCTATACGCCTAGTAACACAACATATATAAACAAGGTCCTAAAGGCCTAGTAACACAACATATATAAACAAGGTCCTAAAGGCCTAGTAACACAACATACTGTATATATAACAAGGTCCTATAGGCCTAGTAACACAACATACTGTATATATAACAAGGTCATATAGGCCTAGTAACACAACATACTGTATATATAACAAGGTCCCATAGGCCTAGTAACACAACATACTGTATATATAACAAAGTCCTATAGGCCTAGTAACACAACATTCTGTATCTATAGCAAGGTCCTATAGGCCTAGTAACACAATATACTGTATATGTAACAAGGTCCTATAGGCCTTGTAACACAACATAATGTATATATAACAAGCTCCTATAGGCCTAGTAACACAACATACTGTATATATAACAAGGTCCTATAGGCCTAGTAACACAACATACTGTATATATAACAAGCTCCTATAGGCCTAGTAACACAACATACTGTATATATAACAAGCTCCTATAGGCCTAGTAACACAACGTACTGTATATGTAACAAGATCCTATAGGCCTAGTAACACAACATACTGTATATATAACAAGGTCCTATAGGCCTAGTAACACATCATACTGTATATATAACAAGGTCCTATAGGCCTAGTAACACAACATACTGTATATATAACAAGGTCCTATAGGCCTAGTAACACAACATACTGTATATATAACAAGCTCCTATAGGCCTAGTAACACAACATACTGTATATATAACAAGGTCCTATAGGCCTAGTAACAAAACACATATATAACAAGGTCCTATAGGCCTAGTAACACAATATACTGTATATATAACAAGCTCCTATAGGCCTAGTAACACAACATATATATAACAAGGTCCTACAGGCCTAGTAACACAACATACTGTATATATAACAAGGTCCTATAGGCCTAGTAAAAAAACACATATATAACAAGGTCCTATAGGCCTAGTAACACAATATACTGTATATATAACAAGCTCCTATAGGCCTAGTAACACAACATATATATAACAAGGTCCTATAGGCCTAGTAACACAATATACTGTATATGTAACAAGGTCCTATAGGCCTAGTAACACAATATACTGTATATATAACAAGGTCCTATAGGCCTAGTAACACAACGTACTGTATATATATCAAGGTCCTATAGGCCTAGTAACACAACGTACTGTATATGTAACAAGGTCCTAAAGGCCTAGTAACACAACATACTTTATATATAACAAGCTCCTATAGGCCTAGTAACACAACAAATATATAACAAGCTCCTATAGGCCTAGTAACACAACATATATAAACAAGGTCCTAAAGGCCTAGTAACACAACATACTGTATATATAACAAGGTCCTATAGGCCTAGTAACAAAACATACTGTATATATAACAAGGTCCTATAGGCCTAGTAACACAACATACTGTATATGTAACAAGGTCCTATAGGCCTAGTAACACAACATACTGTATATATAACAAGGTCATATAGGCCTAGTAACACAACATACTGTATATATAACAAGGTCCTATAGGCCTAGTAACACAACATCCTGTATATTTAACAAGGTCCTATAGGCCTAGTAACACAACATACTGTATATAAAACAAGGTCCTATAGGCCTAGTAACAAAACACATATATAACAAGGTCCTATAGGCCTAGTAACACAATATACTGTATATGTAACAAGGTCCTATAGGCCTAGTAACAAAACATACTGTATATATAACAAGGTCCTATAGGCCTAGTAACACAACGTACTGTATATATATCAAGGTCCTATAGGCCTAGTAACACAACATACTGTATATATAACAAGGTCCTATACGCCTAGTAACACAACATATATAAACAAGGTCCTAAAGGCCTAGTAACACAACATATATAAACAAGGTCCTAAAGGCCTAGTAACACAACATACTGTATATATAACAAGGTCCTATAGGCCTAGTAACGAAACATACTGTATACATAACAAGGTCCTATAGGCCTAGTAACACAACATACTGTATATATAACAAGGTCCTATAGGCCTAGTAACACAACATACTGTATATATAACAAGGTCCTATACGCCTAGTAACACAACATATATAAACAAGGTCCTAAAGGCCTAGTAACACAACATATATAAACAAGGTCCTAAAGGCCTAGTAACACAACATACTGTATATATAACAAGGTCCTATAGGCCTAGTAACACAACATACTGTATATATAACAAGGTCATATAGGCCTAGTAACACAACATACTGTATATATAACAAGGTCCCATAGGCCTAGTAACACAACATACTGTATATATAACAAAGTCCTATAGGCCTAGTAACACAACATTCTGTATCTATAGCAAGGTCCTATAGGCCTAGTAACACAATATACTGTATATGTAACAAGGTCCTATAGGCCTTGTAACACAACATAATGTATATATAACAAGCTCCTATAGGCCTAGTAACACAACATACTGTATATATAACAAGGTCCTATAGGCCTAGTAACACAACATACTGTATATATAACAAGCTCCTATAGGCCTAGTAACACAACATACTGTATATATAACAAGCTCCTATAGGCCTAGTAACACAACGTACTGTATATGTAACAAGATCCTATAGGCCTAGTAACACAACATACTGTATATATAACAAGGTCCTATAGGCCTAGTAACACATCATACTGTATATATAACAAGGTCCTATAGGCCTAGTAACACAACATACTGTATATATAACAAGGTCCTATAGGCCTAGTAACACAACATACTGTATATATAACAAGGTCCTATAGGCCTAGTAACAAAACACATATATAACAAGGTCCTATAGGCCTAGTAACACAATATACTGTATATATAACAAGCTCCTATAGGCCTAGTAACACAACATATATATAACAAGGTCCTATAGGCCTAGTAACACAACATACTGTATATATAACAAGGTCCTATAGGCCTAGTAACAAAACACATATATAACAAGGTCCTATAGGCCTAGTAACACAATATACTGTATATATAACAAGCTCCTATAGGCCTAGTAACACAACATATATATAACAAGGTCCTATAGGCCTAGTAACACAATATACTGTATATGTAACAAGGTCCTATAGGCCTAGTAACACAATATACTGTATATATAACAAGGTCCTATAGGCCTAGTAACACAACGTACTGTATATATATCAAGGTCCTATAGGCCTAGTAACACAACGTACTGTATATGTAACAAGGTCCTAAAGGCCTAGTAACACAACATACTTTATATATAACAAGCTCCTATAGGCCTAGTAACACAACAAATATATAACAAGCTCCTATAGGCCTAGTAACACAACATATATAAACAAGGTCCTAAAGGCCTAGTAACACAACATACTGTATATATAACAAGGTCCTATAGGCCTAGTAACAAAACATACTGTATATATAACAAGGTCCTATAGGCCTAGTAACACAACATACTGTATATGTAACAAGGTCCTATAGGCCTAGTAACACAACATACTGTATATATAACAAGGTCATATAGGCCTAGTAACACAACATACTGTATATATAACAAGGTCCTATAGGCCTAGTAACACAACATCCTGTATATTTAACAAGGTCCTATAGGCCTAGTAACACAACATACATTTACATTTACATTTTAGTCATTTAGCAGACGCTCTTATCCAGCAACCTGCCAGCTTAGTGGAGTCTGCCAATAGTATAGTCAGTGTAGTCAGCTCAGCCATACCCATTGAGACTGTGTCTGTGCCTCGACCTAGGTTGGGCAAAACTAAACATGGTGGTGTCCACCCTAGCAATCTTATTAGGATAAAGACCTCCTCCATTCCTGCCATTATTGAAAGAGATCGTGATACCTCACATCTCAAAATAGGGTTACTTAATGTTAGATCCCTCACTTCAAAGGCAGTCATAGTCAATGAACTAATCACTGATCATAATCTTGATGTGATTGGCCTGACTGAAACATGGCTTAAGCCTGATGAATTTGCTGTGTTAAATGAGGCCTCACCTCCTGGTTACACTAGTGACCATATTCCCCGTGCATCCCGCAAAGGCGGAGGTGTTGCTAACATTTACGATAGCAAATTTCAATTTACAAAAAAAAAAATGACGTTTTCATCTTTCGAGCTTCTAGTCATGAATTCTATGCAGCCTACTCAATCACTTTTTATAGCTACTGTTTACAGGCCTCCTGGGCCATATACAGCGTTCCTCTCTGAGTTTCCTGAATTCCTATCAGACCTTGTAGTCATAGCAGATCATATTCTAATTTTTGGTGATTTTAATATTCACATGGAGAAGTCCACAGACCCACTCCAAAAGTCCTTCGGAGCCATTATCGACTCAGTGGGTTTTGTCCAACATGTCTCTGGACCTACTCACTGCCACAGTCATACTCTGGACCTAGTTTTGTCCCATGGAATAAATGTTGTAGATCTTAATGTTTTTCCACAAAATCCTGGACTATCGGACCACCATTTTATTACGTTTGCAATCGCAACAAATAATCTGCTCAGACCCCAACCAAGGAGCATCAAAAGTCGTGCTATAAATTCTCAGACAACACAAAAATTAATTGATGCCCTTCCAGACCCCTTCTGCCTACCCAAGGACGTCAGAGGACAAAAATCAGTTAACCACTTAACTGAGGAACTAAATTTAACCTTGCACAATACCCTAGATGCAGTTGCACCCCTAAAAACGAAAAACATTTGTCATAAGAAACTAGCTCCCTGGTATACAGAAAATACCCGAGCTTTGAAGCAAGCTTCCAGGAAATTGGAACGGAAATGGCGCCACACCAAACTGGAAGTCTTCCGACTAGCTTGGAAAGACAGTACCGTGCAGTACCGAAGAGCCCTCACTGCTGCTCGATCATCCTACTTTTCCAAATTAATCGAGGAAAATAAGAACAATCCAAAATTTCTTTTTGATACTGTTGCAAAGCTAACTAAAAAGCAGCATTCCCCAAGAGAGGATGGTTTTCACTTCAGCAGTGATAAATTCATGAACTTCTTTGAGGAAAAGATCATGACCATTAGAAAGCAAATTACGGACTCCTCTTTGAATCTGCGTATTCCTCCAGGGCTTAGCTGTCCTGGATCTGCACAGCTCTGCGAGGGCCTGGGATCGGGAGAGACACTTAAGTGTTTTAGTACTATATCTCTTGACACAATGATGAAAATAATCATGGCCTCTAAACCTTCAAGCTGCATACTGGATCCTATTCCTACTAAACTGCTGAAGGAGCTGCTTCCTGTGCTTGGCCCTCCTATGTTGAACATAATAAACAGCTCTCTATCCACCGGATGTGTACCAAACTCACTAAAAGTGGCAGTGATAAAGCCTCTCTTGAAAAAGCCAAACCTTGACCCGGAAAATATAAAAAACTATCGGCCAATATCGAATCTTCCATTCCTCTCAAAAATTTTAGAAAAAGCTGTTGCGCAGCAACTCACTGCCTTTCTGAAGACAAACAATGTATACGAAATGCTTCAGTCTGGTTTTAGACCCCATCATAGCACTGAGACTGCACTTGTGAAGGTGGTAAATGACCTTTTAATGGCGTCAGACCGAGGCTCTGCATCTGTCCTCGTGCTACTAGACCTTAGTGCTGCCTTTGACACCATCGATCACCACATTCTTTTGGAGAGACTGGAAACCCAAATTGGTCTACACGGACAAGTTCTGGCCTGGTTTAGATCCTACCTGTCGGAAAGATATCAGTTTGTCTCTGTGAATGGTCTGTCCTCCGACAAATCAACTGTACATTTCGGTGTTCCTCAAGGTTCCGTTTTAGGACCACTATTGTTTTCACTATATATTTTACCTCTTGGGGATGTTATTCGAAAACATAATGTTAACTTTCACTGCTATGCGGATGACACACAGCTGTACATTTCAATGAAGCATGGTGAAGCCCCAAAATTGCCCTCGCTAGAAGCCTGTGTTTCAGACATAAGGAAGTGGATGGCTGAAAACTTTTTACTTTTAAACTCGGACAAAACAGAGATGCTTGTTCTAGGTCCCAAGAAACAAAGAGATCTTCTGTTAAATCTGACAATTCATCTTGATGGTTGTAAAGTCGTCTCAAATAAAACTGTGAAGGACCTAGGCGTTACTCTTGACCCTGATCTCTCTTTTGACGAACATATCAAGACTGTTTCAAGGACAGCTTTTTTCCATCTACGTAACATTGCAAAAATCAGAAATTTTCTGTCCAAAAATGATGCAGAAAAATTAATCCATGCATTTGTTACTTCTAGATTAGACTACTGCAATGCTCTATTTTCCGGCTACCCGGATAAAGCACTAAATAAACTTCAGTTAGTGCTAAATACGGCTGCTAGAATCCTGACTAGAACCAAGAAATTTGATCATATTACTCCAGTGCTAGCTTCCCTACACTGGCTTCCTGTTAAGGCAAGGGCTGATTTCAAGGTTTTACTGTTAACCTATAAAGCGTTACATGGGCTTGCTCCTACCTATCTTTCCGAGTTGGTCCTGCCGTACATACCAATACGTACGCTACGGTCACAAGACGCAGGCCTCCTAATTGTCCCTAGAATTTCTAAGCAAACAGCGGGAGGCAGGGCTTTCTCCTATAGATCTCCATTTTTATGGAACAGTCTGCCTACCCATGTGAGAGACGCAGACTCGGTCTCAACCTTTAAGTCTTTACTGAAGACTTATCTCTTCAGTAGGTCATATGATTGAGTGTAGTCTGGCCCAGGAGTGTGAAGGTGAACGGAAAGGCTGGAGCAACGAACAGCCCTTGCTGTCTCTGCCAGGCCGGTTCCCCTCTCCACTGGGGTTCTCTGCCTCTAACCCTGTTGCAGGGGCTGAGTCACTGGCCTGCTGGTGCTCTTTCATGCCGTCCCTGGGAGGGGTACGTCAATTGAGTGGGTTGAGTTACTGACGTGATCTTCCTGTCTGGGTTGGCGACCCCCCCCCCCTTGGTTTGTGCTGTGGTGGAGACCTCTGTGGGCTATACTCGGCCTTGTCTCAGGATTGTAAGTTGGTGGTTGGGGATATCCCTCTAGTGGTGCGGGGGCTGTGCTTTGGCGGAGTGGGTGGGGTTATATCCTTCCTGTTTGGCCCTGTCCGGGGGTTTCTTCGGATGGGGCCACAGTGTCTCCGGACCGCTCCTGTCTCAGCCTCCAGTATTTATGCTGCAGTAGTTTATGTGTCGGGGGGCTGGGGTTAGTTGGTTATACCTGGAGTACTTCTCCTGTCTTATCCAGTGTCCTGTGTGAATTTAAGTATGCTCTCTCTAATTCTCTCGTTCTCTCTTTCTCTCTGAGAACCTGAGCCCTAGGACCATACGTCAGGACTACCGGGCATGATGACACCCTGCTGCCCCCAGTCCGCCTGGCCTTGCTGCTATTCCAGTTTCAACTGTTCTGCCTGCGGCTACGAAACCCCTACCTGTCCCAGACCTGCTGTTTTCAACTCTAAATGATCGGCTATGAAAAGCCAACTGAGAGACCTGAGCCCTAGGACCATACGTCGGGACTACCGGCCGTGGTGACTCCTTGCTATCCCCAGTCCGCCTGGCCTTGCTGCTATTCCAGTTTAAACTGTTCTGCCTGCGGTTATGGAACCCCTACCTGTCCCAGACCTGCTGTTTTAAACTCTAATGATCGGCTATGAAAAGCCAACTGAGATTTATTCCTGATTATTATTTGACCATGCTTGTCACTTATGAACATTTTTGAACATCTTGGCATGGTTCTGTTATAATCTCCACCCGGCACAGCCAGAAGAGGACTGGCCACCCCTCATAGCCTGGTTCCTCTCTAGGTTTCTTCCTAGGTTTTGCCTTTCTAGGGAGTTTTTCCTAGCCACCGTGCTTCTACACCTGCATTACTAGCTGTTTGGGGTTTTAGGCTGGGTTTCTGTACAGCACTTCGAGATATTAGCTGATGTAAGAAGGGCTATATAAAATAAAATTGATTGAAATTGATTGATTATCCAGAGCGACTTACAGGAGCAATTAGGGTTAGGTGCCTTGCTCAAGGGCACATTTACGTCATTTAGCAGACGCTCTTATCCAGAGCGACTCACCAATTGGTGCGTTCACCCTAAAGCCAGTGGGATAACCACTTTACAATTTTTTGGGGGGGGGATTACTTTATCCTATCCCAGGTATTCCTTAAAGAGGTGGGGTTTCAAATGCCTCCGGAAGGTGGTGAGTGACTCCGCTGTCCTGGCGTCGTGAGGGAGATTGTTCCACCATTGGGGTGCCAGAGCAGCGAACAGTTTTGACTGGGCTGAGCGGGAACTATGCTTCCGCAGAGGAAGGGGAGCCAGCAGGCCAGAGGTGGATGAACGCAATGCCCTCGTTTGGGTGTAGGGACTGATCAGAGCCCGAAGGTACAGAGGTGCCGTTCCCCTCACTGCTCCATAGGCAAGCACCATGGTCTTGTAGCGGATGCGAGCTTCAACTGGAAGCCAGTGGAGTGTGCGGAGGAGGGGGGTGACGTGAGAGAACTTGGGAAGGTTGAACACCAGACGGGCTGCGGCATTCTGGATGAGTTGTAGGGGTTTAATGGCACAGGCAGGGAGGCCAGCCAACAGCGAGTTGCAGTAGTCCAGACGGGAGATGACAAGTGCCTGGATTAGGACCTGTGCCGCTTCCTGTGTAAGGCAGGGTCGTACTCTCCGAATGTTGTAGAGCATGAACCTGCAGGAGCGGGTCACCGCCTTGATGTTGGCGGAGAACGACAGGGTGTTGTCCAGGGTCACGCCTAGGCTCTTCGCACTCTGGGAGGAGGACACAGCGGAGTTGTCAACCGTGATGGCGAGATCATGGAACGGGCAGTCCTTCCCCGGGAGGAAGAGCAGCTCCGTCTTGCCAGGGTTCAGCTTGAGGTGGTGATCCGTCATCCATACTGATATGTCTGCCAGACATGCAGAGATGCGATTCGCCACCTGGTTATCAGAAGGGGGAAAGGAGAAGATTAGTTGTGTATCGTCAGCGTAGCAATGATAGGAGAGGCCATGTGAGGATATGACAGAGCCAAGTGACTTGGTGTATAGGGAGAAAAGGAGAGGGCCTAGAACTGAGCCCTGGGGGACACCAGTGGTGAGAGCACGTGGTGCGGAGACAGCTTCTCGCCACGCCACTTGGTAGGAGCGACCGGTCAGGTAGGACGCAATCCAGGAGTGAGCCGCGCCGGAGATGCCCAGCTCGGAGAGGGTGGAGAGGAGGATCTGATGGTTCACAGTATCAAAGGCAGCAGACAGGTCTAGAAGGACAAGAGCAGAGGAGAGAGAGTTAGCTTTAGCAGTGCGGAGAGCCTCTGTGACACATAGAAGAGCAGTCTCAGTTGAATGACCAGTCCTGAAACCTGACTGGTTTGGATCAAGAAGGTCATTCTGAGAGAGATAGCAAGAGAGTTGGCTAAAGACGGCACGCTCAATAGTTTTGGAAAGAAAAGAAAGAAGGGATACTGGTCTGTAGTTGTTGACATCAGTGGGATCAAGTGTTGGTTTCTTGAGAAGGGGAGCAACTCTCGCTCTCTTGAAGACGGAAGGGACATGGCCAGCGGTCAAGGATGAGTTGATCAGCGAGGTGAGGTAGGGGAGAAGGTCACCGGAGATGGTCTGGAGAAGAGAGGAGGGGATGGGGTCAAGCGGGCAGGTTGTTGGGCGGCCTGCAGTCACAAGTCGCAGGATTTTATCTGGAGAGAGAGGGGAGAAAGAAGTCAAAGCATAGGGTAGGGCAGTGTGAGTAGGACCAGCAGTGTCATTAGACTTAACAAACGAGGATCGAATGTCGTCAACCTTCTTTTCAAAGTGGTTGACGAAGTCATCCACAGAGAGAGAGGAGGGGGGGGCGGGGGGGGGAGGATTCAGGAGGGAGGAAAATGTGGCAAAGAGCTTCCTAGGGTTAGAGGCAGATGCTTGGAATTTAGAGTGGTAGAAAGTGGCCTTAGCAGCGGAAACAGATGAAGAAAATGTAGAGAGGAGGGAGTGAAAAGATGCCAGGTCGGCAGGGAGTTTAGTTTTCTTCCATTTCCGCTCCGCTGCCCGGAGCTCTGTATATATAACTGTATATATAACAAGGTCCTATAGGCCTAGTAACAAAACACATATATAACAAGGTCCTATAGGCCTAGTAACACAATATACTGTATATGTAACAAGGTCCTATAGGCCTAGTAACACAACATACTGTATATATAACAAGGTCCTATAGGCCTAGTAACACAACGTACTGTATATATATCAAGGTCCTATAGGCCTAGTAACACAACGTACTGTATATGTAACAAGGTCCTAAAGGCCTAGTAACACAACATACTTTATATATAACAAGCTCCTATAGGCCTAGTAACACAACAAATATATAACAAGGTCCTATAGGCCTAGTAACAACATATATTTAACAAAATCCTCTTCTAGGCCTAGTAACACAACATACTGTATATATAACAAGCTCCTATAGGCCTAGTAACACAACATACTGTATATGTAACAAGGTCCTATAGTCCTAGTAACACAACATACTGTATATATAACAAGGTCCTATAGGCCTAGTAACACAACATACTGTATATATAACAAGGTCCTATAGTCCTAGTAACACAACATACTGTATATATAACAAGCTCCTATAGGCCTAGTAACACAACATACTGTATATGTAACAAGGTCCTATAGGCCTAGTAACACAACATACTGTATATATAACAAGGTCCTATAGGCCTAGTAACACAACATACTGTATATATAACAAGGTCCTATAGGTCTAGTAACACAACATGTAATTTATATAACAAGGTCCTATAGGCCTAGTAACCCAACATATATATATAACAATTTCCTATATGCTTAGTAACACAACATACTGTATATAGCAAAGCCCTGTAGGTCACATGTTGTCTGCAGCTGTGACTTGAGTCCACACTGTATCTTTCATTCCAGACAGAGGCTGGAGAACATCAAAGCATTGGGTCTGCCTGGGGACGCAATACAACGCATTACCTCCCAGAGGCAGTGCTCCTGACACGTGTAACGCTCTCAGAAGTGGCCCACAGAGGCTAGAAGTCTTTAATTACTTACCCAGGCTATACTTTGTAAAAAAAAAAAAAGCTACACTTTTGTACTAGGCTACAAAACAAACTTCCTGTTTCTACACCGTGTTCATGTATTTTTGTTACACTGTTAATACACATAGCGTATTTATATACTGGATTCTTAACATAGCTCACTTTAATAAATCTACTGCAGTACATTTTATTCCTAGTATATATGTTTGGTGTATATAGGCATAGATTGCATTTGGATTACTGATACAGTGTTATTTGGGTTGTTCATTGGATTCGTTCTGACATTCTTGATTCCTTGTTTCTATCTTCTGATTATTTGTGTACTTTTTTGGCATTTTACTGAACTGTTAGGAGCTAGTAACAAGCATTTTACTGAACTGTTAGGAGCTAGTAACACAAGCATTTTACTGCACTGTTAGGAGCTAGTAACAAGCATTTTACTGCACTGTTAGGAGCTAGTAACACAAGCATTTTACTGCACTGTTAGGAGCTAGTAACACAAGCATTTTACTGCACTGTTAGGAGCTAGTAACACAAGCATTTTACTGCACTGTTAGGAGCTAGTAACACAAGCATTTTACTGCACTGTTAGGAGCTAGTAACACAAGCATTTTACTGAACTGTTAGGAGCTAGTAACACAAGCATTTTACTGCACTGTTAGGAGCTAGTAACACAAGCATTTTACTGCACTGTTAGGAGCTAGTAACACAAGCATTTTACTGCACTGTTAGGAGCTAGTAACACAAGCATTTTACTGAACTGTTAGGAGCTAGTAACACAAGCATTTTACTGCACTGTTAGGAGCTAGTAACACAAGCATTTTACTGCACTGTTAGGAGCTAGTAACACAAGCATTTTACTGCACTGTTAGGAGCTAGTAACACAAGCATTTTACTGCACTGTTAGGAGCTAGTAACACAAGCATTTTACTGCACTGTTAGGAGCTAGTAACACAAGCATTTTACCGAACTGTTAGGAGCTTGTAACACAAGCATTTTACTGAACTGTTAGGAGCTAGTAACACAAGCATTTTACTGCACTGTTAGGAGCTAGTAACACAAGCATTTTACTGCACTGTTAGGAGCTAGTAACACAAGCATTTTACCGAACTGTTAGGAGCTTGTAACACAAGCATTTTACTGCACTGTTAGGAGCTAGTAACACAATAATTTTACTGCACTGTTAGGAGCTAGTAACATTCGCTGCATCCGCTATAACATCTGCTAAACTGTATACGCAACAAATAAACTTTGATTTGATTAGGATTCGATTTTGTGTCTACAAGATGTACAAACTGATATTCTATACACTGTTTTTGTAGGACTACTACACTTAACCACAGGGATAATTTAATTTACCCCTGAATTAGACAAATATAGGGAGATTTATGGATTTCTAAAAAGGGTGTGATTCTTATTTCTGGCACGGAGGGAGAGTCAAGTCCCTCTAACACAGTTGTCTATATGTGTTCTATTTAAAAAGTTTTGTGGTTTGGAACTTTTCTGCAGATGATGGATAGAGACATTTTTAAGGGCGCTATGACAGAGTTTTAGACTTACATAGAGCTCAGACTGTTGGCTTTGCTCAAAGCTTATGTCTGGAATCTGTGTCAGTGGGTTGTGTAATTGACAGACTTGCCTGTTGTCCTTTGTGTGCGTGTGAGCGTGCTTAGCATTCCTGTCTTTCTGTCTGTCTGTCTGTCTGGTTTGCAGCAACGAACAAGATATGTGTGGTCCTACACAGTCCCACAAGGCACCTGTGCTGAAAACACACTCTCCAAAAAAGTTATACATTTCTTGCTCTTATTACTAATGGTAGAGAAATGGCATTAATGCGAGCTATGAGCAGTATTCTGTCTGCATTGGTGCCAGCTACTGCACGGCTCACCACATTCTGATGGACATCAGGCCTATAGGGCGCTGGCAGGTGGGTTTGGCTGGAGGATTTATTAGTGTTATAACAGTTTCTCATCCTTTAGCGTTCACTTGGCTGGTGCTAAAGGTAGATTGGCGCTAATGGATGTCGACTTAGATATAGACTTAATATTTATTAAATGCTTTCCCTTCCTGAATTCAAATGGAGGGTGTCTTTTGTATTGTATTGCTGTAGATTATCAAAAATGTGACATATTTTCATCCATGAAATAATGCTGCTTCAGTAGAAGGGTCAGATGAAAGTAAGAGATGGCAGGCTAATTTAAACCCAAGAAACTTTGTTACTTTTCACAAACAGTAGAGGACAGCAGATCACATCTTTATGCATGTTGGTGTCCCTCACCACAGTTTGTAGGCCTGCATGTCATGTCTGGTAGTGATGAGTGGGTCAGTCATTTGTTTACCCACACCTGCCCTCAACTGCTAGTCACCCATCTGCAACCGCCCGACCATGTGTGGTAAAGTGAAAATCTGAGGCCGCAATATAGAAAATAGGTGGATGGGTAGGCTTATAATGTGAACATCTAGCAACCCAAAGGTTGCAAGTTCGTATCTCATCACGGACAACTTTAGCATTTTAGCTAATTAGCAACTTTTCAACTACTTGCTACTTTTTAGCTACTTTGCAACTACTTAGCTTGTTAGCTAACCCTTCCCCTAACCTTAACCTAGCTAATGACACACCTACCCAAGCTAATGTTAGCCAGCTAGCTAGAATTCGTAACATATCATACGTTTTTCAAATTCGTAACATATTGTACGTTTGCTTATTGGAAACATATAATGCGAATTGTAATTTGTAACATATCATATGAAATCGGTAGTGGACATCCACAAATTAATAAATACCATATGAAACGTAGCATATCATACAATAAATACCATACGAAACTTAGCATATCATACTAAATGGAGTGTCTCGGATTTTCAAACAGAATAATATGAATACGAAATGCTCTGTGACCAGGTTGCAGCATTCTGATGCCCCCATATCGTCACTGTAAAAGTAACATGCGCTGTGTCAGACTAGTAGGAGGAAATATAATATCCCCCCACCTCATAAACAAACATAAGCACAGTGATTGGCTTTGAGGAATCGATCTGTACATTAAATAACCATGGTGATGTCCTCGCCTCAAAGGCCTCAACTGATCCTGAAATAAATTATTGACTACACACACCGCTTTTGAAAAAGGACTCAACATGTCTCCACAGTAATAATCTTGATGTAAGGGGCTGATCTAACATAAGGTGGTACCGCCTGGTTGTACGTTTGACGTCATGGAGATACATTCGAACTGTCAACCTGTCCAACAGACAACACTATATAAAAGTGTAGCTAGCTACACGACAGGTGTGTTTACCGCGTAGGTTACAAGGTGGCGAGCCGAGAATTTCACCAGAAGTTGTGGTTGTAATTTTTGGATTACCATGCGCGTAGAGGAGTTAATTCATTGAGATGTACATGAGTTACCTGCTGGATAAAGAAACCGGAATGTACTCAAATTCCATGAGACACCCGACTCAAACTCTGAACAGTCAGAACTTCATGCAATATGCGGGGTTCACCAGTTATCATCACGTCACGGGCATCAGTGACCCTCATGCCCAGAAGACAAGTCTGTGGAACCCCGTTTACGAAGCCCCGCGAGAGCTGTGGTCACCTTATGGCCACAGCGCGGGCTTCCCCGGTTCGAGCCCCGTCATGGAACAGATACGGTTCAGTTCTCCCGAACTGACTACCATCCCGCCTGCGGGGCCGGGAACTCTCCCATCACTCGACTCACCTACCGGGCAGTACTCTCCAGACTCACAGAGAAGAAACTCGTACACTGGCATTAGACGCAATGTACATTCATCCAGTACAGGTAACATTCCCAAATCCCAGTTTCTTTTAGTATATCTTAAACAACAAACCACATACGGTTTGATTTTACTTACCCTTTTAATAATAATATAGACTAGTTGTAGTTTTAACACAAATTTAGCATTTTAATTTACCATTTGATTGAGCATTTATCTCTGATGACCTACATTTCATAATCTTACTATGACAATTTTATAATCTTACTATGACAATATTGGGGCTAACAGGTGCTTCTGGAACCAGCCCTAGGTAAAATTCGTTTTCTATAGGATATTCGGTTTTCTCTCGTCAATAGCTATTGAACCATGAATGCCATGACTATGAAGATGGCATATACTGAATCAGGGGTGGATGGAGAAAAATAAATACAGTACCAGTCAAAAGTTTGGACACACCTACTCATATCAGGGTTTTTCTTTATTTTTTATTATTTTATACATTGTAGAATAATAGTGAAGACATACAAACCATGAAATAACACATATGGAATCATGTAGTAACCAAAAAAGTGTTTAAAAAATCTAAATATATTTTATATTTGAGATTCTTCAAAGTAGCCACTGTTTGCCTTGATGACAGCTTTGCACACTCTTGGCATTCTCTCAACCAGCTTCATGAGGTAGTCACCTGGAAAGCAGGTGTGCCTTGTTAAAAGTTAATTTGTGGAATTTCTTTCCTTCTTATTGCATTTGAGCCAATCAGTTGTGTTGTGACAAGGTAGGGGTGGTATACAGAAGATAGCCCTATTTGGTAAAATACCAAGTCCATATTATGGCAAAAACCATCAAGCGCTATGATGAAACTGTCTTTCATGAGGACCGCCACAGGAAGAAAGACCCAGAGTTACCTCTGCTGCAGAGGATAAGTTCATTAGAGTTACCAGACTCAGACATTGCAGCCCAAATAAATGCTTCACAGAGTTCAAGTAACAGACACATCTCAAAATCAACTGTTCAGAGGAGACTGCGTGAATCAGGCCTTCATGGTCGAATTGCTGCAAAGAAACCACTACTAAAGGACACCAATAAGAAGGAGAGACTTGCTTGGGCCAAGAAACACGATCAATCTGTCCTTTGGTCTGATGAGTCCAAATTTGAGATTTTTGGTTCTAACCGCCATGTCTTTGTGAGACGCAGAGTAGGTGAACTGATGATCTCTGCATGTGTGGTTCCCACCGTGAAGCATGGAGGAGGATGTGTGATGGTGTGTGGGTGCTTTGCTGCTGACACTGTCTGTGATATATTTAGAATTCAAGGCACACTTAACCAGAATGGCTACCACAGCATTCTGCAGCGATACTCCATCCCGTCTGGTTTGTGCTTAGTGGGACTATCATTTGTTTTTCAACAGGACAATGACCCAACACACCTCCAGGCTGCGTAAGGGCTATTTGACCAAGAAGGAGAGTGATGGAGTGCTGCATCAGATGACCTGGCCTCCACAATCAACTGACCTCAACCCAATTGAGATGGTTTGGGATGAGTTGGACCGCAGAGTGAAAGAAAAGCAGCCAACAAGTGCTCAGCATACGTGGGAACTCCTTCAAGACTGTTAGAAAAGCATTCCAGGTGAAGATGGTTGAGAGAATGCCATCAATGTGCAAAGCTGTCATCAAGGCAAAGGTTGGCTATTTGAAGAATCTCAAATATAAAATATATTTTTTATTTGTTTAACACTTTTTTTGTTACTACATGATTCCACATGTGTTATTTCATAGTTTTGATGTCTTCACTATTATTCTACAATGTAGAAAATAGTAAAAATAAAGAGAAACCCTTGAATGAGTAGGTGTGTCCAAACTTTTGACTGGTAGTGTATGATACCTACTGTCACGAGCTGATGTGGATGTGGTGTTGGAGTCAGGCGCAGGACACAGAAGCTTAGTCCAACAGACTTTACTTGTCAAAACACGACAATACAAAATAACGGGCCTCAACACAACGGAGGCGAGCGATTACGCATACTGTGCGTAAATACACAAAATACAAGTGATTACGCAAACAGTGCGTCAATACACTAAATACACGAGAGCAAATACAAATCACCAACGGACAGGCGGACAACAACACACAACTACAAACAAAACCAAAGGAAACTTATAGGTGACATAATCAATACGTAATATGGAACAGGTGCACTAATCAGACAAAACCAAACAAACATAGAGAACATCAAACGGTAGCAGCTAGTACTCCGGAGACGACGAACGCCGAAGCCTGCCCGAACAAGGAGGAGGAGCAGTCTCGGCGGAATTCGTGACAGTATCCTCCCCTTGACGCGCGGCTCCAGCCGTGCGCCGACTCCGGCCTCGGGGACGGCCAGGAGGACGTGGAGCAGGGCGCGTAGGATGACTACGGTGGAACTCAGTCAGGAGGGATGGATCTAAAATGTCCCACCTAGGCACCCAGCACCGTTCCTCCGGACCGTACCCCTCCCACTCCACGAGATATTGTAGACCCCCCATCCGACGTCTCGAATCCACGATGGACCGGACTGAGTACGCCGGAGCCCCCTCGATGTCTAGTGGGGGCGGAGGGGTCTCTCTTATCTCACTCTCCTGGAGTGGACCAGCTACCACCGGCCTGAGGAGAGACACATGGAACGAGGGGTTAATGTGATAGTCATTAGGCAGTTGCAACTTGTAAGACACCTCGTTCAATCTCCTCAGGACTTTAAATGGCCCCACAAACCGCCGGCCAAGCTTCCGGCAGGGCAGGCGAAGGGGCAGGTTTCGAGTCGAGAGCCAGACTCGATGTCCAGGGGCGTAGACTGGACCCTCACTGCGGTGGAGATCGGCGCTCGCCTTCTGCCTGCGGATGGCCCGCTGCAGATGTACGTGTGCAGCGTTCCACGTTTCTTCCGAGCGCCGAAACCACTCATCCACCGCAGGAGCCTCGATCTGGCTCTGATGCCATGGTGCCAGAACCGGCTGATAACCTAACACACACTGAAAAGGGGTCAGGTTAGTAGAGGAGTGGCGAAGAGAGTTCTGAGCCATCTCTGCCCAGGGGATGTACCCCGACCACTCCTCCGGCCGGCCCTGGCAATAGGATCTCAGAAACCTACCCACATCCTGGTTTACTCTCTCCACCTGCCCATTACTCTCAGGGTGGTAACCCGAGGTAAGGCTAACCGAGACCCCCAAGCGTTCCATGAACGCCCTCCAGACTCTAGAGGTGAATTGGGGACCCCGATCAGACACTATATCCTCGGGAACCCCGTATTGCCGGAAGACGTGGGTGAACAAAGCCTCAGCGGTCTGTAGGGCAGTAGGGAGACCCGGCATAGGAATGAGACGACAGGCCTTAGAGAACCGATCCACAACGACCAGAATAGTGGTATTCCCCTGAGAGGGGGGAAGGTCCGTAACAAAGTCCACCGAGAGGTGAGACCACGGCCGTTGTGGAACGGGCAGGGGTTGTAACTTCCCCCTGGGCAGGTGTCTAGGCGCCTTACACTGAGCGCACACCGAGCAGGAGGAGACATAAACCCTCACGTCCCTAGCCAATGTTGGCCACCAGTACTTAACACTAAGGCAGTGCACTGTCCGGCCAATACCTGGATGTCCAGAGGAGGGTGACGTATGAGCCCAATAGATAAGACGATCACGGACCTCGAGCGGCACGTATGTCCGACCCACTGGACACTCTGGGGGAGTAGGGTCGGTGCGTAACGCCCGCTCAATTTCCGCATCGACCTCCCATACCACCGGTGCCACCAGACAAGACTCCGGCAGTATGGGAGTGGGCTCAATGGACCTCTCCTCTGTGTCATACCGCCGGGACAGGGCGTCTGCCTTACCGTTCTGGGACCCTGGGATGTAAGTGATCTTAAAAACGAACCGGGTCAGGAACATGTTCCACCTAGCCTGACGAGGGTTCAATCTCCTAGCTGCCCGGATGTACTCCAGGTTACGATGGTCAGTCAGAATGAGAAAAGGGTGTTGAGCCCCCTCAAGCCAATGCCTCCACACCTTTAGGGCTTGAACCACGGCTAACAGCTCCCTGGAGGCATGCCGGAGCGTTGCGACAGTACTGCCCCAATACCGGCCTCTGACGCGTCCACCTCTACCTGGAACGCTAAAGTGGGGTCCGGGTGCGCCAGCACCGGAGCCGAAGTGAACAGGTCCTTCAGTTTACAAAACGCCCTGTCCGCTTCAGCCGACCACTGCAAACGCACCGTGCCCCCCTTCAGCAGGGAAGTAATGGGAGCTGCTACCTGTCCAAAACCCCGGATAAACCTCCGGTAGTAATTGGCAAAACCCAAAAACTGCTGCACCTCTTTAACAGTGGTTGGGGTTTGCCAGTTACGCACGGCTGACACCCGGTCAACCTCCATCTTCACCCCTGACGCGGACAACCGATGACCCAAGAAGGAGATGGACTCCTGGAAAAACAGACATTTCTCTGCCTTGACATACAGGTCATGCTCCAACAGCCTACCCAACACTCTGCGCACCAGGGCTACATGCTCGGCTCGGGTAGCAGAGTACACTAGGATGTCGTCAATGTACACTACCACTCCCTGCTCATGCAGGTCCCGGAAGATCTCGTCTACAAATGATTGGAAGACTGAAGGAGCATTCATTAACCCGTATGGCATGACAAGATACTCATAATGACCTGAGGTGGTACTAAATGCCGTCTTCCATTCATCTCCCTCCCTAATGCGCACCAAGTTATAAACGCTCCTGAGATCCAGTTTTGTGAAGAAACGCGCTCCGCGTAATGATTCAGTCATACTCGCAATCAGAGGTAGAGGGTAACTGTATTTCACAGTGATCTGATTGAGACTACGATAATCAATACACGGGCGCAAACCTCCATCCTTTTTCTTCACAAAAAAGAAACTCGAGGACGCAGGGGAAGTGGAGGGCTGTATGTATCCCTGTCTCAGGGACTCAGCTATGTATGTTTCCATAGCCGCCGTCTCCTCTTGAGACAGAGGATACACATGGCTCCGCGGAAGTGCCGCACCTGTCTGGAGGTTTATCGCACAATCTCCCTGTCTATGAGGTGGCAATCGCGTCGCCCTCGTCTTGCTGAACACGAGTGCCAAATCCTCATACTCAGGGGGAATGTGCATTGCGGGCACTTGGTTCGGACTCTCCACCGTGGTCGCCCCAACGGAAACACCTAAACATCGCCCAACACACTGGCCAGACCATTCCTTGAGAGCCCTCTGTTGCCACGAAATGGTGGGGTCATGGGTGATTAACCAAGGAAGCCCCAGCACCACGGGATATGCAGGAGAGTCAATTAGGTACAACTGAATAATCTCCTCATGACGAAAACTGCCCTGAAGCGGCGGGAAAACTCTGCGTAGCTGATGGTGGCGGCGTCTATTCCCCTCCATTCGGCTTTGGCCCACTCCAACGCCTTGCCGGAGAGACAGGAGATGAGGGCGGAAATGCTCTCGTATCCCGAGGGCGCCGGGTGTATGGTGGCCAGGTAGAGTTCCACCTGAAGGAGGAACCCCTGACACCCGGCTGCGGTGCCATCATACGCCCTCGGGAGCGAGAGCCGAATCCCACTTGATTCCGGAGCTGGTCTGGTGGGGCTGGCCGATGGTGGTGGTAATGTAGGAGGAGGTGTGGGCACGCCTCCCCTTTCCCATCGGCGCAGGGTGTTCATTACCTCCTGCATGGCAGAGCCGAGTTGCTGGATCCTGGCGTCCTGGCAGCTGACCCGATCCTCCAGCGACTCGGTCGCCGCCGCTGCTCCTGCTAACTCCATAGTATGGTGTGTTGTTCTGTCACGAGCTGATGTGGATATGGTGTTGGAGTTAGGCGCAGGACACAGAAGCTTAGTCCAACAGACTTTACTTGTCAAAACACGACAATACAAAATAACGGGCCTCAACACAACGGAGGCGAGCGATTACGCATACACGAGAGCAAAGACAAATCACCAACGGACAGGCGGACAACAACACACAACTACAAACAAAACCAAAGGAAACTTATAGGTGACATAATCAATACGTGATATGGAACAGGTGCACTAATCAGACAAAACCAAACAAACATAGAGAACATCAAACGGTAGCAGCTAGTACTCCGGAGACGACGAACGCCGAAGCCTGCCCGAACAAGGAGGAGGAGCAGTCTCGGCGGAATTCGTGACACCTACTAATGGTCTAGTTACTTGAGACATAAACAAAAGTAGAGAGGTTGGTCGGGGAGGATGGTGGGCATAATCTAGCCATCCAAAGGTTCCAGTCGGGCCGGGACAACTGTAGCATTTTTGCTAACCTTCCCTTAACCCTTATTTTAAACATAACCCAATTCACCTAACCTGCTATGTAAATTCACCTTCCCTTTGTCAGTTTAGTTCTCCTAACTTTTGTTGTTAGTTCCCCAAACCCCAATGCAAATTGTCCCTGTCATTTTAATTTGATGTTAAGCAATATGGTCTCAAATAAAGACGTGCAATACTATATGTCCTCCAAGATGTATGATAAGTCACATCCTCCAATTCGTATGCTATTGTATGACCGGTTAAGATGGATGATACTATACATTCTCTAATTCATATGATATTGTACAACCACTATTCCATTCATAATGTAACCTAACGTAATGTAATATCATACTAAATAGAGTGTCACAGATTTGTGTACAGAATAATATGAATTGCCCTGAGACCACGTTGCATGCAAAGGTTTCCACAGTTGATAAGAAATTGTTCCACTGAACTCATAGAGCAACGTAAACACAATGCAAACATCATATTACAATGTAATAATTTAATAATCTGCATGATGCCAATAGACACAGTCAACTTGACCAGGCCTATTATTTCCTTAATAAAATGTGTTTATTTTGTAACAGCATTTCATTTACAAAGGAAATCCTCTGATACAGTAGTCTACCGATCGTTGAACAGCCCTAAAACAGTATGTTGATTTACCAACTTCTCAGAGAGTAGAACACCTATTAGACAAATAGCATTTGTGTTGATCCGATGTCAGTACTCAATGGCAGACGTCAGGTTTTGAGTTTTGACTTGGTGTACAGGACACAGGACAAGCATTGGTGACACACTGACAACAGAATACATATTCATACACGTCCCAGAACCATTACAAAACGTCACACACATCCATCAAACAAAACCTTTTCACCTATCCCTTTGGTTGGTGAAAGATTTGAGTGAAAAGCTAACAGCCGAGGACAGGGAGTCAGTGACCTGTGGTTCCCCACCCTCTCTGTCCACTGTGGGGGTGACAGGCTGGGCAGATAAGGCTGACAGCCAGGGGTTTGGCTGGTTGTCTCAGGACAGGACCAACCCTCCTCTCCAGGAAACTTCCCTGGTCTTATCTCAACCCACCTCGCCCTGTTGCGATCAATATACTGTCACACCGTGCCGTCAAGACTTCCCCTGTGGATCAATACCATCTCCCTGACTCATCCATCCCTGGCGCTGTGTGTGTTTGGTGGGATGTGTGTGTGTGTGTACGCACGCAAGTGTGAATGAATGGCTACCTATGTAAACACCTATGTAAACAGTTCTCACAGTGATAAGAACCACAATAGTAATGTCTTATGGTCTCTTACACAGTGGTTATGATTAACATGATTAATAGGGTAGTTGAGGCTTTCACGGGCGCCAGGGAGTTTTCAACCATCCCGGTGTTACTCCATGTCACCATCAGCAATTTCAGCAGTCTATGGTGACACTGTTCACACATTGTACAGCCTGAGTCATGGAAACATATTCACATTGTTATTGGAGGCTTTGTGCTTAGCTAGACATGTTATGGATGTTTTTGCCAATTCCTTCCAGAGTTGTCATACAGTTTTTGTATTTCTCATCACCTCATACTATATAAATGTAACCCAACCTCTTAAACGTTAAGTTATTTAGGTGACTTTTGTTATAATGTAATTGTTTTATCAAGGCATATCAAGGTAATTTGCTTATAAATCAACTTCTGGCTGACAGCCCCGCTTCCCTGCTTCAATGCAGTAGGCCTTGGATGGCTCTGGGAAATGGGGTTACATATCAAAAGCCATTTGAGGGTCGGGAGTCCCGCCTTAACGTTCATTCGCTGATTGGACTGTCCGTCAATTTGTGGCAAAACAATATATCACAGTGCTGTAGTCCCATCGTTCTGCAACAAACAGACATCGATTTATATTGAAGTAAAAACAACTTGATGTGAAACAAAACCACTTTGTGTTCATCACAGAGGGACAAAATTTAGATTAGATGTAAACTGAGATCTTGACGAATATGTAGAGTTGTTGGCCAACTCTGTGGTACATTCACAGGGGGAGGGAGAACAATGAATGATAGCAGTGTACCAGGAAATGAGTTGGATTTTCCCTGACCACTACAGTAGTTATGTAAAAAAAATATTACAGTAATAAAGCAGCTGAAATCTTATATCATGTCAATTGTAAAGTTGATTGTGAGTATATGTAGATTATTAGAAAAAAATCAAGCCCTATTTCTCACAAATAGGTTGTTCATAGCATATGAAATAAAACATATATGATGTACTATTTTTCATACTACTATTTTTCATACTACTATGGCAGTAAAAATTGCATACAAATCATAGATAAATAATAAATACTAAACAAAAAGCAAAATATCAGGGCTTTCATAACAGTATAGGCCAGGGTATTACTACGTACTGCTGTTTTATACGGCCAGCCACTTAACATTAAAGTTCAACAGCTTTTAAATGTTATCATCAGTTATTATAATGTATTCTTGTGTCCAGGAGGGAAGACGCGCACCAAGGACAAGTACAGGGTGGTGTACACAGACCAGCAACGCCTAGAGCTGGAGAAGGAGTTCCAGTCCAGTATATACATCACCATCAGGAGGAAGACAGAGCTGGCCCTGGGCCTCACCCTCTCAGAGAGACAGGTGGGTCAGAGAGACAGAACTGGCCCTGGGCCTCAGCCTCTCAGAGAGACAGGTGGGTCAGAGAGACAGAGCTGGCCCTGGGCCTCAGCCATTCAGAGAGACAGAGCTGGCCCTGGGCCTCAGCCTCTCAGAGAGACAGAGAGACAGGTGTGTGTTAGAGAGACAGTTGGAGAGCTGTAGAATAAGTTACAGTACAGAGCTGGCCCTGGGACAGCCTCTCAGAGAGACAGGTAGATGGCAGAGAGACAGACAGGCTTGTGAGAGAGACAGGTGTGTCAAAGAGACAGATGAGAACAACAGGCAAGTCTCTGAGAGCCATGTGGGTCAATGAGGATCAATTATTTAGAATCCAATCAGTTTCAGACTTTCTTGTTTGGGTCGCAGGGGAGTTTCAGAACTACAGGTGGATTATCTGTGCATAGAAACATCACCTCACACTGTAGGTACATTCTCATTATTCTCTGACATCATCGCAGGTGAAGATCTGGTTCCAGAACAGGAGAGCCAAGGAGAGGAAGATAACCAAAAAGAAGATCCAGCTGTCCCAGCAGGCTTCTACGACCACTCCCACCCTGACCCTGACCCCGCCCAGCCTGGTTGACCCCAGTAACGGTTCCATGGCAACCAGCTCCAGCAGCAGCTTGTTGTCAGAGACTATCAAAGAGGAGTACTGAGGAGTTCCTTTACCGTAGACATACTGTACAACACTGGAATAACCATATCAAACTGGTATTCTCATGACAATCACTACAGAAGATGTAATTGACCTCAATGATATGATGATGAAAATACTATTTCATGCATCTTGCACTACACACCTCTAATATAATACTACTTTTTGTGTTTGATATAGGCCTAACTCAATGAAAGAAAGAGAGAGAGAAGCACATGTTACACTATGCAAATGTATAAAGACACTAACTGCTTTTGTGTTGATACTGTATTTTCTTAACCCAATTAATTTGTAACTGCAAAATAATGGTAATGTTTTGATCTGAAGCACGTTTTCTGTTTTTTTCATATATTTTGTATGAAAAGTTTGATTGGTTTTGAGGAGCTGTGAAGGGAAATTAAATTGAAGAGATGTTGAGAGAATGTGTATTTACTTTAATATTATGAATATTAAATCAATGAGGATAGTGGAGCATGATTCCACCAGTCCTTTTGTTTGGGCAGTGAAAGTCTGTTAGGCCTTTTATTGCTTGTATGTGCATGTTTGTCAATAGAGCTCGCCAGCTTGTGGTCCTAAAAAACAGACATGAGATACCTCTGGTTAGTTCAGCCATTCCTATGGGGAAAAGGAATGGGGAAAGAATGGGGTTTTGGGGATAAACACCGAAAATAAGGTCTGAGATCTTAAGCGTTGTGTTCTCTGAGACAATATCAATCAGTTAATATGACCTTTATGAATGATGAAGCCTTTGTGCTTTATGGGCTGACGTTAGCTGATGAAGATTCTCATATAGGCTTAAGAGATCGTATACGTTTTGCTCTGTTTACCACAGACCATATTTTCAGTGTTTATACTAAAACCATCCAAAAACTCCATTCATTTCCCCATAAGCTTTGTCCAACGAGCCATGGCGGAATTAGTGCCTACAAAAAGACGCCATTACTATTGTTCTCTATAATGTTGACAGGCAGATCTAAGGGTGTGGTGGGCAAAGCTAACCGCACTAAGCTCACACCAAACTAAATAACCACCCAAATGAAACTGAAATGAATACAGGTTTACTTTGCTGATGGGCATTTTGAAGTTATTGGTACAAACATTACTGTGTTGCGAACGACCTTACAAGCAAATAGGCTACAGATAGATGTTGTTTGTGTCCGATTTTGCCCTATTTTGCCAAAATGGACACCTGAAAACAAGTTTGAAAACCACTGTTGTATACTCTGTAGGTGCCAACTTAGACATCTATGATCACCAAGGAGGGAAACCACTAGTTTTAGCCGTTTACAGTCTCTCCACAAATTATTCCTTTGTGATTGCAATGCCAGAGGAAAAAGACAAGCGTAAAAGTCATGATTGCTCAAACTTATAAATGTTGCAGGGTTTTAAAAGGATCAAAGACTTATCCAAGTCTTATCCAAGCTGTTTGCATCACATGATGATGGGGACTGTGCCCATTGCATTGCTGTAAAACGTATATGGGGATGTAGACACTTACTTCCTGATTATCGTCCAATAGGAGACAGAAGACAGAGGAAGAAGACGTTAGTTAGATAGATGATTAGAGCAGCAGACCTGGGCCACCTGTCCTATAGATCAGTAACCACATAGAGGTAGTGAGCCTGGGGTTATGGAGAGTTCACCTATGATGAGCCATAAAGACTGTTTATTACTCCTCAGATGGGATGACCTCTGTACTGTAGTATCAAAGACGACAGGCACCAATGGCTGCTTGCTTTTCAAAAACACGCTTTTATTACCAAATTGCAATTTTTTCATCACACAGCGGCATCAACAATAAGCATGAGAAATGATTCCTCTGCATATTCAACAATATTCCACATTATGTTGTCAACACTGTTAGAAACATCAGTATCCTTATTTCTCAACATCCTCTTCCCAATGCAAGCAGCCAATGTGTTCTATTCTTATTTTGATATGCAGTATAATTATTTAGTAAGAGAACATATGGGGAGATAACCAAGTATGGTGATGTCTCCAAAAAAAGCTGATTACCTCTAGCTGAGGGGATTCGACTGGAAATCATGTGACTCAAACAGGAAATGCATCAGCAACTTTATAAACTGCAATACCAGATATGTGGAAACAAATATGTTGATGGTGTGAAAAGATATGGCCATGTCATGTATCTCAGTTTTTTTTTTTTTTACATTAACATGTGATTGCAATAGCTCAAAAATAACATTTGTTAAAAAATATAAAATACTCTTATTTGTTGAATGTCTATGAGGACAAGCGCCATGGCATCCACACATGTACTGTATGTACATACATTTCTGATGATATCTAAGATAGTTCATTATACCTTCATACAGCACCTGCACATCAAGATGTATCCATTGAAGGAGATGGACTGCATGCGTTAAAGGACTGACTTAAGGCATTGGAAATGAAAATTCCTGTTATGCAATTATTACAAATTCCTCACAAATTCTTTAAACAGTATTGAATGTTAGAGAATGATTAAAGAATGATGTAATTATTTCTGTCATGCAGCAAAAACATTAAATATTTTGTGACATATCACATATCTGAAACAAGTAACAAGTGACCACCACACAACCAAGTAGAATAACAGTTTCTGAAAGAAAGTAATGCGGGCAGGAAAAACAGAAGTAATGTCTCCACTTCTTGGAAACAGACACTAATATGTGTGAACATTCAAAAAACACAGCTGTAACTGTAACTAAGACAACAAGATTCAACATGTCTGTCGTCTGTGTCAACTCTGGACCTCTCAAGGGTTGAGTCCCAATAATCTCTCCTTCCTCCTGAAGCGTGAACTTGTTCACTACTCACCACATATTTCAAGGCATTGGATTACTGTAGGCATGGGCTACAGGAAGTTTCCATTTACCAGTCATTCCCTTTCAAATCCATGTCTACACCAATCCAATGCTTTGAAATATGTGGAGAGTAGTGCATACGTCAAGAGAAGGGAGAGATTTGGGACGCACCAGTGATTCAACTCAGACTCTGAGTGATTCAACTCTCAGCCTCCTATTCTATCATATTCTATCTAGACAGTACCTTGCTCACTGGCCTTTCCGTACACTGGCATACATACAGTCCTCCTCCTCAGGTGTGTCTACCTTCATCCTGGGACCCTCTAATATTGTAATCTGTCCATACTCCACCGGCTGCTGGGGACCCCCCGCCACTTTCACTTGTCCATACTCCACCTCAACCGGCGCCTCCCTCTCCTTCTGTCTCATTTCCTTCCTCAGTATCCTGACATCAGCATATTCCACATCCTGGCTGTCATCCTTAACTGTGGTGAGAGAGATGACTAGAGAGACAGAGCGAGAGAGTGAGACAGAGACAGAGACAGAGACAGTGAGAGGGAGTGACAGACAAAGAGTGAGAGAGAGAGGGAGAGCAAGACAGACAAAGAGAGAGAGCGAGATGAGGGACAATGTCTGACAGACCAACCAACCTGCACATGTCCTCTATGCCATTGTTCAATGTATGGTTAGTTTGACCCTTGATTATTGTTGTTACTGATGTCCCGTTGACAATATTGATTATTATTTTTTTCATTATGTTAATATTGTAAATCTCCAAAGTAAGTTTTGGCAATATGTACATTGTTATGTCATACCAATGAAGCAAATTGAATTGATAGAGCGAGAGCGAGAGACAGAGAAAGCGAGAGAGGGAGAAAGAGATCGAGAGCGAGGAGAGAGAGAGAGAGAGATTACGTCTAAATATCTCTGACAGACTGACATGGAAAATTGTAGTAATTGAGAAACATGAAGATCTACAGCTAAATGTCCTCTAACCTGGAGTCTTTGAAGGTTTATTTTTCTTCTGGACACAGTAAACTGCCAACAGCATCAGTAAGACAAGGACCACTCCTGCCAGAGACCCTGCTGCCATCCCTAATTGCTCTGTGGCTAAGAGAGACGAAGACACAACAACACATAGGAGTGAAGCTCCATTGTAAAAACATCTTCATGATAATAATGACACCAATAATACATCAGAATAAGCATGATCACTTACTAAAAATCCAAAGGGTTGGAGGGGAGTTAGTACTAGTGTTGTTAGTCAAGCCCTGGGTGTGATTGCTGGGTCTGGAGGTCATTAGGGTGTCATGCCCCAGGCCCTTACCAGTGGAGGTTTTACTGGTGTGGGCCTCAGTCACCACTGTTGTAGGCTCAACACACAGGATACTACCAGTGGCATTCACCCACTCTGATATCTTTGTCCCGTTGGTTAAGGTGCAGTTAGCATAAGTGAGCCCTGTAGGCAATCCAAATTAAAAGTAATCACATGCGTATCTGAATTACATGTAAATACTGGCAAATGGATAATGCTGTTTCTAAACAGGTCAATTTTCATTGTTAAGTATTTGTCATTGATCATTATAATCACCATAACTATTATAATTAATCATTGATCTTGTTGGTCATAACAATATGTATTTATAACTAAGTAAATTAAACAGTAGCTTACCTGGACAGTGTGAGATTATGTTGCTGACAGCAACACTGCTGATGTTGTTTCTGACGGTACAGGTGAGATTTCCAGACAGGCCTTTCTTCAGAGTGATGGTGTTTGTCTCATCACCAGGAGAGGTCTCAGTGTCTCTCAGTGTCTGTCCATCCAGAGTCCAGCTGTACTGGGGGCCGTCCCCCTCAGAGGAGCAGGACACCCTCATCTCTCCATGGGACAGACAGTCAGAGGACAGTTGAGGAGAGGACACTGGAGCTGTGGGGGAAGAAGGATATGTAACTGAGGTAAGAGGTCAAAACACATTAGAACACAACACCAGCCATTCTTCTTGAAAGCCACAGAAGATACTGTAGTCAACAGGAGGAGCAGATTCATGATACACAATGACTGCATTTCAAATAACCAACAGATGATTTAATGTTGATGGATGTGGTTATGACTATGTACCAACTACAGTAGCCTATGAAACAAAAATGACTCCATGGTTACACATAAAATGCATTTCTCATTATTTTGATTATTAGGTAGTCACATATTTTTTGTTTAGCCAAAGAGAAATATGTAGAGCTTGTCAAAGTTATCATTTGTAATAATTATTTGACAACATTAACTTTATAAAGAGTTAGTTAACTACCTTCGATGAACAGTAGTAGTCCACTGGTCCCGATTCCTTCCCCTTTCAAATTAAATGTTTCTAGCAGGTATTTACCAGAATCATTCCTTGTTGTGTTATTTAACCTAAGTGTCCCATTGTTTGTAAAGAAGTGTACTCTGTCTTTAATGGGGCTGTCTTTTATTACCCATGTGTAATTCTTCATTTTGAATATCTCTTTTTTAGTAACATTTGTGCCTTTCGAAAATGTGAGGTCACCATTTCCCGTGGCATTAGTGATCAGCTGGAAATAGACAGTTCCTCCCAGAGCTCCATAACACTGAGATCCAATCTGTCTAGCATCACAGGAAGTCTCCAAGCCTGAAGATCAAGAAGAAAAATATACACGATAGTGACTATCACTGTTCTAACCCATGTCAAGTCATGTATCGTTTTTCAGATGAGGATACAAGCGACTAACAGTATAACCAAACCAACAGCATCAACGTAATAGAAAACAGAAGTCAGTGATCATTATCATGGGACAGTGAGTAAAGAGACAACTGTCTCTAAGTGTTCTGAATATTGTCTATCATCATCTGTCATTTCTGCTACATGATATACAAGACTCCTTATATTATATTCTGCATAAAAGAAGAGGGAAGCCAACACATATAAAGTTGTTTCTTACCATGAGACACTCCTGCTGAGATCACCAACAGTCCTAAAACAGCCTCCATGTCTCTTTAGGGTCTCAGTTTATCAAATGAACCTTCAGTACTTTAACAAAGTCCTCTATTTTCTATTCAGAGCTGAATTTCCATAACCTGGCAATGTTTTACAGCATAAACAAAACCAATGCAAGAATAGTTTGAGAGACAGCTGTTCCTGCCACTCAGAATAGTTTTTCCAGTTTGTGACAAGCAAAAGAAGAAGTGTAATTGTGACCCTATTCATAGGTTCTGACTCACACAGGAGAAAATCACACCCAGGGCTTGACTAACAACACCAGTACTAACTCCCCTCAGACCCTAAAGAGGAAGAGCCACGTCAAAGTTTCACTTCTTCATTATATAAAAAGCCAGGCTCGCTACATGTCTCCTGTGTGATGGATTTAGACAAGAAAGCAAATACAGTATGTGATAAGTGAGGCTACTTTTGAGAGATGTTGGCGCCTGATTCGTTGTGTCAGGGCAGAGGTCAGCTCTCACACACTGCTGTCCAACACTGACAAGAAGACACTACCTTCTTCACAATTAGTATGTGCCTTCACTCCATTTTAGATTGTGATAATTTGAAAAAGAAATTAAGAACTGAGAGAGATAGAAAGACAGGAATTTGAGAGGAGGAGAGGTGAGCGAAATAAGAAGTGAAACAGAGAGGACCAGTAGATCAAAGTACAATGTTTCCCTAATAGTGGTTTGTGACTCTGGTGTCTTCGACCGGCTGCAACTGATTCCTTTTGGGTTGAAGCTGTTGGCTGGACACAATAACATGTTGTAGATGGAAATGGTTAGTATGGCTGTATGTTGAGACTTAAAAGGTTAAAAAGCATGTTCAATCTATAACAGAAGGACTCACTATGGAAAGTGTATACAGTTTAGTTGTTCATATACATTTCATGTACTTCACCGTAGGGATGGTATTGGCCAGGTGATGAGCGGTGCCTGGTTTCCTCCAGACGTAACACTTGGCATTCAGGCCAATGAGTTCAAGTTCTGTTTCATCAGACCAGAGAATCTTGTTTCTCATGGTCTGAGAGTCCTTTAGGTGCCTTTTGGCAAACTCCAATCTGGCTGTCATGTGCCTTTTACTGAGGAGTGGCTTCCATCTGGCCACTCTACCATAAAGGCCTGATTGGTGGAATGCTGCAGAGATGGTTTTCCTTCTGGAAGGTTCTCCCATCTCCACAGAGGAACTCTGAAGCTCTGTCAGAGTGACCATCGGGTTCTTGGTCACCTCCCTGACCAAGGCCCTTCTCCCCCAATTGCTCAGTTTGGCCGGGCGGCCAACTCTAGGAAGCGTCTTGGTGGTTCCAAACTTCTTCCATTTAAGAATGATGGAGGTCACTGTGTTCTTGGGGACCTTCAATGCTGCAGACATTTTTTGGTACCCTTCCCCAGATCTGTGCCTTGACACAATCCTTTCTCGGAGCTCTACGGCCAATTCTTTTGACGTAATGGCTTGGTTTTTGCTCTGACATGCACTGTCAACTGTGGGACCTTATATAGACAGGTGTGTGCCTTTACAAATCATATCCAATCAATTGAATTTACCACAGGTGGGCTCCAATCAAGTTGTAGAAACATCTCAAGGATGATCAATGGAAACAGGATGCACCTGAGCTCAATTTCGAGTCTCGTAGCAAAGGTTCTGAATACTTATGTAAATAAGCTATTTCTGTTTTTTATTAAATTTGCAAAAATGTCTAAAAACCTGTTCTCGCTTTGTCATTATGGGGTATTGTGTGTACATTGAGGAGAAAAAAAATATATTTTATCCATTTTAGAATAAGGCTGTAACGTAACAAAATGTAGAAAAAGGGAAGGGTTCTGAATACTTTCCGAATGCACTGTATATGAAATGTATTAATTACACTGTTAGAATGTTGCAATCAAAATGACTTCTCATTAACTTGAAGGGGGGTCCCTCGAGGCCCAGTCTATAAAGTAATTTTTTTAAATTGTGCAAGCAAGTGCGCACATAGGAGGTTACCATTAGACAGTCCTGCTGACATCATCAGAACACCACAATCAGTGGATTCACTTTTGAAGTTCCAAACTTGGATCACAAACTAAATCAACCTGCCACATCGTGTGACTAGGATGTTTGAGCAAAACACGCAATAGTTTGTGTCACTTCAGGGAGGGGAAAGGAAGTGTTTTGAACACAGTCTTGATCTCACTTCTTCATTTCACAGAGCAATGCATGAAAATGTTGTATACAATAAGGCATTAAATAAGATACAACACAGAAGTAGGATACACCACACTCACAAGTGAACAAGAGATCTTGAGAATAGATTTACATGAGGGCTGTAAGAGGAAATGTGATTTTGTCACACTAAATGTAGTCAGCGAGAAATTGATGCCTCAAAATGAGAGAGACAGAAAGAGAGAGTGAGAGAGACGCGAAGTTCCCAAAAAGCTACTTTCCGCATTTCATTGTTTTGAAGAAAGATTCAGCTGAGAAAGAGCAGGACGTACCAAATCACCCCACTAAAAGATTAAATCTACACTACATGATCAAAAGTATGTGGACACCTGCTCGTCCAACATCTCATTCCAAAATCATGGGCATTAATATGGAGTTGGTCCCCCCTTAGCTGCTTTAACAGCCTCCACTCTTCTGGGAAGGCTTTCCACTAGATGTTGGAACATTGCTGCGGGGACTTGCTTCCATTCAGCCACAAGAGCATTAGTGAGGTTGGGCACTGATGTTTGGTGATTAGGCCTGACTCACCGTCAGCGTTCCAATTCATCCCAAAGGTGTTCGATGGGGTTGAGGTCAGGGCTCTATGCAGGCCAGTCAAGTTCTTCCACACCAATCTCGACAAACCATTTCTGTATGTATCTCGCTTTGTCATGCTGAAACAGGAAAGGGTCTTCCCCAAACTGTTGCCATAAAGTTGGAAGCAAAGAATTGTCTAGAATGTCATTGTATGCTGTAGCGTTAAGATTTACCTTCAATGGAATTAAGGGGCCTAGCCCGAACAATTAAAAACAGCCCCAGACCATTATTCCTCTTCCACCAAACTTTACAGTTGGACCTATGAATTGGGGCAGGAAGCGTTCTCCTGGCATCCGCCAAACCCAAATTCATCAGTTGGACTGCCAGATGGTGAAGCGTGATTCATCACTCCAGAGAACGCGTTTGGAAACCCATTTCATGAAGTTCCTGACGAACAGTTATTGTGCTGATGTTGCTTCCAGAGGCAGATTGGAACTCGGTAGTGAGTGTTGCAACCCGAGGACAGACAATTTTTACGCGCTTCAGCACTCAGCAGTCCCTTTCTGAGCTTGTTCTGCAAGCTTGTGTGGCGTACCGCTTCGCAGCTGAGCCATTGTTGCTCCTAAATTTGACAAACTGACTTGTTGGAAAGGTGGCGTCCTATGACGGTGCCACGTTGAAAGTCACTGAGCTCTTCAGTTGGGCCATTCTACTGCCAATGTTTGTCTATGGAGATTGCATGGAAGTGTGCTCGATTTTATACACCTGTCAGCAACGGGTGTGGCTGAAATAGCCGAATCCACTAATTTGAAGGGGTGTCCAAATACATTTGTATACATGCTGTACAGTTGAAGTCGGAAGTTTACATACACCTTAGCCAAATACATTTAAACTCAGTTTTTCACAATTCCTGACGTTTAATCCTAGTAAAAATGCCCTGTCTTAGGTCAGTTAGGATCACCACTTTATTTTAAGAATGTGAAATATGAGAATAATAGTAGAGAGAATTATTTATTTCAGCTTTTATTTCTTTCATCACATTCCCAGTGGGTCAAAAGTTTACATACACTCAATTAGTATTTGGTAGCATTGCCTTTAAATTGTTTAACTTGGGTCAAACATTTCGGGTAGCCTTCCACAAGCTTCCCACAATAAGTTGAGTGAATTTTGGCCCATTCCTCCTGACAGAGCTGGTGTAACTGAATAAGGTTTGTAGGCCTCCTTGCTCGCACACGCTTAATCAGTTCTGCCCACAAATTTTGAGGTCAGGGCTTTGTGATGGTCACTCCAATACCTTGACTTTGTTGTCCTTAAGCCATTTTGCCACAACTTTGGAAGTATGCTTGGGGTCATTGTCCATTTGGAAGACCCATTTGCGACCAAGCTTTAACTTCCTGACTGATGTCTTGAGATGTTGTTTCAATATATCCACATAATTTTCCTTCCTCATGATGTAATCTATTTTGTGAAGTGCACCAGTCCCTCCTGCCGCAAAGCACCCCCACAGCATGATGCTGCCACCCCCGTGCTTTACGGTTGGGATGGTGTTCTTCGGCTAGCAAGCGTCCCCCTTTTTCCTCCAAACATAACGATGGTCATTATGGCCAATCAGTTCTATTTTTGTTTTATCAGACCAGAGGACATTTCTCCAAAATGTACGATCTTTGTCCCTATGTGCAGTTGCAAACCATAGTCTGGCTTTTTTATGGCCGTTTTGGAGCAGTGGCTTCTTCCTTGCTGAGCGGCCTTTCAGGTTATGTCGATATAGGACTGGTTTTACTGTGGATATAGATACTTTTGTACCTGTTTCCTCCAGCATCTCCACAAGGTCCTTTGCTGTTGTTCTGGGATTGATTTGCACTTTTCGCACCGAAGTATGTTCATCTCTAGGAGACAGAACGCGTCTCCTTCCTGAGCGGTATGATGGCTGCGTGGTCCAATGGTGTTTATACTTGCATACTATTGTTTGTACAGATGAACGTGGTAGCTTCAGGCGTTTGGAAATTGCTCCCAAGGATGAACCAGAGGTCTACAAAAAAAATTCTGAGGTCTTGGCTGATTTCTTTTGATTTTCCCATGATGTCAAGCAAAGAGGCACTGAGTTTGAAGTTAGCCCTTGAAATACATCCACAGGTGCACCTACAATTGACTCAAATGATGTCAATTAGCCTATCAGAAGCTTCTAAAGCCATGACATCATTTTCTGTAAATTTCCAAGCTGTTTAAAAGCATGGTCAACTTATGACCCACTGGAATTGTGATACAGTGAATTATAAGTGAAATAATCTGTCTGTAAACAATTGTTGGAAAAATTACTTGTGTCATGCACAAAGTAGATGTCCTAACCGACTTGCCAAAACTATAGTTTGTTAACAAGAAATGTGTGGAGTGGTTGAAAAACGAGTTTTAATGACTCCAACCTAAGTGTATGTAAACTTCCGACTTCAACTGTATATCCACAGTAAAACAAGTCTTATATCAACATAACCTGAAAGGCCGCTCAGCAAGGAAGAAGCCACTGCTCCAAAACCACCAACCGTTTGCAACTGCACATGGGGACAAAGATCGTACTTTTTGGAGAAATGTCCTCTTGTCTGATGAAACAAAAATTTAACTGTTTGCCCATAATGACCATCGTTATGTTTGGAGGAAAAAGGGGGTTGCTTGCAAGCTGACGACCACCATCCCAACTGTGAAGCACGGGGGTGGCAGCATCATGATAATAATAATATGCCATTTAGCAGACGCTTTTATCCAAAGCAACTTACAGTCATGCGTGCATCAATTTTTGTGTATGGGTGGTCCCGGGGATCGAACCCACTACCTTGGCTTTACAAGCGCCGTGCTCTACCAGCTGAGCTACAGAGGACCACATGCTGTGGGGGTGCTTTGCTGTAGGAGGGACTGGTGCACTTCACAAAATACATGGCATCATGAGGAAGGAAAATTATGTGGATATATTGAAGCAACATCTCAAGACATCAGGAAGTTAAAGCTAGGTCACAAATGGGTCTTCCAAATGGACAATGACCCCAAGCATACTTCCAAAGTTGAGGCAAAACAGTCTTGACAACAAAGTCAAGAAATTGGAGTTGCCATCACAAAGCTCTGACATCAATCCTATAGAAAATGTGTAAGCAGAACTGAAAAAGCGTGTGCGAGCAAGGAGGAATGGGCTTTTCTGACACAACTTGTATCATTCTTTATAATCTAATTATCTGATTCTGTGGCTAATAATGAGTGAACATGCTAATAGTATAAACGTATAACATTACAATACTCTAAATGTATGAAGAGAGAAATAATGTAGAAGCGAGAAATGGACATTAACACGATCATCTCTGGTATGGCATTAGTATGAATCTCTTTTGTCATAAATATGTCTTCCATACACCAATAATGCATCTGCAATTATTAGGGGACACTAAACAATACTTCATGAATTACCCTAGTGATTTTTTTCCCATACGATCAATGCAATAGATGGACAACTGCATAGGAACCCAAACAAAGAATACAATTACCATGAAACACTCCTGCTAACATCACAAACAGTCCAAACACAGCATCATGTCTCTTCACAACACAACGCTCATCTTAGCAAATGAACGTACTGTACTTCAACAAAATCCTCTATTTTTTAGCGATCCTCTATTTTCTACCAGTGTAATTTTGACCTAACCCTATTCATAGGTTCTGACTCAGAGGAAAGAGGAAGAGCGTCATCAAAGCTTCACTTCTTAATTTAAACAGCCAGGCTGGCTACGTCTCCTCTGTGATGATATCAGATAAGAAGTGAGGCTACTTTTGAGTGTGAAGAAGAGATGTTGGCGCCTGAGAAAATAACACCTCATTCGTTGTGTCAGGGCAGTTGTCCGCTCTCTGTCACGGATTCTGCCGAGGCTGCTCCTCCTCCTTGCTCGGGCAGGCTTCGGCGTTCGTCGTCCCCGGAGTACTAGCTGCTGCCGATCGATGTTTCGGTGTTTGTCTTGTTTAGTCTTGAGTGTTTACACCTGTTCGCTATTATGTTTGATTGTAGTCCCTATATTTACCCCTGTCTCTCGTTTGGTAAATTGTGTGTTATTGTTTTGTCTCCCGTAAGGTCGGCATTGCTGTGTCGTATGCGTGTATTTTGTTTCCTCCCTGTTAGGAGGTTTTGTTTTGTATGTTATTTTACTGGTTAGTAAAGTACGTCTGCCAGTAGCTCTGTGTCCTGCGCTTGACTTCGCTCACCGCATATACGTCGCCGTTGACACTCTCACACACTGCTGTCCAACACTGACATGAAGATACTACCTTCTTGTCACACCCTGATCTGTTTCACCTGTCTTTGTGATTGTCTCCACCCCCCTCCAGGTGTCGCCCATCTTCCCCATTTTCCCTAGTGTATTTATACCTGTGTTCTCTGTTTGTCTGTTGCCAATTCGTTTTGTTTCGGCAAGCCTACCAGTGTTCCCCCCTTGCGCCTGTCTTTCTCAAGTTCCTGTTTTCCTGTTTTTGGCCATTCTGCCTGCCCTGACCCTGACCCTGAGCCTGCCTGCCGTTCTGTACCTTTTGGACTCTGATCTGGTTTACTGACCTCTGCCTGCCCTTGACCTGTTGTTTGCCTGCCCCCTGTTTTATTAATTAACTTTTGTTTCTTCGACACTGTCTGCATCTGGGTCTTCTACTGAAACGTAATAGTACGAACTGGCCTTGACTGACCCAGCAGACTCAGACCAGCTCCGCAATGCCATCTCCTCCCAAGTAGCCACCATTGGAAGGCACGAGGAGTTGCTTCGTGGTCTCATGGAAGGGTTCCAGACCTTGGCCGAACGCCATGACTGAGAGTTTAAAACATTGCTGGAGCAATTCCGCGGGTTGTCTGTTAGGCCGCCTACCACGACGCTAACCTCCCAGCCCCTCAGTAACCCGGCTGTTAGCAGCGCAGCCTCCCCGGCCACCCCGGTTTCCCGAACCCCGGGGGGGGGCCCAGATAACCGGATGTTTGTTCCTGATGCTGTCCGCTCCTCTGTCCTGGAGAGGGCCCGCTCCCGTTGGACCCTGGCCATTGTGCGACAACTCTTTTGGTGGCCTACCATGGTTCCTGACGTCTCTGCGTTCGTCATCGCTTACACGATCTGTGCGCAGAACAAAACTCCTCGGCAAGTTCCGGCTGGTCTGCTCCAACCTCTGCCCGTTCCTCACCATCCCTGGTCTCCCATATCCCTGGACTTTGTCACGGGTCTTCCCCTGTCTGATGGCAACACCTACATCCTGACGGTTGTGGACTGGTTTTCCAAAGCCGCCCACTTCATTCTTCTCCCCAAGCTACCCACCGCCAAAGAGATGGCCCAGCAAAGGGTGCAGCACATCTTCCGGATCCATGGACTGGTCTCCGACCGGGGTCCTCAGTTCTCGTCCCGGTTCTGGAAGGCCTTCTGCACACTCATTGGGTCATCGGCCAGCCTGTCCTCCAGTTTCCACCCTCAGTCCAACGGCCAGTCTGAGCGAGCCAACCAAGACCTGGAGACGACCCTGCGCTGCCTGGTCTCAGCGAACCCCACCACCTGGAGCCAGCAACTAGTGTGGGTCAAATACGCCCGCAACACCCTTCCCTGCTCTGCCACGGGTCTTTCGCCCTTTGAGTGTTCCCTGGGTTATCAGCCCCCGCTCTTCCCAGAGGAAGAGATCGGCATACCCTCAGCCCAGATGTTCGTCCGCCGCTGTCGTCGTACCTGGAGGAGAGCCCGGTCGGCTCTTCTCAAGACCACCTCCAGGTATCAACGACAAGCGGACCACCACCGGACCCCGGCTCCCCGGTATTGTCTTGGGCAGAAGGTATGGCTGTCCATCCGAGATCTGCCCCTCCGGGAGGAGTCCCCCAAACTTTCCAGCTGGTTTATCGGCCCTTTCCCCATCTCCAAGATCATTAGCCCCTCTGCTGTTCGTCTTCAGTTGCCCCGTACCCTCCGTATACATCCCACTTTTCATGTGTCTGGGATCAAACCCGTGTCTGGGATCAAACCCATAACTCACAGCCCTTTGTCTGCTGTTTCCAGGATTCCAGTACCTGGTTGACTGGGAGGGTTATGGACCAGAGTAGAGGTGCTGGCTCCCCGCTAGGGACATCCTGGACCCAGGCCTCATCGCTGGGTTTCAACGCCGGCACCCCGTTCAACCAGGTAAGCGCCCAGGTAGGACGCCAGCTGGTGCCCCTAGAGGGGGGGGGTACTGTCACACCCTGTTTGTTTTGACCGTTCTGCCTGCCCTGAGCCTGCCTGTCGTTCTGTACCTTGTCACACCACCCTGGATTATTGACCTCTGCCTGCCCTGACCCTGAGACTGCCTGCCGTTCTGTACCTTTTGGACTCTGCTCTGGATTACTGACCTCTGCCTGGCCTTGACCTGTTTGCCTGCCCCCTGTATTTGTTAAACTTTTGTTATTTCGACACTGTCTGCATTTGGGTCTTCTCCTGAAATATGATACTTCTTCTTCACAATTAGTAGGCTCTTTCACTCCATTTTAGATTGTGATAATTTGAAAAAGAAATGAACAAGTGAGATAGAAAGACAGGAATTTGAGAGGAGATGTGAGAAATAAGAAGTGAAACAGAGAGGACCAGCAGATCAAAGTCCAATGTTTCCCTAATAGTGGTTTGTGACTCTCTGGTGTCTTCGACCGGCTGCAACTGATTCATTTTGGGTTGCAGCTGTTGGCTAGATACAATAACATGACTTTATAATGGACTGAGTTTATATATCACTTTTTGGGGGCTCAAGCCTTGTTGAATTGGGTTTGTTATTGGATTCAAAATAAGATGTGCTTTAGAAAACAGTTTGAACCATTCTGCCATTGAGGATAGAGTGAAAATTATAACGTTCACAACTGAACCTCTTTTATATAATTTCATTAATGGACTTTGTGACCAATATGATCATTTTACAAGCAAAATCATTAACAAACTTGTTTTGGAATGATTGTTTATCACTGATTTTAGTTATAAGATGGATATACAATTCTAATATATCTGTGCGATACTGCATACATTATTTTGTTTACCATAAGACAGTCCCACTACCATCATTAGAAGGCCATACACAGCATGCATGTTGATAAAGTCTGTCAAAACAAAGGCCTATATATGTCTTAGTATGTCCTGCAACCATTTACTCACAATGGGGATCCCCACTTTGAATGACAAAAATAATGGACTCAGAATATTACTCAAACTGTCACTAAAGCTGCTTTGTATTGTGTAGCGATGTCCTACTTTTATTTAATTGAGTGTCTGTAATGTGTCCATTTAGAAAGATACAATAGAGACAGGGTGTACTGAAAGATAATATATATAACATTAAACCTGGGTTGCCTACACGTCTCAAGATCACTTTAGCCCATCATTCTAGGAAATAGGAGACCTCAGAACTGGCGACTTGAGATGTGGTCTATGATGTTGTGATGTTTCACTGACTACACCTCAGCATTGGCTCTTCATGAAGGGAAGTGCTATAGTATGGGTGATAACATTTCTTTCAGTGGGCCGATAGAAAAGTCAGAAAACCCTGCACATAGTCACTTAGTTTGTTGTGCTTTAAACAAACAGTAGTAGATGAGAAATGAGTTCCAAAATGTTTCAGAAGTAGTAGATAATGAAAAATGAGTTCCAAAATGTTTCAAAAAGTAGTTTGCTTTCATTTCTATGCATTCAAACCACACAAAAACATCGAATTAAAACATGATGAAGTTACAGTAAGAAAGAATGTGCTGCAGTTCCCCATTTAAAAAGCCTTCCCAATATAAAATATGTGTGATAACATTTCTTTCAGTGGGCCGATAGAAAAGTCAGAAAACCCTGCACATAGTCACTTAGTTTGTTGTGCTTTAAACAAACAGTAGTAGATAATGAGAAATGAGGTCCAGAATGAGGTCCAGTACACCTCTCTTTATCTCTCTCTCTATTTATCTCTCTCTCTCTCTCAAATATTTGTTTTTGTTGGATTTTTTGAAAATATTATGTCTGTGTGAATTCTTTCTATATAAATTTAGAATAGTCTACTTTATTGAAAATAGGTTGAAAACAAACAAGCAATTGCTTTTTAATTGCTTTTGATAATAATTGCTTTTTCAGATCACAAATGCAGCTGAAAGTACTATCGTTTTTCTGGTTGTATACATTATATTTATCTGACACAGTATTTATGATAGTCATTATGGTATTTCCCTGTAGTGGCATACAGATAGCCTGGTGGTCCAGTCTGTTTGTGCTGTGTAGCCAACTCCTCTCTGTGTTTGTACATTGCCATGCCAATTATCTCATTTAGAGTTAGAGTTAGAAACAGTTATTAAAGTGTCACTCCACAGTGATACAATCATTTACAATACAAAACGCAAAAAAACAAAAAAACAGTCCTTGTCAAACGTATTATACTTTGGCGTCATCTATAATTCATGACACCATCTATACATTATTGAAATCATTTATTATACGTTACATCATGTGTTGCATGAACAAAAACAAAACAAAGTAGCCTTCCCTGACACCAGGTAGCCTTGAGGTCATAGCGTTGGGCCAGTAACTGAAAGGTCGCTGGCCCAACAATGATAGCAGTACAATGATAGAATAGGTGGCTACAGAGCAGATAAAGTATGGAACCAGGCTAACATATAGAGGCATCATCCCTTTTTTAAAAATAGCATCCAGGGGAACATATCTGCCCTGCCACAACATTTTCTGTGGCCCTCATCGTTAAATCATTTCACAAACTAAAGTTCTATTAAAACACACCTTGATTTTCAATGGAATAAATTAATTCCCACATCAGGGCACCATTAGAACGCTCACAGTCAACACAGTGGTGTAAAGTACTTAAGTAAAAATACTTTAAAGTACTACTTAAGTATTGTTTTGGGGTATCTGTACTTTACTTTAGTATTTATATTTTTGAAAACTTTTATTTTTACTTCACTACATTCCTAAAGAAAATAATATACTTTTTACTCCAGACATTTTCCCAAAAGTACTCATTACATTTTTTATGCTTAGCTGGACAGGAAAATGGTCCAATTCACACATTTATCAAGATAACATCCCTGGTCATCCATACTGCCTCTGATCTGGCAGACTAAACACACATGCTTCATTTGGAGAGTGCCCCTGGCTAAAAAATGAAATAAAATAAAATGGTGCCGTCTGGTTTGCTTAATATAAGGAACAGGAAATGATTTATACTTTTGATACTTCAGTATATTTAATCAATTACATTTACTTTGACACGTAAGTATATTTAACGCCAACTACTTGGACTTTTACTCAAGTAGTATTTTACTGGGTGACTTTCACTTTTACTTGAGTCATTTTCTATTAAAGTATCTTTACATTTACTCAACTATGACAATTGGGTACTTTTTTCACCACGGAGTGAACACATGACCTGTGTGGTGTAACAGTGTTTCTCAACCATTCTTTCATAACACTGAGCTCAATCCAGTGTAGCATTACAGTAGGTCTCCATGCCTGAGGAAAGAGTGAAAAATATCCATCCTTCACAATTCTGACTTTTTCTGAGCAAAATAGAAAGCAATGCAAAAAATATCAAACTGAATCAGAACACAAATAAAGGATAATCTTACCATGAGACAGTCCTGTTAACATCACCAACGCTAGTCCAAAAACAGCCTGCATGTCTCCTCATTCTACAATGTATCAAATGAACCATGATGCAGATAAAGACTGTTCTTTCCTATTGATCCAACAATGCATGAGAAACTAAGAGTTGACCCAGTCTACAACAGTGGCCCCCATATGGGTTGTCCTATTTAAGTACAAACCTCAGTAAACATCCAGCTAATCTAAAAGAACTACTTAACAATGAAACAAATGTCATGTCTAACTTCTTCATTTAAAATGTTTCCTCAATACAGGTCTCAGGGAAATGTATTAATTCAGAGGTCAAGATGATGCCACATCCAATCCACAGTTCTGTCTATCCTTGGACTTGTAGATACCCAGCCAGAGGGGCACAACTGTCTTTAGGCTGATTATGACTCCTGGCTGGCTTTTGTTATGGGGTCACCAGAGTTACTGGATACTGTAAGACCACTAGGGGAAACTCAACTCTCAATCTTCATTATAAAGACTGTATTGTCAGTGTGTTTGGTCTTTTATTGCAAAAGTTTAATCTCACAAAAGTTACTACAGTTACTGACAGTAGCATACATTCATTTGACATTACATTGAAAACATTAAAATAACAATAAGATACATTTTCAATGGTCCGTGCTTTCAGGGATCCTTGGGACGTCCCTACCCCATTGAAGTTGACGTTTAAAACGGTTAAGGGTAAGGGTTATGGTTAGGGTTAGGGTTAGGGTAGGGGTTAAGGTTAGGGTTAGGGTTAGGGTTTAGGGGAGGGCCCAAGGATCGCAGATAGCACTGAACCATTTTCAATAATAAGGCGTATTATGTCATTAACATTATCTGACAGCTTGGTTTTGTCCTCTCAACATCTCTGAGGACATCCACTCCCTCCTCTAAATCTCTGGACCTTGACCACATTCTGTGTCACCTGAGTAAGCACTCTCTAATTATTCACCATCATCTGTGGAGAGAAAGAGAGAGAGTTTAGCTTATTAGGATCCCCCTTAGCTACTGCACATGCAGCAGCTACTCTTCCCGGGGTCCACATAAAACGTGCAAACACAAAACAAAGCACAGAACAGTTATAGACAATAACATAAATATTACATTAAATAAAAATTATAAAAATAAATTATAAAATCTATATAAATAAGAGTTATATATAGGAAAGACACCAAGAGACAACCAAAATACTATTTACACACTATTCCTATATACATATTCATATTCTTATATACAATGCAGTTAATTTAGATCTTTAGAAAGAGGAGAGGTGCTGTGATACAATATGTTGTTTTTTATCCGTTTTTTAAAGCTAAACTTGTTTTTTGCCTGAGTAACCTCTGGTGGCAGAGCATTCTATGATGACATGGCTCTATACATAACTGAGCGACGCATTTCATCTGTTTTCGGTTTGGGTACAGTGAAGAAACCTATAGTGTCGTGTCTGGTGGGTATGTCTGTTGGAAGTGTATGCAAATAGATTATACAAGTGGTTAGGCATTTTCAACACACAAATGTTTCTTAAAAAGACTAGAAGAGAAGTGGTCAATTTCTCCTCAACCCTCAACCATGAAAGACTATCATGCATGTTGTTGATGTTAGTTTTGTGTGTGCAGTTAAGGGCAAGGCATGCTGCTTTGTTTTGAGCCAGATGCAGCTGTGCTAGGTCTTTCTTTGTTGCACCTGACCATATTACCAGACAGTAATCAAGATGGGACAAGACCAGAGCTTGATTACCTAGTACAGTTGATCTTTGTGTCAAAAATGCAGAATATATTTTTGTAACAGACATACCTCTCCCTATATTCACAACAACTTTGTCAATATAACTTGGCCATAATAACTCAACAATGTTACTCCTATGAGTTCAGCTTCTTCAACTTGTTCAATGGTCACACCCTTTATGTACAACTCCAGTTGAGATTTAGGTCTATGAGAATCCATTGAACCAAATACAATGCTGTTGGTTTTAGATGTATTTAAGACTAGTTCATTGTTAATTACCCATTCTGACACTGAATGTAACTCCTTGCTAAGTGTTTCAGTGAGATCCCTGGCTGTAGGTGATGATGTGTAGAGTGTGCAGTCATCAGAATACATAGTCACTTTAGCTTCTTGTAAAAGAAGTGGCATCGCACTGTACATATCTGATGTTAGAGAAGCTTCCATTGAAGAACACTCTCCACGTTCCATTGGATAAGTAACTGTCCAACCGTGTGATAGCAGGCGATGTAAAGCCATAACAAGTGAGTTATTTCAATGATGATCATTAACATCAAAGGCTGCACTGAAATCTAACAATACAGCTCCAACTATCATCTTATTGTCCATTTATTTTAGCCAATCATCAGTCATCTGAGTCAGTGCAGTAAAAGTTGAGTGCCCTTCCCTACGTGCCTGCTGAAAGTCAGTAGTTAACTTGTTCTTTGAAAAATAGCATTGTATTTCTTCAAAACACAATTCTCTCGATCAGTTTACTACTGTAAGAACAGGCAGCAAACTGATTGGGAGCTATTAGAGCCAGCAAAGGGTGCTTGACTATTTTTAAGTAGTGGAATTACTTTAGCTTCCTTCCACGCCTGTGGACACACACACTCATTTAGGCTTTGGTTAAAGATATGGCACATAATGGGTGGCAATGCAGTCTGCTACCATTCTCAATCGTTTCCCATCTAGGTTTTCTATACCTGCTGGCTTATCATTATTGATGGATAACAACCGTTTTTCAAACTCTTCCTTACCAGTGGAGGTTTTACTGACGGGGGCCTCAGTCACAGTCATGGGGGTCACTGTTGTAGACTCAACATACACAGTGGCGTGCATTCATGGATGCCAAGGGGAGCAGGATTCCCTGAATATTTGACCAATACATTTTTTTTCATTATAAAATAATTTCTCGCTCGTCTCTCTGTGTTTTCATAATTTTTCGTCAAATTTCAAGTGGCTGAACCTCACTGGAGAAATCATCAGAGCGAGGGAAATAGCGCCCCTCTGTCTCAGTATGTGTAGCCTATGTATCTGATGCTGTGTGGAACAAAAGAGTATGACATGTTGCCACTGTAGCATTGAATTGATTGATGCCAGCAAGAATTTGGCCTCCCTTGATAAAAACAATTCTAAAATAATTAGCCAATCAGCGTTGAGCTGAGCCTGAGATGATTTAAGTTTAATATGTAGCCTAAATGTAGCCTAGTAGGCTCACGTTAACTAGCTAGCTAACTTAGCTGGTTCATTGTTGCCCATGCGAGGAAGTTAGGCTCGCAAGCGTTTTAGCTAGGTAGCCTATGACATATTCACACCCCTGACTTTTTCCAGATTTTGTTGTGTTACAGCCTGAATTTAAAATGTATTAAAATGAGATTTGTTAGTCTCTGTTCTATATACAATACCCTATAATCTCAAAGTGGAAAAATGTTTACAGAAATGTGTACAAATGAATTACAAATGAAAAGCTGAAATGTCTTGAGTCAATAAGTATTCAACCCCTTTGTTATGGCAAGCCTAAATAAGTTCAGGAGTAAAAATATGCTTAAGAAGTCACATAATAAGTTGCATGGAATTGCTCTGTTTGCAATAATAGTGTTTAACATGATTTTTGAATGAGTACCTCATCTCTGTACCCCACACATACAATTAATTATAATTAATGTCCCTCAGTCGAGTAGTGAATTTCAAACACAGATTCAACCACAAAGACCAGGGAGGTTTTCCAATGCCTCGCAAAGAAGGGCACCTAATGGTAAAAATACAAAAAGCAGACACTGAATATCCCTTTGAACATGGTGAAGTTATTAATTGCACTTTGGATGGTGTATCAATACACCCAGTTAACTACAAAGATACAGGTGTCCTTCCTAACTCAGTTGCAAAAGAGTAAGGAAACCGCTCAGGTATTTCACCTTGAGGCTAATGTTGACTTTAAAACAGTTACAGAGTTGAATGGCTGTGATGGATCGAGAACATTGCAGTTACTACACATTACTAACCTAATTGATAGAGTGAAATGAATGAAGCCTGTACAGAATATAAAAATTCCAAAACATGCATCCAGTTTGCAACAAGGCACTAAAGGATTGGTCCTCTGTAGCTCAATTGGTAGAGCATGGCGCTTGTAACGCCAGGGTAGTGGGTTCGATCCCCGGGACCACCCATACGTAAAAATGAATGCAGACATGACTGTAAGTCGTTTTGCATAAAAGCGTCTGCTAAATGGCATATTATTATAACTAATTCTGCTAAATATGTGGTAAAGCAATTCATTTATTGTCCTGAATACAAAAGGGTTATGTTTGGGGCAAATCCAATACAACACTACATTGAGTACCACTCTCCATATTTTCAAGCATTGTGGTGGCTGCATCATGTTATGGGTATGCTTGTAATCGTTACGGACTGGGGAGTTTTTCAGGATAAAAATAAACTAAATGGAGCTAAGCACAGGCAAAAACGTGATTCAGTCTGCTTTCCACCAGACACTGGGAGATGAATTAACCTTTCAGAAAGACAATAATCTAAAACACAAGGCCAAATCTACACTGGAGTTGCTTACCAAGAATACTGAAAGTTCCTGAGTGGCCAAGTTATAGTTTTGATCTAAATCTAAAGCAAGACCTGAAAATGGTTGTCTAGAAATGACAAACAACCAATTTGACAGAGCTTGAAGAATTTTGAACAGAATAATGGCCAAATGTTGCACAATCCAGGTGTGGAAATCTCTTAGAGACTTACCCAGAAAGACTTACAGCTGTAATCGCTGCCAAAGGTGCTTCTACAAGGTATTGTTCATTTTCAATACATTTCCTAAAATTTCAAAAAACATGTTTTCACTTGGTCATTATGGGGTATTGTGTGTACATGGGTGAGAAAAAAAAAACTTAAATCTAATCAATTTAGAATTCAGGCTGTAACACAACAACATGTGGAATAAGTCAAGTGGTATAAATACTTTCTGAAGGCACTGTAGGCATGTAAATTCAACAGTAATCACATGCGTATCTGAATTAAATACTGGCAAATGGATAGTGCTGTTACTAAACAGGTCCATTTTTATTGATAAGAATTTATCATTGATCATTATAATCATCATCATTATTATCAATCATCATTGATATTGCTGATCATAATGTTTTTTTAACAAAAAATATTAAACAGATTACCTGGACAGTGTGAGATTATCTTGCTGACAGCAACACTGCTGATGTTGTTTCTGATGATACAGGTGAGATCTCCAGACAGGCCTTTATTCAGAGTGATGGTGTTTGTCTCGTTATCAGAAGAGGCCTAAGTGTCTCTCACTGTGTGTCCATCCAGAGTCCTGCTGTACTGGGGACCGTTCCCCTCAGAGGAGCAGTACACCCTGATCTCTCCATGGGACAGACACTCAGAGGACAGCTGAGGAGAGGACACTGGAGCTGTGGAGTAGTGAAATTAGCAGTGGTAAGGGGCAAACACATTTGGAAGAGAACCCTGCAGCCATTCTAGAACACTATGGAAGCTGCTGTTGTACATTGGCATTGGAGATTAGTGGTCAAGGAAGAAACACAGGTTTATATGGTACATTTGAGTTCATCATATCCCATGTCATCAGTCACCAGCTGGAGATAGACAGTTCATCTCAGAGCTCCATGACACTGAGATCCATCCTCTCTAGCATTACAGGATTTCTCCAAGCCTGAAGATCAAGAAGAAAAACAGACACTGTAGTGACTATCACTGTCTCAACCCATTTCAGGTCATGTATAATTTTACAGATGAGGCTACAAGCAAGCAACAGTATAACCAAACCAACAGCATCAATATTATAGGGAACCTACTATAACAGTACCTGAGTCAGTGATCATTATCATGGGACCATGAATAGAGAGACAACTCTGTCTTCTACAGTGTTCTGAATATGTTCTCTCTATCCATCATCAGTCAATTATAGGAGGGATTCATTTGACAAAAGTAATTCTGAGCAGCCCACAGTATAAACCACAAAGAGCTTTGATCTGCATGATTTCCACACCTTCTGATATTATTCTGCATAAAAGAAGAGGGAAACCAACACATGTAACTCCCCACCTACCAACATATTTTACATACATGGATTACCAACTGCGGTCATATTGACCCTAAGAAGAAACTATTGGAAAAAGCAACAATCATAGTAAAATATCAACTTAATTACACATGTAAATATTTTTTTATGATAAAATTATAGTCAATTTGCATGTTCTGTCAAACTAAGGTAAAAATGTTTCCCTTAAATAATGTGCAACTTTTTTGTTGTGTATTTACCATAATTGTGTTGTAGTATCTTTTATTTTTTCACATTTGTAGGTAAATATGAATTGTCATATTCATGTGCTAAAAACTACTGCCATTTACTACTGCCACCAAAATGTGAAATATACTTAATTTTATTGACAAAAAGTGATTCATCCATTGATTCTGAGAGGGTCACTCTGCACTCTGGGAGGGGGACACCGTGGAGTTGTCAACCGTGATGGAGAGGTCTTGGAGCGGGCAGGCCTTTCCCGGGAGGAAGAACAGCTCTGTTTTGTCGAGGTTGAGCTTGAGTTGGTGGTCTGACATCCAAGCTGAGATGTCTGCCAGACACGCAGAGATGCGTGTCGCCACCTGGGTGTCAGAAGGGGGGAAGGAGAAAGAGTAGTTGAGTGTCATCCACATAGCAATGATAAGAGAGACCATTTGAGGATATGATGGAGCAGAATGACTTGGTGTATAGAGAAAAGAGGAGAGGGCCTAGAACCAAGCCCTGGGGGACACCAGCAGTGAGATCATGTGGTGCAGACACAGATGCTCTCCACGCCATCTGGTAGGAGCGACCTGCCAGGTAGGAGCGACCTGCCAGGTAGGATGCAATCCAAGAGTGTGCAGAGCATGAGACACCCAACCCTTCATAAAGCATGAACAAACCCTCAAACCAAATGTTATAGCAACCCAAATACCATAACAAGTTGCACTCATAGAACATTTCCCATAGTAGAATTTAAAAGAATCAGAGAAAATACCAATACAGCACTCTGTGTACAATCAGAGGGTAGCTGGTTTCTGTATTACAGTTCTACAAGGTCTTCAAAACACTGACTTTTATGAGCTGTTTTGACTGCAACTAAGCATATATGTAAGGTAATTTTGATTTTGTAGACGGGCATACCTAGTTAAACTAGTTATAACCATAGTCGAGTACATAAGGTGCTCAATCTCTGCAAGTGATTTTTCTATCAGGCTATGATCACTCCATGTCACGACTTCCTCCGAAGCTGCCTCCTCTCCTTGTTCGGGCAGGCTTTGGCGTTCATTGTCACCGGCCTTCTAGCCACTGCCACCCCACATCTCATCATTCCATTTGTTTTGTCTTCTTCATTACACACACCTGGTTCATATCCCCTCACCAGTACCTGTATAAGTGTTCCCTCTGCCCCCTTGTCTTTGTGTGTGATTGTTTATTGTGGAGGTTAGAGAAGCTCGGTGGAGCTCCGTGTATTTTGTATCGCCGGGACATTTCCCGTGTGCCTTGTTATCTCCAGTGCACCTGTTTTGCGCACTGGAGTGTTTTGACGCATTTCTGCATAACTCTGTGCTTCTGAATAAATCCTGTTATTTTATGATTTACCCTCCTGCGCCTGACTCCTTCGGGACCAGCTGAGTGATTAGATCCAGCCACCCACACCCCAGCACCCAGAGGGATTCATATATCCCGACCAAAAGATTTTGATGGGACAGCTGCCTGCTGCCAGGGATTCCTTCTGCAACTGGATCTATACCTCTCAACCATCAGCCCGGATCATTCGGAGTGGGAGAAGGTGTCCGCCCTCGTCAGCTGCACCTCGGGGAAAGCACTGGAGTGGGCCAACGCGGTCTGGAGTGAAGGAGGAGCCGCGTTGGACAACTTCCGGGCCGTCCTTTGGGTTTCACCCCGAGAGTAATGGGCAGGTGGAATGGGTGAATCAGGATGTGGGTAGGTTCCTGCGGTCCTACTGCCAGGACCGGCCGGGGGAGTGGTCGGTGTACTTACCATGGGCCAAATATGCCCATAACTCTCTCCGCCACTCCTCCACTAACCTAACGCCATTTCCATGAGTTTTAGGTTATCAGCCGGTTCTGGCACCGTGGCATCCGAGCCAGACCAAAGCTCCTGTGGTGGATGACTGGAACGCTGCTCACGTCCATCTCCAGCGTGCCGTGCGTCGCCAGAAGGCCAACGCTGACCGCCACCGCAGTGTGGCCCCGGTCTTTGTACCGGGAGATCTGGTCTGGCTCTCGACCCGGAATCTGCCCCTCCGCCTGCACTGCCGGAAGCTGAGCCCGTGGTTTGTGTGGCCATTCAAAGTCCTGAGGAGAATAAACAAGGTTACCTTTAGGTTATTACTCCCGCCAGATTATCTTATTAAGCCCTCGTTCCATATGTCTCTCCTCAGGCCGGTGGTGGCTGGTCCGCTCCAAGAGTCTGAGGTGCGGGAGGTCCCTCCGCCCCCTCGGTCCGGAGAATACACAAATACATCTCTCTGTGTAGATTCAGAGTGTATCTGAGTTCAGTATTGCAGTTCTATCAAGTAATTATACCTTTGGCAGACCTATGCAGATTTAAGGTAATTCTGGTATTGTACACCGTCATACGATTTGTGGTATAGAAATGTACAATCTTAGGCGAGTACATGGGGAGCTATATCTCTGCAGGGGATCTCTCTACCTGGTCAAAATCACTGATACAGGTCCCCCTCCACCCTCTGGTAGTATGGATAACTTGTTATTATGTCTCCAGAGAAACCTAGATTCAAATAAAGGTCCTATTTATCAAATTACTATAGGTGGAATTAGGTGTTTTTGGCTGGGGTCAAAATGACCCCAAAAGACTTGAATTTTTAAAACGTCCATGTTGATACAGAAACATGAAACAATGATTTAGCTTTATTAAGTTCAAGTTCATTGACATGAAAAAGGTCATGAAAAATGTGTATAAGCCACCTTTGGGCTATGATCCAAAATATGCCTCTGGGGTCAAAACAATCCAGGTCCGTAGTATGAGGGTTAACGACGCTTCATACCATGAGTCACTCCTTCTAAGATCACCAACAGTCCAAACACAGCCTCCATTTCTCTGCACAACACAGGGTCTCAATTTATCAAATTAACCTATGGTACTTTAATGAATCCCCTTAAAGTCCATTGACACTCCACAGCATCAAACGTGACAACGTTTTGAATCTTGAATAGCCCCCCATGTTTATGCTAGAGACTTACCGTTTCTTGTAGAGACTGCAGCTCAATCCCCTCTTTCCGCTGTTATAAAGTTTGTGCCTATTCCATAACTAGGGTGACCACATGTCCCGGATTGTGCGGGACAGTCCCGCATTTTGGCCCTTTGTCCCGTAACCAAACAGTCATGTCCTGCATTTTATCAACAAATTCACTAATTTTGAATTTGTCCAATATTTCAGTCAGACTTTCAGACCTGTCTCTTGCAGTCACGTTGTGCTTATGAAAAAATACAGTATATATCATACTGGTTATGTTAAACACTTCTCCAATTATTGTTGAGATCTGATATTTTGCGCAATGCAAGACGGGACATAGGCCAATGTCATTCAGTGTATACTGAACAAAAATAAAAACTCAACATGTAAAGTGTTGGTCCCATGTTTTATGAGCTGAAATAAAATATCCCATACATTTTCCATACGCACATAAAGCTTATTTATCTCAAATTTCTTGCACAAATGTGTTTACATCCCTGTTAGTGAGGCATAATAATTAAACTGGACTAGTACACCTGCCGCAGTTCTTAGGGTGTGTACAGCTAGGTTTCCATCCAACTGGCGACAGATTTTCATGCAAATATTTTAAAATCTGCATACAAACAATATGAGTATTTCAGGGTTTCCTTTAGGGTTTCCTTTAGGTCACATCTGGACAATGTGACCAGGAAGATTTTAATTGACCGGACATTTAAGAAATTTACCGGACATCCATATGCATTCAGATCCGACTTGGCGCAGCCAGTGCCATCAATAAAAGAGGGATATTGGCCAAATGAGCCACATTTACATGTCCTTAAAAACAGCCTATAACAAATTGCAAAAACACTATTCCTTGTGTTTCGATGTGTAGCATATGCAAAACTTTATAGCCTATTTTTGTTTAGATTTTTAGGCTACCTTCCTAAAACAATAATCTTCCACCTCAAGTTTCAGCTATTGGAGATATGAGCACAAAATGTATCAGGGCATTGCATGCATAGGCCTTCAAGCTCAGATGTCCACTGTATGATATTAATATTTAAAAAATATATAGCATATTTAAAGGAAGAGAAGCTTAGGCCTAACCCCAGAGAGATAGAGATATGCTGGCGGCATTCTATAATATTTTGTATAAAAGAAAGCATTATATTGTTAGGTTATACGAGTAACTCTGGTAGGCCTGAAACAGTCTTCCTCACCTCAAGTTCAACTGTCGGAGTCAGTTGCAGCACCGATGTACACTGCCTTCCTATCATAGGCTTGCAGTAGCTAAAGATTAATAATAGCTATATCACACCAAACTTTCACAACAGTTTCTAAACTTTATTAGGGTAATATCAAAAGTAAGTCAAGCCATTGTTTATAGGGAATATATGAGCAGGCTATTATATTGTAGCAAACACAGGATTACAGTTGGAAAAAAAAAAGGTTTTGAAGAGGCTATTTTGCAAAAATTACCAACAAAGGCAAGTGCCTCCCATGCCCAACACTACTTATAACCTATCTTAAAAGAATTATGGAGCACACAATTAAAAAGACAGATCAAATGGAATTTAGTCCATGAAAATGTCTCTACAGAATTAAACAAAACAGGTTTTGCATATGAAAAAAACTGGTTTTGATTAATAAATAGGCTTACAATAATAACAATAATATACCATAATAATGATAAAACATATTATTATAAAAAACTGTAAGTTCCAAAATTGCATCCTACCTGGATAGGGAGTTACACAGTAGCCTGCGTTGCCATGCCAACTTTCTTCTCATCTTAGTCCACTACAATATTACATTTTTTATTAAATTCCCCTTGTAGGCTTTTCACTAAAGGCATGGTCTTTTTCCTCTAACTTTTGTTTTACTTCAATGAAAAAGGCCTCCATTTTAGCTCAGTAGCCTAGGCCAAGTCTCCTCTCTCAGGTCCTCTCTCCTCAGCTCACATGGGTTTAAGGTGTGAGAGAATGGTGATGAAGCACGAATATCAGGGTGTAGGCTACGATATACAGCCTCTCCTGGAGGTGTAGAATATGATAGACAGCCTCTCCTGGGGGTGTAGGCTATGATAGACAGCCTCTCCTGGGGGTGTAGGCTATGATAGACAGCTTCTCCTGGGGGTGTAGGCTATGATAGACAGCTTCTCCTGGGGGTGTAGGCTATGATAGATAGCTTCTCCTGGGGGTGTAGGCTATGATAGACAGCTTCTCCTGGGGGTGTAGGCTATGATAGACAGCTTCTCCTGGGGGTGTAGGCTATGATAGACAGCTTCTCCTGGGGGTGTAGGCTATGATAGACAGCCTCTCCTGGGGGTGTAGGCTATGATAGACAGCCTCTCCTGGGGGTGTAGGCTATGATGGACAGCCTCTCCAGGACAATTTGGCCCACTACAATTTTATTTATTGGCTTTTCAAAAGCTGCAATTACCGGCTAAAGGAAACACTGGCACATTTCACATCACAGTAGTTTCCATCAAATTGACTTGTTGCAGATAAAAGTATGTGCTTAAATACATAGTGAACATAAAAATAACTTTTGAGGTTAAATTCCCATGTATCAAATAAAAACATACAAGTTGGTTATGGCACGTGCGCTCTAGCCAACAGCTTGCAGATACAGTGGATGTATAGCCTACTACATGATGAGGCTATTATGGACAAAAATGCCAGATCATTTGCATTTTTCAAATGGCAGCCAAGCTTCGATCATCATGTAACAAGAACAAGACCCTCCATATTTATTGAAAGGAGCATCAACCTCATCACTGTGCACTTTCGCCACCCTGTGAAGTTCATCATAACTTAACTAAACTGCATGCTTTCCCATGATGTCATGACATTTTTTATCAGACATGTAGGCTACTTTAATGCATAAAAAGGATGGATGGAATCCTGGTTAATGTCAAGCCATTTTAAGGATGCTGGAATTATATTTTGGATGAATGTGCGCATCCTTACAGGAGACTTTGAAGCATATTTTGACTGCACTGGGCCTTTAATTAGGCTTTGACCCTAAGCTGTGTGTTTCATGTCTTCACTGTTCTTTCATGTCAATGATGCACCTGGGCTGTCTGCTGCCTATCAGCTATTCCTATTTGTTCTTGACGATTCATATTGAAGCTTGATGCAGCTTTGAATGCTTTTATGTGTGGTTTGATTGCTAGTTAGCCTATTGCAGATCTGGACAAACAATCCACCTAACACTATTGTCAATATGAATGATGGATCGAGGGCAGGATAGACCGTTAGACTGGTAGACTATATTGACCTGTGGTACAGCCATAATTAACACATGGAAAAGCATAGTTCATAAGGGAAGTACCAAAACACCTTCATATAGGAGAGGTCCATGCAAACAGATTAGGAAATGTGGCTAGGATGGAGAAAATTATATAGCAAAACCTGCAAATAGTGAATGTTAACCAGGGAAAAAACGCACTATCCCCCCCCCCCCCCCCGTGCCCAATAAAAAAACGCACTACCCTCCCCAGTGCAAAAAAAATGAATACAAGTTTGACAAGTGACAACTCTCCCCTATTTTGGACCACCCCTCCCCCTCAGTAAATTGCGATATGTCCCTTAGCGATATGTCCTCTCGTGAGGCCAAAACTCAACAGCATGTGCCACTAGGCATAATGTGCTTTGATTGAAACAAAATACAGGAAGGCTATATACACTGAACAAAAATATAAGCGCAACATGTAAAGTGTTGGTCCAATGTTTCATGAGATGAAATAAAAGATCCCAGAAATAGTCCATGCGCACAAAAAGCTGATTTTCTCTCAAATGTTGTGCAGAAATGTGTTTACATCCATGTTAGTGAGCATTTTTCCTTTGTCAAAATAATCCATCCACCTGACAGGTGTGGCATATCAAGAAGCTGATTAAACAGCATGATCATTGAACAGGTGCACCTTGTGTTGGGGACAATAAAAATCCACTCTAAAATGTGCAGCTTCTGGCTTATTCACCAGCCACCCGGACAGCTGATGAAACTTAGGAGTATTAATGTCTGTAATAAAGCCCTTTTATGTTGAAAAACTCATTCTAATTGGCTGGGCCTGGCTCCCCAGTGTTCAGTATAGTTTGTATAGTTTCTTAACACCAACTGCTCTAATTAGCTCATGAAACAGTATTCCCATGAAACTGACTGGTATCAAAAAATGTGCATGCAGACGCAGTTTGGACATTTCGCTGGTAAAACAAAGAATTATCATTTACGATTGACAGTGATGATGACATGGCCTATTTTGAAATTACGTATGCATAACTTGTTGTTTGAGGGTATACATTTTTTATTTTATTTTTGACAATAAGTGTGGGCATAGGCAGACATTTCTATTGGAGGATGCATTTTATGCATATTCTATAATTATATTCAATAGGCTACATCTGTCTGTAAAAACATTAAGAAATGATGACGTCATTTACATTTTCATTGCTCTGGCAGCTAAAACATTAGCACTACACCATCAGCAGGAGAAATGAACAAGTGAGAGAGAGAGAGAGAGAGAGAGAGAGAGAGAGAGAGAGAGAGAGAGAGAGAGAGAGAGAGAGAGAGAGAGAGAGAGAATGACAGGAATTTGAGAGTAGGAGAGGTGAGAGAAATCAGAAGTGAAACAGAGAGGACCAGCAGATCAAAGTACAATGTTTCCCTAATAGTGGTTTGTGACTCTCTGGTTTCTTCGACCGGCTGCAGCTGATTCATTTTGGGTTGCAGTTGTTGGCTGGACTCATAACATGACTTTATATAATGGACTGGGTTTACATAGCACTTTCTGGGGGCTCAAACCTTGTTGACTTGGGTTTGTTATTGGATGCAAAACAAGACGTGCTTCATAAAACAGTTTGACCCATTCTACCATTGAGGATAATAGTGAGAATTGTGTTTCACAGAATTGTACACTACAGGGACATCTTCTCCATCACAAACTTCTGCAGTGAATGACAACTGTTACTACTGTTACCACTGTTACTACAGTTACCACCGTTACTACTGTTACCACTGTTTCCAATGTTACTACTTTTACTGCGGTTACCATTGCTACCCCTGTTACTACTGTTAACACTGTTAACACTGTTAACACTGTTAATACTGTTACTACTGTTACTACTGTGTAATAACATGTTGTAGATGGAAATGGTTAGTATGGCTGTATGTTAAGACTTTAAAGGGTAAAAAACATGTTCAATCAATAACAGACGTACTCACTACAGCCAGTGTATACAGTTTAGTTGTTGGGTTGTTCATGTACATTTCATGAAAATATCTACAGAAATATGGGAAAGTTAGATACAATTAGTTACAGTAACACATGAAGCAACAAAGCTGTAATACTAGACCAACTCTTCACACCCCGGCCTACACTGAAGAAACTCTCTCATTGGCCAAACTGTATTCCAGCATACACAGTATCCTCCAGCCTCTCAGGTCTGTCTCTCTCTTTGGTTTGTCTGGAACCCTCCAACACTACAACCTTTCCATACTTCACCTCCTCTGGAACCTCCGGGGGTTTATCCATCTTCTTTAGAATAGTGACGTCAGCATATTACAATTCTGGACTCTCATCAGCATCTGTGGGGACTGGGGAGATGTGACATGAGTGTTTGGAGGGGGGGGGGGGGGGGGGGTTGCTAATGCACAGATAATTTGTTGACAATTATACTTCGAGGGTCAAAAGCCTACTTAAAGGCCCAGTGCAGTTAAAATTATGTTTTTCCTCTGTTTTATATCATATTGTACAACAGTTGATGAAAATCACAAAAGTGTGAAAACATTTGATCAGTGTAATTTCCTGGTTGAATATACAATCTACACAGGACCTTCTATTCAGCAGGTTTGCATAGGTGGGAGTTTCAGCTTTGCATGGTGACATCACCATGTGGTAAATTGGTTAATAGACCAATAACAAAGAGAGTTCCAAACCTCTCTGCCAATAACAGCTAGTTTTCAGTTTTCCATTCCCCACTCAACCACTCCCAGACTGTCCTAGCAAAATTTTTGCTTGAAAAATAATGATTTGCTAAAAGCTACTTTTGCCTATTTTAATGCCAATCTATTACAGTAAGGTACTTAAATGTTACCCAGAAATGATTTGATTTTGATATAAAAACTGATGCATTGGGGCTTTTAGCACTAATAGATTGACCTCCTTCACGTGCACTTAGCCTGTCTGTAAGTCTGAAAATAGCCCTATAGAAATGAACCTACACTATGCAAAGTATAAAAGCCACATAAAAACAGTCCTAAAGTGAGCTACAACACTGAAACAACAGTCACATGAGCTGACTGAATGTGGTAACCATCGGTGTACTGTAGATAGGATAGGTAAGAGTTGTGATGAAGGGAAGTCATTCCTGACTGAATTCCCAGACTCCCCTGCTGCTGCTGCCTACCACACTATAGTGCAGAGTATCCAGGCCTACTGCTTGTCCCATGTGACACAGGAGGAGAGTGCTGGCTAGAAGCCCGTCTGGAGGGAGCCATGTCGCTCTAGGTCAGCTCTGTTACTTTCAGACTGTTTGTGAATATTGGACCTGATCCTGGATCAGTTCTGTTACTTTGAGACTGTTTGTGAAATGGGTCCAGGTCTCTGACCTTTTTTTTAAAGGGATAGTTAACCTAAAAGGATGTATTGGTTTTCCTGACCCTGTAAACAGTCTTGGGACAAAGTAAAACAGCAATCCATGCTCTGGTTTTGTCTACCTGGACACTGTCTCCAAACGCTGACTTTGTAAAACGTTTCTGTCCAAAAACCTGCTAGTCAATATCCCCTTTGTTGGTATGTTTTTTTGCATTTCATGTCCCTGGATTAAAATAAATCCCTTTAACCCTTTTACAATCGGCCCTATATTGGATAGGGATACGTTGGAATGTTTCTTTTACGGAAGAAATATGGAAAAGCATATGAATAAACATGGTTAGCAATTAGTCCCTACACCCAAACGAGGGCGTCGCGTTCATCCACCTCTGGCCTGCTGGCTCCCCTTCCTTTGCGGAAGCACAGTTCCCGCTCAGCCCAGTCAAAACTGTTCGCTGCTCTGGCACCCCAATGGTGGAACAAGCTCCCTCACGACGCCAGGACAGCGGAGTCACTCGCCACCTTCCGGAAACATTTGAAACCCCACCTCTTTAAGGAATACCTGGGATAGGATAAAGTAATCCTTCTACCCCCCCCCCCCCCCCAAAAAATAAAATAATAATAATAATAATAATAACTTTGTAAAGTGGTTATCCCACTGGCTATAAGGTGAATGCACCAATTTGTAAGTCGCTCTGGATAAGAGCGTCTGCTAAATGACGTAAATGTAAATGTAAATGTAATCTTTGAGGTTTGTTAGATTTGTTAGACTGTCACACTACTGACCTGGAGCCTTTGGAGGTGTCCCCCTCTTGTGAATACAGTAAGCTCCCACCACCACTGTAAGGACCAGGACCACAGCTACTAGTGACGCAATGATAGGCCCATCGGATCCTCCTACATGATAAGGTGGACAGAAATGGGGGAGAAGCAAGAGGGTTCATGTATGTAAGCTGTCAAAGGAGCATTTTACACCCCCAAAAAACATTTGATCATATATTTATCACTAGTCAATGTTTGACAAACAGTCCCTCAAAAATCATGCATGTCAACATTCAAGAAGCCTTTAGCTTCTTTGGAAGATTTTTATTTGGCAAATAGATATGAGCTTTTTAGCTCCTCACCTCCAATTGTCAGTTGTACTCTTCTGGTAATCAAACTTGTTCCATTTGAATAATATACTTCTAAGAGATATTCACCAGAATCACTGCTTTCTGTGTTCGCTATCCTAAATGTCCCGTTGTTGATAAAGAACTCTGATCTAGCTTTAATGGAGTCATGGATTATCACTGTGTTGTTTTTCATTTTGAATATCTCTATACTATTACTAGTGGGGACTTTCTTGAACATGAGTTCAGACCCCGTGGCGTTATCCATCAGCTGAAGATATACAGTTTCTCCCAGAGTTCCGTGACATGACATGTTCTGTCTAGCATCACAGGATTTCTCCTCCATGCCTGAGGAAAGGAGGGAAAAGGGACACTTTTGTTGATAGTGATTACAGTTATTATTCCTCTGAAACTCTAATAGAATTTCCTTTTGTAACATTATGATTGCTCCAGCAGCATACCACCCTGCATCCCACTGCTGGCTTGCCTCTGAAGCTAAGCAGGGTTGGTACTGGTCGATCCCTGGATGGGAGACCAGATGCTGCTGGAAGTGGTGTTGGAGGGCCAGTAGTATGCACCCTTTCCTCTGGTCTAAAACAAATAATATATATCCCAATACACCAGGGCAGTGATTGGAGACATTGCCCTGTGTAGGATGCTGTCTTTTGGATGGGACATTAAACCAGTGTCTTAACTCTATGTGGTCACTAAAGTTCCCATGGCACTTATGGTAAGAGTAGGGGTGCTAACCCTGGTGTCCTGGCTAAATTCCTAATCTGGCCCTCATACCATCATGGCCGCCTAATCATGCCCAGCTTCCAATTGGCCCAGTCATCTCCTCTCCCCTGTAACTATTCCCCAGGTAGCTGCTGTAAATGAGAATGTGTTCTCAGTCAATTTACCTTGTAAAATAAGGGATAGAAAAATATCTAATTTGACAAGTAAATCATTTAAGCTTGCTTGGGAAGTATATAAGCCATCAAACTTGAGATGCTCTATGATAGGCCTATCACATTGATTGGTTTCTGTTTCTTTTCTTCTCATAATAACACAGCATTGTATTCTGCTGTAATTATTCAGTTAAACACCCTTTATAATACTGCCTTATTGTTAGAACATGCATGACCTCCATAGACAAACAACTGTAGCCTCTTACCATTAGCGAGTCCGGTTAACATCACCAGGAGTCCAAACACCACAAGCATGTTGTCTTCACAAAGGCCAACCACTGATATGTGTTGGCAACTGTAGATTCACTATACAAATACCAAACTCAGATTGCTAACTAAATGAACCTGCCACATTGTGTGACCAGGATGTTTGAGAAAAACACGCGATAGATTGTGTCACTCCAGGAATGGAAAAGGAAGTGTTTGAACACAGTCTTGATCTCACTTCTTCATTTCACAGACCAATGCATGAAAATGTTGTTTAAGACAAGGCATTAAATACGATGCAACACAGAAGTAGGATAAACCACACACACAAGCGAACAAGAGATCTTGAGACTAGATTTACATGAGGGCTGTAAGAGGAAATGTGATACAGAAGAAACGATCAGACTAAATTTAGTCTGTGAGAACTTTGTATTTCTGCACCACAGACCTAGCTCTGTAGCAGGTCCATGTCAAATCATATACTGTAAGTTATTTAGTAAACACTATGCCCTTTCTACAGCTGTGTCTGTTAGTGTTTCTCTGACACCAACTCGGTCAGTTCTCAACTGCTAGTTTAATTTTAAGGCCCTCCTCCAAGGAGGAAGGACCATCCCTTGTGCAAGAAAGGTTGAGAATCAATGTTACTCAACACAGGTAATATGTTCAATGTGAGCCTCCTAATGGTGGCCTAGTGAAGAGAATGCATTTTTCCATAGAAATTCAAGGTTTGAGTTTGTTTTTACATTTAGTTTGTGAAATGAATTAACGATGAGGGCCACAGAAAATGTTGTGGCAGGTCAGATATGTTCCCCTGGATGCTATTGTTAAAGAAAGGATGATGCCTCTATATGCTAGCCTTGTTCCATACTTTATATGCTCTGTAGCCACCTATCCTATCATTGTACTGCTATCATTTTTGGGCCAGCGACCTTTCAGTTACTGGCCCAACGCTATGACCTCAAGGCTACCTGGTGTCAGGGAAGGCTACTTTGAAAGGAAACCCTTCGAAGTTTGTGGAGATGAGAAATGAGGTCCAGAATGTTTCAAAAGTAGTAGATAATGAGAAATGAGGTCCAGAATGAGGTCCAGTACACCTCTCTTTATCTCTCTCTCTCTTTATCTCTCTCTCTCAAATATTTGATTTTGTTGGATTTTTTTTAGATTATTATCTCTGTGTGAATTCTTTCTATATACATTTAGAGTAGTCTACTTTATTGAAAATAGGTTGAAAACAAACAAGCAATTGCTTTTAAATTGCTTTATATAATAATTGCTGTTTAACCTAAATTAATACATGTTCAGATCACAAATGCAGCTGAAAGTACTATCGTTTTTCTGGTTTTATACCTTCTATTTATCTGACACAGTATTTATGATAGTCATTATGGTATTTCCCTGTAGTGGCATACAGATAGCCTGGTGGTCCAGTCTGTTTGTGCTGTGTAGCCAACTCCTCTCTGTGTTTGTCCATTGCCATGCCAATTATCTCATTTAGAGTTAGAAACAGTTATTAAAGTGTCACTCCACAGTGATAAAATCATTTACAATACAAAATGCAAATAAAAAACAAAACAATGCTAGTCAAACGTATTTTCCTTTGGCGTCATCTATAATTCATGACACCATCTATACATTATTGAAATCATTTATTATACGTTACATCATGTCTTGCATGAACAACAAAGCCTTGAGGTCATAGCGTTGGGCCAGTAACTGAAAGGTCGCTGGCCCAACAATGATAGCAGTACAATGATAGAAGAGGTGGCTACAGAGCATATAAAGTATGGAACCAGGCTAGCATATAGAGGCATCATCCCTTCTTTAACAATAGCATCCAGGGGAACATATCTGACCTGCCACAACATTTTCTGTGGCCCTCATCGTTAATTCATTTCACAAACTAAAGTTCTATTAAAACACACCTTGATTTTCAATGGAATAAATTAATTTCCACATCAGGGCACCATTAGAACGCTCACAGTCAACACAGTGGTGTAAAGTACTTAAGTAAAAATACTTTAAAGTACTACTTAAGTATTGTTTTGGGGTATCTGTACTTTACTTTAGTATTTATATTTTTGACAACTTTTATTTTTACTTCACTACATTCCTAAAGAAAATAATATACTTTTTACTCCAGACATTTTCCCAAAAGTACTCATTACATTTTGAATGCTTAGCTGGACAGGAAATTGGTCCAATTCACACATTTATCAAGATAAGTGGCGCAGTGGTCTAAGGCACTGCATCGCAGTGCTAACTGTGCCACTAGAGATCCTGGTTTGAATCCAGGCTCTGTCGCAGCCGGCCGCGACCGGGAGACTCATGCGCGGCGCACAATTGGCCCAGCGTCGTCCAGGGTAGGGGAGGGAATGGCCGGCAGGGATGTAGCTTAGTTGATAGAGCATGGCGTTTGCAACGCCAGGGTTGTGGGTTCGATTCCCACGGGGGGCCAATATAAAAAAAATGTATTCACTAACTGTAAGTCGCTCTGGATAAGAGCGTCTGCTAAATGACTAAAATGTAAATGTAAATAACATCCCTGGTCATCCCTACTGCCTCAGATCTGGCAGACTCACTAAACACACATGCTTCATTTGGAGAGTGCCCCTGGCTAAAAAATGAAATAAAATAAAATGGTGCCATCTGGTTTGCTTAATATAAGGAACAGGAAATGATTTATACTTTTGATATTTCAGTATATTTTATCAATTGCATTTACTTTGACACGTAAGTATATTTAAAGCCAAATACTTTCACTTTTACTCAAGTAGTATTTTACTGGGTGAATTTCACTTTTACTTGAGTCATTTTCTATTAAGGTATCTTTACATTTACTCAACTATGACAATTGAGTACTTTTTTCAGCATGGAGTGAACACATGACCTGTGTGGTGTACACTGTTTCTCAACCTTTCTTGCACCAGGGATGGTTGTTCCTCTTTGGAGGAGTGCATTAAGTTAAACTAGCACTTGAGAAATGACTGAGTTGCTGTCAGACAAACACTGTAGCATTTACACTACCAGTCAAAAGTTTGGACACACCTACTCATTCAAGGGTTTTTCTTTATTTTTACTATTTCTACATTGTAGAATAATATTGAAGACATCAAAACTATGAAATAACACATATGGAATCATGTAGTAAACAAATAAGTGTTAAACAAATCAAAGTATATTTTACATTTGAGAATCTTCAAATAGCCACCCTTTACTTGATGACAGCTTTGCACACTCTTGGCATTCTCTTAACCAGCTTCTCCTGGAATGCTTTTCCAACAGTCATGAAGGAGTTCCCACATATGCTGAGAACTTGTTGGCTGCTTTTCGACTCATCCCAAACCATCTCAATTGGGTTGAGGTCGGGGGATTGTGGAGGCCAGGTCATCTGATGCAGCACTCCATCACTCTCCTTCTTGGTAAAATAGCCTGGAGGTGTGTTGGGTCATTGCCCTGTTGAAAAACAAATTATAGTTCCACTAAGCCCAAACCAGATGGGATGGCGTATCGCTGTAGAATGCTGTGGTAGCCATGCTGGCTAAGTGTGCCTTGAATTCTAAATAAATCACAGACAGTGTCACCAGCAAAGCACCCCCACACCATAACACCTCCTCCTCAATGCTTTACGGTGGGAAATACACATGCGGAGATCATCCGTTCATCCACACCGTGTCTCACAAAGACATGGCGGTTTGAACCAAAAATCTCAAATTTGTACTCATCAGACCAAATGACAAATTTCCACCGTTCTAATGTCCATTGCTCGTGTTTCTTGGCCCAAGGAGGTCTCTTCTTCTTATTGGTGTCCTTTAGTAGTGGTTTCTTTGCAACAATTCGACCATGAAGGCCTGATTCACACAGTCCCCTCTGAGCAGTTGATGTTGAGATGTGTCTGTTACTTGAACTCTGTGAAGCATTTATTTGGGCTGAAATTTCTGAGGCTGGTAACTCTAATGATCTTATCCTCTGCAGCAGAGTTAACTCTGGGTCTTCCATTCCTGTGGCGGTCCTCATGAGATTCAGTATTATCATAGCGCTTGATGGCTTTTGCGACTGCACTTGAAGAAACTTTCAAAGTTCTTGAAATGTTCCGTATTAACTGACCTTCATGTCTTAAAGTAATGATGCACTGTCATTTCTCTTTGCTTATTTGAGCAATATTTGGTATTTTACCAAATAGGGCTATCTTCTGTCATCCAGGCAAAGGGTAGCTATTAGAAGAATCTCAAATATAAAATATATTTTGATTTGTTTAACACTTTTTTGGTTACTAGATGTTTCCATATGTGTTATTTCATAGTTTTGATGTCTTCACTGTTATTCTACAATGTATAAAATTGTAAAAATAATGAAAAACCCTTGAATGAATAGGTGTGTCCAAACTTTTGACTGGTACTGTATATATATATACACTGCTCAAAAAAAATAAAGGGAACACTTAAACAACACAATGTAACTCCAAGTCAATCACACTTCTGTGAAATCAAACTGTCCACTTAGGAAGCAACACTGATTGACAATAAATTGCACATGCTGTTGTGCAAATGGGATAGACAACAGGTGGAAATTATAGGCAATTAGCAAGACACCCCCAATAAAGGACTGGTTTTGCATGTGGTGACCACAGACCACTTCTCAGTTCCTATGCTTCCTGGCTGATGTTTTGGTCACTTTTGAATGCTGGCGGTGCTTTCACTCTAGTGGTAGCATGAGATGGAGTCTACAACCCACACAAGTGGCTCAGGTAGTGCAGCTCATCCAGGATGGCACATCAATGCGAGCTGTGGCAAGAAGGTTTGCTGTGTCTGTCAGCGTAGTGTCCAGAGCATGGAGGCGCTACCAGGAGACAGGCCAGTACATCAGGAGACGTGGAGGAGGCCGTAGGAGGGCAACAACCCAGCAGCAGGACTGCTACCTCCGCCTTTGTGCAAGGAGGAGCAGGAGGAGCACTGCCAGAGCCCTGCAAAATGACCTCCAGCAGGCCACAAATGTGCATGTGTCTGCTCAAACGGTCAGAAACAGACTCCATGAGGGTGGTATGAGGGCCCGACGTCCACAGGTGGGGGTTGTGCTTACAGCCCAACACCGTGCAGGACGTTTGGCATTTGCCAGAGAACACCAAGATTGGCAAATTCGCCACTGGCGCCCTATGCTCTTCACAGATGAAAGCAGGTTCACACTGAGCACGTGACAGACGTGACAGAGTCTAGAGACGCCGTGGAGAACGTTCTGCTGCCTGCAACATCCTCCAGCATGACCGGTTTGGCGGTGGGTCAGTCATGGTGTGGGGTGGCATTTCTTTGGGGGGCCGCACAGCCCTCCATGTGCTCGCCAGAGGTAGCCTTACTGCCATTAGGTACCGAGATGAGATCCTCAGACCCCTTGTGAGACCATATGCTGGTGCGGTTGGCCCTGGGTTCCTCCTAATGCAAGACAATGCTAGACCTCATGTGGCTAGAGTGTGTCAGCAGTTCCTGCAAGAGGAAGGCATTGATGCTATGGACTGGCCCGCCCGTTCCCCAGACCTGAATCCAATTGAGCACATCTGGGACATCATGTCTCGCTCCATCCACCAACGCCACGTTGCACCACAGACTGTCCAGGAGTTGGCGGATGCTTTAATCCAGGTCTGGGAGGAGATCCCTCAGGAGACCATCCGCCACCTCATCAGGATCATGCCCAGGCGTTGTAGGGAGGTCATACAGGCACGTGGAGGCCACACACACTACTGAGCCTCATTTTGACTTGTTTTAAGGACATTACATCAAAGTTGGATCAGCCTGTAGTGTGGTTTTCCACTTTAATTTTGAGGGTGACTCCAAATCCAGACCTCCATGGGTTGATAAATTTGATTTCCATTGATTATTTTTGTGTGATTTTGTTGTCAGCACATTCAACTATGTAAAGAAAAAAGTATTTAATAAGATTATTTCATTCATTCAGATCTAGGATGTGTTATTTTAGTGTTCCCTTTATTTTTTTTAGCAGTGTATATATATATATATATATATATATATATATATATATATATATATATATATATATATATATATATAAAAATAGCCGAATGAGTGTTGTATTTTAGTCATAAAAAGCTTAGCCTCCTATCATGTTATTTCATACAGTAATAATTAATGTTGATTAATGTTGATGATGTGTGTATTGCCATTAATGCTAATCTATTTACCGTCTCCGCCATGTCAACCTAGGGCCATAGTGCTCATCTTGGGGTCAGGTTCAGCTGGTGGTCTCCTCCTAGCAGGGATGCTGGTAGCCTGCTGTATTCAGAGGACAAGGAGAAGTCCAGCACCACAGGTTAGAACACAGCTAGCACCTCAACCATAATGTTACCATAGTTACTATCAATGAGGCTGCAGTCCAGCACAGATTTGTGTCACCACTACCTATGATATGACTTACTGTGTCATCACACCTATGATTTACCCCATCTCACATTTCAGATGCAGAACTCAAAGGAACTTAGCCTTCAGAATGAAGAATGTGATCAAACCTGTGATACTTGGTAACAGAGAGGAGATAGAGGTTGTGGACTCATTAGTAGGCTTCCAGAGAATAGTTATTGATAAGAAACTAGAATTGAGACAAAATACAAATTCCATTTTCAAGACAGCCCAAACAATTTAATTTGTTCTTTCATTGTATGCATTAATTAAAGCTGGAATCCTTAATTGAAACAGTAACAAAGCGGTCACCCCGCCTTCGGTTGTAAACTCAACAAATGTCCCATTTATGATAGAGTATCCTGATCTAAAAGATCCAAAAGATTAATAAAAAAGTGATTCAGGCTGTCTTTCAGAATGTATTTCAGTCAAACTGTATGTAAATCACAAGTGGGGTCTTTTAATATTTTCAGATTCCCTCTTACCTTCCCTTAATGTATCTTTCCTCAAACTAACTTCAATCAATCTCTCTTCCCTTAATCTATTTTCTTTGTCTTCTACGTTCCCTCAATTTATCCTATATCAGTTTGTCTCCTAGTTTTCAGATGGATAAGGACAGTTTCTCCCACAGATCCATAACACTGAGCTCAATCCAGTGTAGCATTACAGTAGGTCTCCATGCCCGAAGAAAGAGTGAAAAATATCCATCCTTCACAATTCTGACTTTTTCTGAGCAAAATAGAAAGCAATGCAAAAAGTATCAAACTGAATCAGAACACAAATAAAGGATAATCTTACCATGAGACAGTCCTGTTAACATCAGCAACGCTAGTCCAAAAACAGCCTGCATGTCTCCTCACTCTACAATGTATCAAATGAACCCTGAAGCAGATAAAGACTGTTCTTTCCGATTGATCCAACTATGCATGAGAAACTAAGAGTTGACCCTGTCTTTATAAAGGGTAGATACCAAAACAGCTCTCATCCATATGGGTTGTCCTATTTAAGTACAAACCTCAGTAAACGTCCAGCTAATCTAAAATAACTACTTAACAATTACACAAATGTCATGTCTAACTTCTTCATTTAAAATGTGTCCTCAATACAATTCTCAGGGAAATGTATTAATTCAGAGGTCAAGATGATGCCACATCCAATCCACAGCTCTGCTTATCCTTGGCCTTGTAGATACCCAGCCAGAGGGACACAACTGTCTTTAAGCTGATTATGACCCCTGGCTGGCTTTTGTTATGGGGTCACCAGAGTTATTAGACACTGTAAGACCACTAGGGGAAACTCAACTCTCAATCATCATTATAAAGGCTGTATTGTCAGTGTTTTTGGTCTTTTATTGCAAAAGTTTAATCTCATAAAAATTACTACAGTTACTGACAGTAGCATACATTCATTTGACATAACATTGAAAACATTAAAATAACAATAAGATACATTTTCAATGGTCCGTGCTTTCAGGGATCCTTGGGAAGTCCCTACCCCATTGAAGTTGACATTTAAAACGGTTAAGGCTTAGGGTAAGGGTTATGGTTAGGGTTAGGGTAGTGGTTAAGGTTAGGGTTTAGGGGAGGGCCCAAGGATCGTAGATACACTGTAATCCCAAACAGTTGTACTAGCTCATAAGTAATAAGGTCATAACAGTCAAATGTCGTTATGCAGTTGACCAAACTATAAAGTGTTGAGCTCTGTTGAGATTTATGCCACTTTAATTGAAGAGGGCTCAATATTTTATAGGTAATTTGTGTGGAACGCTCAAAAAAGTTTAGGGAGTGTCATGACGTTATCGACGTCATGACGTTCTGGTGGGTGGGTCATCTCTCCCTCAGGAAAGCTGAGTCAGCCATCTTGAATTTGCCTTGATGCGGGGATGTTTGGGCCGCCCGTGTGGATGTGGAACACAGTTTAATTTGTTTTAATTTGTTTGCAATGCGCAGTTTTATGCTGCTCGCTTGAAACCACCACCACCTCCGTTTTTATCATTAGTCTTATTGCCTTCGTTTTCTTAAGCGCCATCTTATCATCACCTCTGATTTGGTAAGTAACTCTAATGTTGTTTTTGTTGTTTTTTTTTAAATTGAATTTCGATAGTCTTAAATGTGGAACTGGGAATACATTTGTACAATGTGCACAGTGAATATTTGTTGTAAATAGTTTAAAAATCTAAGTAATTGTAACTTTAGAAGTTGTTAAATATGTGACAAATACGTTACGTTACTTCATCTTACAACGGTGTAACGTTATCAGCAGGTTTCCTGGATGAACTACATTTCCCATAATGCATGTTTGCCCGGGACATTGACGGTGGAGGAAGGTCCATGAGTTTTCGCTGTTCGCCGGTAATGCAAGTGCGTACTGTGAGTATACTTATTTCAATAAGTGTCTGCCTTACACAGTAAATATTTTACGTTATCGAGCTGTGTGTGCTAGCGTGAAACGAACAATGCTAAACAACATAATGTGAGTGTGTTATCATGATGCTAACCAGGCCTGTGTTTGTATTTCTTCCTAGGCTCAAGTGTGTGGTTGTGAGATCATCTCGAAATCCTTTAACAGTTCAGGTAGGATGTATTATGAAATAGTGTTACTAATGTAATACATTGCTAAAACCAAGTATAGAGTGTATTTGTTATAATTCATTGGTATTAGATTTAAAAGGTGATCGAATAGCTCCTGATTTGTAATGTCATTAATGCATTTCTTTTGAAGCAATGTTTTTAAAAAAATGTACAAGTGAATAGGTTGGTTTACTTTTAAGTTTAAATTTCCCACGTATCTCGTTAAAGTTTTGACCAATGAGCTAACTTGTTAAGTTGTGGCCAATGGGAGAGTGGACTGGTTGCCGGGAAAGAAAAGGGAGGGAAAAGTTGAAAGAAGGGAGAGGAGAGACGTTAGTGGGGTTGGTGAAGGAAAAACGACCAAAGGAAACGATAAAGAGAGAACAAAACCATACCTACAGAGTTTTTTTTAAGGGAAATCCTGATTTTATTTCTATAAGAGAGTGTTTATTATTTAGTTAAGAAAGACCAAGTGGAGACTGAAGCTGCCGTCGCATTGTGGAGACATTCGACATCCTAGAGGTTAGCCTAGCATCGTGCAAGACTTGGAGAGAATTGCTTGTGACGATCAGTTCGGGTTTCCAACGGATGTCTGTTGCTGCTACCGAGTACTGGCTGCATTGATAGCTGTGTTCGCGGTGGATCTTGTGAGGACACCTGCACGGAACTACTATATTTTGCTGAGGCATTATCTACAAGTAGTGAGTAACTACAAATGTGGGGTGGACTTCGGGACTTTATGTATGTCGTCATTTTTTTTATGAGCTCCAACGCGCGCCCAGGGTTTAAGCAAGCTTGCAAATAATTTGGACATGGGGTTGTGGAAAAATCATTGTGGTTTATAATTTGTATTTCTTTTGATGTGATACATTGAACATTTGATTAATATGGATCTTGAACCTTATGTCTGTTGTATTGGTGGAGTCATTTACTGTTTCAGTTTCATTTAATGCATGGGAAAGCATATCCTTATAACAATAACCAAGTCTATAATCATTCTATCTGAAGTTAATACCCTATTTGTCATTCACCCTAGCAAGTTTACAATAGGGATTCTTATTGGAGATGTCCTTCTCACCTAATATCCCATGCTGTTCAGATATTCTAAATAAGGTAATATCGTGAGAGTCAAATTCGAGCCTGGTGAGAGGGTTACACTAATAATTGGTTTTATTTTATGTGTTTCCACAGTCATTCTTTTGCTATTTCTCTAAATGTTTTTATCTCAAATGTGGGGTCTACAGTTGATCACTTGAACCCTTTATTAATACTTTGTTAAATACAAAGAACAACAACAGAAATAGCAGATCTATAAGCACACAACTTTGATGCTTTGCTTGTTAATAACTAACTTGCTTATCTTTTAACATTTTCATTTTTACTATAATTAGTGTACAATGAATGTTTTTGATATTTGTGTAATTATTATTGTAATGGATATTTTTTGTCCATGTAGGAACAACGTGATGTAAATATGAGACGGGCCCTCGTCCTTCGTGCACTTCCTGTGTACCTGCGTGAAGATGCCTCCAAGTTTTTCAGGACCTGTAATGTAAGTGTACTGGCCTCACTATCAATCCCTTTGCTTAGCTATTCAGTCAGCTTAAACATGACATCACTCAAAGAACTCTAGGAGAACCAGAGGGGCATTCCAGAAAGCAGGTTATGTGAAAACCATCAGTATAGCCAATTGTATTTTTTCCAACAACGTAATTTCAAAGTCCGTGTTTCTAGTTTATCGCCGCATTGAGTATGAGATAAAATGTTTTTATATTTCATTTTCAGCCGATTTTAAATAAAACAAAATAGCCTAAAATAAAACATTGAACAACATTCAACCACTTCCTTAAAGGCTAATATAAAATAAAGTGATGTTAAATTCAAAATGAAAAGACGACTGCATCTGAAACTCTGTCAGTGATTTATATAACAGCCGCAGCCAGAAAATGTCTGCTTCCTGTTTTCTCCCGTTGCCATGGTGAATAACCGTATCGGAGCTCCATTGATGATGGCTTTTTACTAGTCGTCAGGCACAAGCTCAACTCCGAGTTAACGTACTCTGAGTCAACTTACCTAACTCAGATCAGCTGTTCTGTAACTGAAAACTCAGTTTCACTTCACAGGGTAAGTCAACTCTGAGTTCAGGGTTAGGCTCAGTTTGTTGAACCTCCTTTCTGGAATAGCCCCCAGAACCTGTTTATGAAGTTTCCTTGAGTTGTTATTCTGCAAACTGACATGTAGAAATTACATAAATGAAAAGGTAAGTATAAAGAATTCCACTAAACAAAAAGTATGCTTACAGGTAGGTGTGAAACTAACATAAAATAATAAGCATGTGTAAAGAAAATAGTTTGAACATGTAGCTTAGTTGCAGTCTAAGTGCAAAGTGACCGTAATGTCTAGACATCATTAGCATGATTTGTATCCTTGAGGGGCTGAACTCATTTTTGTATTATTTGTGTTTTATAGTCAGCAGATGGTCCAGACCTCACTGACACTCCGGTGGCTCTCCTGACAGTTGTCACTGATGATACTACTGATGCGGCCCTCTTCAGCCCTGAGAGCATCTGTATTGTCGTGGAAGATGAAATACTTGTGAGTGGTCCCACAAACCTGGCTGACTCATTTCTCCTGCTCTTTGGGTATGTCTATGCACTAGACCTACAGTACCCAAAGAATCTTGAGCTTACATTCACATTTATCCAAAAAGTTGTGATGTGTCTTGAGGACAACAAACCACTGAAAGGCCGTCTACTGACACTGAAGAATGATTTGTTCAATGAGTGAATCACTCAGAATGGACTATTTGTTGAGCTGAGTATTGAGGATGTTTTTAGTTTTTTTCCCCTCTTTACAAATGTAATAATTTGCCTCTTCTACCTCATGTTTAATATGTTACACTGTTTGCCTCTTCTACCTCAGATTTAATACATTGATTGTTAATAGATAAATATCACAACATTGACGTATTGCCAAGCCCAAGTTTTTGTACTGTACTTGTGGGAAACGACTGTTGAATTAATTCACTATACATGTTTAATGTTGTGTGACCTAATGCTTACCATGATGTTGCCAGTTGAAGTACGGCACAGTAGAAACCAGTACTTTTATTTGAATGTTTTATTAAAAAAAAGTGAGTTGCAGCCTTCAAGGTACAGTAAGTGCCAAAACGTTTTAAATGGCTCCACATTCTAATAGTTGTCATTGCTGTTGAGGATGGATTATAATTAGAATCTTATTGAATTTTATCATGAAGCCTTTGTGAGTTTTTATCATAATGTTTACTGAATAGTGTGATATGGAGACCCAAAATACTGAATCTACCCTCTGTAGCAATGACCACTATCAGAATATGGAACTATTAACACTTAATGTACTTTAAAACACATTTTGTTTTTATGGAGTCATTTCCTTTTCCTTTTTTGTTTTAATTTATGACAAGCACTTTGTTTTGACTGAGCTCCTTTTGATTCGTGCTTTTTTAAAAGCACATTGTGTTGAATAAAAAAAAAGTTAAATTGTCACTGTGGTGTCACTTTCATGTTTTCTAACATTATTCGCTGATTATAATTGTGTAATGGACCGACATCAGTATTTCAGTTTAGAATTAATTTTGATTGCATGTCCCACATTATGAGTTGAAGAATATTGAAAATTTTGAGTGTATTTCACACATTATATGAGTTGAAGAATATTTAATATTTTGAGTGTATTTCCCACATTTATGAGTTGAAGAATATTGAAAGTTTTGAGTGTATTTCCCACATTATATGAGTTGAAAAATATTGAAAATGTTGAGTGAATTACTCCCTAATTATAAGTTGAGGAATATCAATATTTATAAGATAACATTGAGATAATTTAAGGCAACTGTAAATGTAATTTTTATTTTATGTAAACTTAAAACATTTAAAAACATCACTAAAATATTTTTGTGTAATCTGTTACAAAATAATTTTTGAGTTATGTGAACTTATTAGGGTTTACAGTGTAGCACTGAACCATTTTCAACAATAAGCCGTATTATGTCATTAACATTATCTGACAGCTTGGTTTTGTCCTCTCAACATCTCTGAGGACATCCACTCCCTCCTCTAAATCTCTGGACCTTGACCTCTCATTCTGTGTCACCTGAGTAAGCGCTCTCTAATTATTCACCATCATCTGTGGAGAGGGAGAGAGAGTTTAACTTATTAGGATCCCCCTTAGCTACTCCACATGCAGCAGTTACTCTTCCCGGGGTCCACATAAAACATGCAAACACAAACAAAGCACAGAACAGTTATAGAGAATAACATAAATATTACATTAAAATAAAAATTCAAAAAATAAATTCTAAAATCTATATCTATAAGAGTTATATATAGGAAAGACACCAAGAGACAAAAACACTATTTACACACTATTCCTATATACATATTCATATTCTTATATACAATGCAGTTAATTTAGATCTATAGAAAGAGGAGAGGTGCTGTGATAAAATATGTTGTTTTTTATCAGTTTTTTAAAGCTAAACTTGCTTTTTGCCTGAGTAATCTCTGGTGGCAGAGCATTCTTTGATGACATGGCTCTATACATAACTGAGCGACGCATTTGTTTTCGGTTTGGGTACAGTGAAGAAACCTATAGTGTCGTGTCTGGTGGGTATGTCTGTTGGAAGTGCACGCAAATAGATTATACAAGTGGTTAGGCATTTTCAACACACAAATGTTTCTTAAAAAGACTAGAAGAGAAGTGGTCAATTTCTCCTCAACCCTCAACCATGAAAGACTATCATGCATGTTGTTGATGTTAATTCTGTATGTGCTGTTAAGGGCAAGGCGTGCTGCTTTTTTTTGAGCCAGCTGCAGCTTGGCTAGGTCTTTCTTTGTTGTACCTGACCATGTTACCAGACAGTAATCAAGATGGGACAAGACCAGAGCCTGATAAACTAGTTAAGTTGATCTTTGTGTAAAAAATGCGGAACATCTTTTTATAACAGACATACCTCTCCCTATATTCACAACAACTTTGTCAATATAACTTGGCCATGATAACTGACCAATGTTACTCCTAGGAGTTCAGCTTCTACAACTTGTTCAATGGTCACACCCTTTATGCGCAACTCCAGTTGAGATTTAGGTCTAAGAGAATGCTTTGAACCAAATACAATGCTGTTGGTTTTAGATGTATTTAAGACCAATTTATTGTTAATATCCCGTTCTGATACTGACTGTAACTGCTTGCTAAGAGTTTCAGTGAGCTCACTGGCTTTAGGTGCTGATGTGTAGAGTGTGCAATCATCAGAATACAAAGTCACTTTAGCTTCTTGTAAGAAAAGTGGCAAATCATTTGTAAAAATAGAGTAACAGGGCAAGGCAACTGCCCTGATGGATACCACACTGTACATATCTGATTTATGTGATTAGTGATAATGCCAGAGAAGCCGGTGTTTGGAGGATATATTGGCACAGGTGTTGTTAGGCTCGAGACGAAGTCAAGGGCTGGCAAACCGTGCCAATATATCCTCCAAACACTGGCTTTGAGGGCATTATCACTTTTATACAATGGGTTACCAACAAATTCAAATAATGATTGACATATTTTCATTAAAAATGTTATTTTGATTAATTTATTCATACTATTTCATCCTTCCACAACATATAGTCCCGACACAAATCTAGGGTTGCTACCCAAGCCAGCTGGTCGTTTGTTCTATCGGTTCGGTTGCCATCAGTTGTTCGTTCTAAATCTCCTATTGCCATACTGACTGACAATGTTCTTATCCCTTGCTTGCCAGCTAGCCAACTACGGCTAACTTACAGTCACGTCAAAAAATGCAGCCAGAATAACAGCAAAGTAGCTGCATCTGCATTTGTTTAAGCTGTTTTCTAGTGACATTTATTTGGATACATTCATAACAATGAGCTAATGAGGCACGATTTTGCCTGGCATAGAAAATGTGCTCACTCGTCAGGACACTGTTGTTCAGAGGAGCTAGCCAACAACACAGCTAACACAATCACTTATATAATGAATATGAATTCGGAGGACAGAAATTATTAAATATTAAAGCATTAGACCTATCACTAAAAGCTTCAGTCATACAAAAGTTATACTTAAATCCGAACTGGTTCTCTAGCAAATTAGTAAGATTGTCTCACCCAATGTTCAAGAATGGCCTTTTTCCCTTTATTCAGATTACAACCTCTCACTTTCAGTTATTTGAAAAGGAAATCATCTCCCAAATATCACTATTTTCATACCGATCCCATGGCATAGTGTTTATGAACTGAAACGCAAAACGACGCCGGATTCAAAACTTATAATTTTTCAATTTAAATTATTATATAAAATTCTTGCTACCAATAGAATGTTATTTATATGGGGGATACAATCTTCCCAGCTCTGCAGATTTTGCTGCGAAGAGACAGAATCATTAGATCATTTGTTTTGGTACTGTCCATTTATAGCTTGTTTTTGGACACAGGTCCAGGAATGGCTAAAGGATTGCAATATTTACATGGAGCTAACCCTGCAGATACCATTACTGGGTGATCTGAAAAGTCATAGTCAATCGATCAATAATATAATAATACTTTTAGCAAAAATGTTTCTTTTCAACTTACAATCTGTAGAAACAATGAGAATAGAAAGGTTCAGATATTTTGTAAAACATCACAGTACAGTTGAGAAATATATGGCAAATAGAAATCCAATATGGATGGTGTTAAGAGATAGATGGATGGTGTTGAATGGAGTTGAAGGATGGGACTAACAACAACTAATAACAACAACATAACTAATAATGTAAGCATACTGTGTCCATAATAAGTATATAGGTTATAGGTTGAGAGCTTTTGTGAAAGAGCACAGTTAGAAAGATATGGCATATAGAAACAAACCGGATGGACATTATGAAAATGATCGGCGAGGTTGAGGGTAGAGGAAGTTCAGGAGAAAAAACAAACAAAATATACAGTAATTATTGTAAAATGGACTGTGTCCATAAAATGTATATAGTATGTATAAGCTGGAAGTAGAGGCCTAAGCATTGTTGTTCACTAGATTACTCCAATTAGGGAAGGGGTGGTGGGGTTGGAAAGTAATAAAGGGAAATATATTTAAAGAAAGGATATGTGTATGTATTTATGTATGTGTATATGTATATATATATTTGCGTGAAAAAAAACATATGGGGGATTGGAAGTGCTCTCTAGTGACATGGCAGCCAGGCAGACAGGCAGACTCCTCTGATGGCAGGCAGGCAGACTCCTCTGATGGCAGGCAGGCAGTAAGCACACTCCTGAGAAAAAACTGCTCATCAAAGCAAATGCTCTTTTGAGAGCCACCAGATTTATTTTAAAAAGCTCATTTTCAGTGTCTGTCTGTGTCCAGTGTCTGTGTTTATATGTTAAGGGTGTGTTACTTTGGCAGATAATGTCACCCATCTACAGTGGGGAGAACAAGTATTTGTTCCTACTTACAAAGCATGTAGAGGTCTGTAATTTTTACCATAGGTACACTTCAACTGTGAGAGACGGAATCTAAAACAAAAATCCAGAAAATCACATTGTATGATTTTTAAGTAATTAATTTGCATTTTATTGCGTGACATAAGTATTTGATCACCTACCAACCAGTAAGAATTCTGGCTCTCACAGACCTGTTAGTTTTTCTTTAAGAAGCCCTCCTGTTCTCCACTCATTACCTGTATTAACTGCACCTGTTTGAACTCATTACCTGTATAAAAGACACCTGTCCACACACTCAATCAAACAGACTCCAACCTCTCCACAATGGCCAAGACCAGAGAGCTGTGTAAGGACATCAGGGATACAATTGTAGACCTGCACAAGGCTGGGATGGGCTACAGGACAATAGGCAAGCAGCTTGGTGAGAAGGCAACAACGGTTGGCGCAATTATTAGAAAATGGAAGAAGTTCAAGATGACGGTCAATCACCCTCGGTCTGGGGCTCCATGCAAGATCTCACCTCGTGGGGTATCAATGATCATGAGGAAGGTGAGGGATCAGCCCAGAACTACACGGCAGGACCTGGTCAATGACCTGAAGAGAGCTGGGACCACAGTCTCAAAGGAAACCATTAGTAACACACTACGCCGTCATGGATTAAAATCCTGCAGCGCACGCAAGGTCCCCCTGCTCAAGCCAGCGCATGTCCAGGCCCGTCTGAAGTTTGCCAATGACCATCTGGATGATCCAGAGGAGGAATGGGAGAAGGTCATGTGGTCTGATGAGACAAAAATAGAGCTTTTTGGTCTAAACTCCACTCGCCGTGTTTGGAGGAAGAAGAAGAATGAGTACAACCCCAAGAACACCATCCCAACCGTGAAGCATGGAGGTGGAAACATCATTCTTTGGGGATGCTTTTCTGCAAAGGGGACAGGACGACTGCACCGTATTTAGGGGAGGATGGATGGGGCCATGTATCGCGAGATCTTGGCCAACAACCTCCTTCCCTCAGTAAGAGCATTGAAGATGGGTCGTGGCTGGGTCTTCCAGCATGACAACGACCCGAAACACACAGCCAGGGCAACTAAGGAGTGGCTCCGTAAGAAGCATCTCAAGGTCCTGGAGTGGCCTAGCCAGTCTCCAGACCTGAACCCAATAGAAAATCTTTGGAGGGAGCTGAAAGTCCGTATTGCCCAGCGACAGCCCCGAAACCTGAAGGATCTGGAGAAGGTCTGTATGGAGGAGTGGGCCAAAATCCCTGCTGCAGTGTGTGCAAACCTGGTCAAGACCTACAGGAAACGTATGATATCTGTAATTGCAAACAAAGGTTTCTGTACCAAATATTAAGTTCTGCTTTTCTGATGTATCAAATACTTATGTCATGCAATAAAATGCAAATTAATTACTTAAAAATCATACAATGTGATTTTCTGGATTTTTGTTTTAGATTCCGTCTCTCACAGTTGAAGTGTACCTATGATAAAAATGACAGACCTCTACATGCTTTGTAAGTAGGAAAACCTGCAAAATCGGCAGTGTATCAAATACTTGTTCTCCCCACTGTAAATATATATATATATTTTTTGTAATAAATAACTAAATGTATGGTGTTTTTGGTTTATGTCAGTTTCATTGTTTATTGTTATGCTATAAAATAGTTATTTTATGGTTATAAGTGATAAAATGAACTAGAAGATGTTGCACTTCTGAGTAATGACTACTTTAGCAAGGATATACACTCTATTCAGTACTACTGCAGTTGCTAAATAATTCAAATAGATGGAAGCAGACGACCACAAATGAAATTTCAGAAGATTCGTTTTCTCCCTGGATACACCACCACTCCCCCTCACAGGAAAACTCCTGAGTGCACTTTTTTCTGTCCCTTTCCAAACTGCTAAAGCAAGAGGAAGGACTGAAAAAGCATTTAACAGATTACTGTGAATTAATATAATGATGATTCATGTTTATCATGTTCACCTGTTTTTATTCTCATGTTTTTAAATTATACTTGATTACTATTTCAATAACGATTATCAACAATCCTGAAAATTAATTAAGTAACATCTGGTCAAGAAAAATGTATTTTCCTAGTCCATTCATTGTCAGATTAATCAACAAGCCCCACCACAAGCAGTGGCACCGAGCACACAAGCGAGGGGCATGTTGAGGTAAATGTGCTAACTGTGAGGGTTGCATGATGTAATCTCTTGGCGGGCTGTGGAAGATGCAATCTCTTGTCTTTACTATTCCGAGGCTGCCCACTTGCGCTGTCATATGAGATATTAAGATGTTTTCATAATGCATACTAGGATATACAGTTCATTCGGAAAGTATTCAGACACCTTCCCTTTTTCCACATTTTGTTACGTTTTTATTCTTTTATATAATCTCATCAATCTACACACAATAACCCATAATGATGATGCGAAAACAGCTTTTTAGAAATGTTCGCAAATTTACAATAAAACAAAAAACAGAAATACCTTATTTTCATAAGTATTCAGACCGTTGCTATGAGACTCAAAATTGAGCTCAGGTGCATCCTGTTTCCAGGGAAGGGGTGGTGGGGGCCCATCCTGTTTCCATTGATCATCCTTGAAATGTTTCTACAGCTTGATTGGAGTCCACCTGTAGTAAATTAGATTGATTGGACATGATTTGGAAAGGCACACACCTGGCTATATAATGTCCCACAGTTGAAGGTACATGTCAGAGCAAAAAACAAGCCATGAGGTGGCTAGCTCTAGGAAGAGTCTTGGTGGTTCCAAACTACTTCCATTTAAGAATGATGGAGGCCACTGTGTTGTTGGGGACCTTCAATGCTGCAGAAATGTTTTGCTACCCTTCCCCAGATCTCTGCCTCGACACAATCCTATCTTGGAGTTCTACGGAAAAAAAAAGTAATTTAATCCCTTTTAGAACAAGGCTGTAACAAAACAAAATTTGGAAAAAGTAAAGGGGTCTGAATACTTTCCGAAGGCTCTGTATATATATATATATATATATATATATATATATATATATATATATATATATATATATATATATATATATATATATATATATATATAGCTAACTGTAAAGTGTTGAGTGACCATTTTAGAAAATCATGGGACATATGGTCTTTGGTTACATGCTATTTTATATCAATCATATTGCTGCGTGTAGCCTATAACTGATGCTTCATGGTCTTATGCTGCCATCTATTGGAAATATTTAGCAATTTAAAGTTATTCATTCACATAAAGACATTGGGGAGGCAGCTGAGAAATAAAGTGCATTTTTCTTATTAATTCCTGAGATCAGTCTCAAACCTCCCCCACATATCCAATGCCAATTGCTGGACTTTCAAATAGAGGTTACTAGGTCACACCCAGTTAAAACCACATTTGAAAATATATACACTACCAGTCAAAAGTTGACAACTTCTCATTCCAGGGTTTTTCTTTATTTTACTATTTTCTACATTATAGAATAGTAGTGAAGACATCAAAACTATGAAATAACACATATGGAATCATGTAGTAACCAAAAAAGTGTTAAGCATATCAAAATGTATTTTAGATTCTTCAAAGTAGCCACCCTTTGCCTTGATGACAGATTTGCACGTTCTTGGCATTCCCTCAACCAGCTACATGAGGAATGCTTTTCCAACAGTCTTGAAGGACTTCCCACATATGCTGAGCACTTGTTGGCTGCTTTCCCTTCACTCTGCGGTCCAACTCATCCCAAAACATCTCAATTGGGTTGAGGTCGGGTGATTGTGGAAGCCAGGTCATCTGATGCAGCACTCCATCACTCTCCTTGGTCAAATAGACCTTACACAGCCTGGAGGTGTGTTTTGGGTCATTGTCCTGTTGAAAAACAAAGGATAGTCCCACTAAGCACAAACCAGATGGGATGGCGTATCGCTGCAGAATGCTGTGGTAGCCATGCTGGTTAAGTGTGCCTTGAATTCTAAGTAAATCACAGACAGTGTCACCAGCAAAGAACCCCCACACCATAACACCTCCTCCTCCATGGATCACGGTGGGAAATACACATGCGGAGATCATTCGTTCACCCACACCGCGTCTCACAAAGACACGCCGTTTCGAACCAAAAATCTCAAATTTGGACTCATCAGACCAAAGGACAGATTTCCACCAGTCTAATGTCCATTGCTCGTGTTTCTTGGCCCAAGCAAGTCTCTTCTTATTATTGGAGTCATTTAGTAGTGGTTTCTTTGCAGCAATTCGACCATGAAGGCCTGATTCATGCAGTCTCCTCTGAACAGTTGATTTTGAGATGTGTCTGTTACTTGAACTCTGTAAAGCATTTATTTGGGCTGCAATCTTAGCTGCAGTTAAATGCTGATTTGGTGGTTCCAAACCTCTTCCATTTAAGAATGATGAAGGCCACTGTGTTCTTGGAGACCTTCAATGCTGCAGAAATGGTTTGGTACCCTTCCCAGATCTGTGCCTCGACACAATCCTGTCTTGGAGCTCTGCGGATAATTCCTTCGACCTCATGGCTTGGTTTTTGCTCTGACATGCACTGTCAACTGTGGGACCTTATATAGACAGTTGTGTGCCTTTCCAAATCATGTCCAATCAATTGAATTTACCACAGGTGAACTCCAATCAAGTTATAGAGATATCTCAATGATGATTAATGGAAACAGGATGCATCTGAGCTCAATTTCGAGTCTCATAGCAAAGGGTATTTCTGTTTTTTTATAAATGTGCAAACATTTCTAAAAAGCTGTTTTCGCTTTGTCATTATGAGGTATTGTGTGTAGATTGATGAGTAAAAGAAATAGTTTCATACATTTTAGAATAAGGCTGTAACGTAACAAAATGTGGAAAAAGGGAAGGGGTCTGAATACTTTCCGAATGCACTGTATATGGCTTGTTTATCAAGTATTCTGCCTTGCAATAATAAATATCATAAAATAACTAATAAAAAATAAAAAAAGCAAAATGCTTACATAGGTTCTGATAAATAAAAAAACTATGAAAATGCTATTTAGTACTATAATGGTATTTATGAACATAATATTATTACTATAATAGTTTCTAAAAGTGTTCTAGGCTACCCTACCCTAGAATTAGGGTTAAGGCTAAAATAGGTTATTCCTAGTGTTAAGTTTAGGGTTTTTAAGGCAAAAAAAACAGTATGGGTTTATAGCTATCTTGCTCCTTCCTGTGGCCTTCTCCGGGTACTATATACCTCATTCGCGACACTTGCTAGGCTCATAATCGGAGGTAGCAACTGCGTCAGATCTACAAATCAATGAGCTAGACCTATCCATTTGGTTTGCAACTCAGTGAACCTGCGCAGCATTCGCTCAGTTCGATGCCTACGAAAGAACAGATTTCGATGCATATCAAATTACATTTACATTTTACATTTTAGTCATTTAGCAGACGCTCTTATACAGAGCGACTTACAGTTAGTGAGTGCATACATTATATTTTGTTTTATATTTTTCATACTGGCCCCCCATGGGAATCGAACCCACAACCCTGGCGTTGCAAACACCATGCTCTACCAACTGAGCTACATCCTAATTACCCAGCAGCCATTTAGAAACAACAAATCAAAACAAACAAAAAATGCCTTCTGGCTGTTTAAATCGGTCACATCTTGAAAAAGAGGACAGGGGCATGCGTTTTGTTTAGGTTGTACACCTTTTTAACAAAAAAATAAAAAGGCTAACAATGACCAGAAAATGTTTAACGTTTGATCACTATGCGCCAGCCATCTCTAGCATGTAGGTCACCACAACGTGTACACAGGCGAACAGATAGAGTGCTTATGTTACTAATACTAATAATAATAATAATAAGTTACCTGAGGTAAGCCTTCAAGGTTGACATGGGCAGGTCTCATTGCTAACAATAGCGAAACTGGTTGTGAGTATGAAAAAAATAAAATAAAATGTATGCTCTCGCTAACTGTAAATCGCTCTTGATAAGAGCGTCTGCTAAATGACGAAAATGTAAAAATGTGACGCAGAACTGGGAATAGAATGTTCAGAAGGTGGGTTGGTGCCACGGTGCTCAATAGAACTAATAGGAGCTGGCAGGGTGAAAAAAGCACTAAAATAAGGCCTGTTTTTTCATGATTACTTCAAAACTACAGCAAGCAGCTGGGACATAGGGTCATATTATGAAACTGGGCCCCATGGCGGATGCAATGAACTAGTTTTTATCAGAAAAAAGCGTCATTAAAAATGTATTGTGTCCATCCTACTGCTAGCGTTAGCCTGTTCCGTTTTCACGATGGCTGGCAGCTAACTGCTACTTAACAGAAATCTGGGACACAAACTTGCGGTCCCAGTCGTAAAGGCTGACCGCGTCGCGTAATCCGTAGCAATGCACACTTTATCTATGATTAAAAGCGATTTAATTAAAACTATTTCATTAAAACAACAAACCGAGTGTAGACAGTACACTGTTCTGTTGCACGCTTTGATGACGTCCATTGCGTGATGACGTCTAGAACCTTCGTACTTTTAATGTAATCTCAACTGCAGTCCAGGTCATTTGGTTCTGCTATTACACTGAACAAAAAATATAAACGCAACATGTTAAGTGTTGGTCCATGTTTCATGAGCTGAAGTAAAAGATGCCAGAAATGTTCCTTATGTACAAAAAGCTTATTTAGCTAAAAATGTGTTGCACAAATGTGTTTACATCCCTGTTAGTGAGCATTTGTCCTTTGCCAAGATAATCCATCCACCTGACAGGTGTGGCATATCAAGAAGCTGATTAAACAGCATGATCATTACACAGGTGCACCTTGTGCTGGGGACAGTAAAAGGCCACTCTAAAATGTGCAGTTGTGTCACACAACACAATGCCGCAGATGTCTCAAGTTTTGAGGGAGCGTGCAATCGGCAATGCTGACTGCAGGAATGTCCAGTGTTGCCAGTGAATTGAATGTTAATTTCTCTACCACAAATCGCCTCCAACGTCATTTTAGAGAACTGGCCTCACAACCACAGACCACGTGTAAACACGCCAGCCCAGGACCTCCAGATCCGGCTTCTTCACCAGCGGGTTGTACTGTCAAGTATTTCTGTCTGTAATAAAGCCCTTTTTGTGGGCCACTCATTCTGATTGGCTGAGCCTGGCTCCGCAGTGGGTGGGCCTAGCTCCCAAGTGGGTGGACCTATGCCCTCCCAGGCCCACCTATGGCTACGCCCCTGCCCATTCATGTGAAATCCATAGATTACAGCCTAATGAATGTATTTCAATTGACTGATTTCCTTTATGAACTGTAACTCAGTATAATCTTTGAAATTGTTGCATGTTGGTTTATATTTTTGTTCAGTATAGATGAAGCACAGTGATAACACATTCATCTGTTTTATAAAAAAACAAAATATCTGACATTGTATTCACATTTTTACTTTGCTGTGCTAAATGGTTGAAAGCTCAGTGACAGACATTTGAGTGACAACTAAACCAAAAATCTGAATTTGTTTTTCCATTGGAATTTGGTTGTGCTTTTAGATGGATGAAAGCAGAACACATTGGAAATTCAACTAACTTTTGGCTGTCTTTTTGAGTGGGTGAATATAGGTTGTAATCTCATTGATCAACGTCTCAACCAAATATTTCCCAATTATCCATGTTGAAATGACGTGGTTTCCCCAGTGGGTAGTAAACCTTGTATTAACATATACTTACCAATATATATACTACATGAAGAGATCTCTTGAGTGATGGTAACATTGCTGATATGGTTTGGCAAGCTACAGGCGAGAGTCCCCACGATGTCCTTCTTCAGAATGACGGTGTCTGTCATGTCACTGAGAAAAGCCACCATTCCATTCAGTGTCTGTCCGTCCTGGTGTACTGGGGGCTGGCCCTCAGAGGAGCAGGTCACCATCATCTCTCCATGGGACAGACACTGAGAGGACAGCTGAGGAGAGGACACTGGCGCTGTGGAGGAATGAGAGCAGACAACTATTATTTAACTCTCTAAAACAGTCATGAAGTTTAGGTCGTGGTTAAAGTTAGGGCTGGGGTTAGAGTTAGTGTTAGTGGATAGTTAGTTAAACAGTTTGTTGACAGTTAGTTGAACATCTATAAATCATCTATTGGCGACTATGAAAAAAAAGTATTAGAACGTTTATTCCTTGTGTAACCAGGAGTAGGTCTAATTGACTTGTCTTCGGAAGTATCCCCTCTGAGTTGTAAATGTTTAAGTCATATTTTCCATAATGAGCTTTCTCTGTGTTACTGAGCACCAACATCCCATCCTCCACATAGAACACTGCTCTGTGTTTTAAAGGGGGGTTGGTTGTGACTGTCGTTTTCTAATTTGAAACTCTGGTCCCTGTGATGTTGTTCTTGAATTCAAGGTCATGTCCCCTGGTGTTGGTGATCAGCCAGAGATAGACAGTCCCTCCCAGAGCTCCATAACTCTGAGATCCATCCTCTCTAGCGTCAGAGGTCTTATACATGCCTGAGGATAGAGTGAAAAGGGGCATTGTGCAGAAAATGATAACTTTCTTCACGGAACCTCTTTCATCATTTCACTTATGGACTTTGTGACCAGACTGACCATTTTACAAGCAAAATGTTTTAAAAACTTGTTTTGAAAAGACAGATTGTTTAGCATTGATTTTAGTCATAAGATAGAGATACAATTCAAATATATCTGTAGATACTGCATAAATGATTTTGCTTACCATAAGACAGTCCCACTACCATCATTAGAAGTCCATACACAGCATGCATGTTAATAAAGTCTGTCACAACAAAGGCCTATAGATATGTCTTAGTATGTCCTGCAACCATTGACTCGCAATGGGGATCCCACTTTGAATGACAAAAAAATGTAACAGTCACAATCTCACTAACGCTGTCACTAACTGTCACTATCGCTGCTTGAACATTAGCTATGTATTAAGTTGGTAGGTAGCTACACTATATCTTCTAAAGGAAAGGAGGTGTTTAAACAGCCTCGCTTTCATTTCATAGAGTGTCAGTAATTTGCTATTTTAGAACATTTCTAAAGATACAACAGTGACAAGGTATGAGCGGCCGGGTATTAACTTGGGTTGTCTACATCTCTCAAGATCACTTTAGCCCATCATTCTAGGAAGTAGGAGACCTCAGAACTGGTGACGTGAGATCTGGTCTATGACATTGTGATGATTGTCTGACCACACCTCAGCATTGGCTCTTCATGCTACAGTATTTGTAATAACATTTATTTCAGTGGGCTGATAGAAAAGTCAGAAAACCCTGCACATAGTCACTTAGTTTGTCGTGCTTCAAACAAAAAGTAGTAGATAATGAGAAATGAGGTCCAGAATGTTTCAAAAGTAGTAGATAATGAGAAATGAGGTCCAGAATGTTTCAAAAGTAGTAGATAATGAGAAATGAGGTCCAGAATGTTTCAAAAGTAGTAGATAATGAGAAATGAGGTCCAGAATGTTTAAACAAAATTAGATAATGAGAAATTAGGTTCAAATGTTTAAAAAGTAGTAGATAATTGTGGTCCTCTGTAGCTCAGCTGTTAGAGCACGGCGCTTGTAACGCCAAGGTAGTGGGTTCGATCCCCGGGACCACCCATACACAAAATATATATATATATATGCACGCATGACTGTAAGTCGCTTTGGATAAAAGCATCTGCTAAATGGCATATTATTCTTATTATAATGAGAAATGAGGTTCAAATGTTTCAAAAGTAGTTGATAATGAGAAATGAGGTCCAGAATGTTTCAAAAGTAGTAGATAATGAGAAATGAGGTCCAACATTTTTTTTAAAGTAGTAGGTAATGAGAAATGAGGTTGAAATGTTTCAAAAGTAGATTGCTTTTATTTCTATACATTCAAAATCGCACAAATACATCAAATCATAACATGATGTAAGAATGGAAGTGTCTGTTACAGTTCCCCATTTAAAAAGCCCTCCAACTCTCATACATTTCTGTTACTGTATATCACAAGCAATATAAAACAAAACACAGCAATGCAATACATTGTACTTTACACTTATTTGATAGTAAGTACTTACACAAAATGATAATTACAGCTTAAATAAAGTTAAAAAGGGGGATATCAAACGTTGTCAACTGTAAACAATATTGTATCATCATTAGCAATTATTTCATAAGGTAATCTCATAACCTGGTTAGTCCCCATAGCAACTCTCAGGACATCAACACCCTCCTCTGAGTTCTACCATGATGCACTCTGCTTACTGACCATCATCTGGAGAGAGAGAGAGAGACAGAAAGAGAGAGAATATTTGGAACCAAGGACTGATCACCCCAATCCACAAAAGTGGAGACAAATTTGACCCCAATAACTACCGTGGGATATGCGTCAACAGCAACCTTGGGAAAATCATCTGCATTATCATTAACAGCAGACTAGTTCATTTCCTCAGTGAAAACAATGTACTGAGCAAATGTCAAATTGGCTTTTTACCAAATTACCGTACGACAGACAACGTATTCACCCTGCACACCCTAATTGACAAACAAACAAACCAAAACAAAGGCAAAGTCTTCTCATGCTTTGTTGATTTCAAAAAATCTTTTGACTCAATTTGGCATGAGGGTCTGCTATACAAATTGATGGAAAGTGGGGTTGGGGGAAAAACATACGACATTATAAAATCCATGTACACAAACAACAAGTGTGCGGTTAAAATTGGCAAAAAACACACACATTTCTTTCCACAGGGCCGTGGAGTGAGATAGGGATGCAGTTTAAGCCCCACCCTCTTCAACATATATATCAACGAATTGGCGAGGGCACTAGAACAGTCTGCAGCACCCGGCCTCACCCTACTAGAATCTGAAGTCAAATGTCTACTGTGTGCTGATGATCTGGTGCTTCTGTCACCAACCAAGGAGGGCCTACAGCAGCACCCAGAACTTCTGCACAGATTCTGTCAGACCTGGGCCCTGACAGTAAATCTCAGTAAGACAAAAATAATGGTGTTCCAAAAAAGGTCCAGTTGCCAGGACCACAAATACAAATTCCATCTAGACACCGTTGCCCTAGAGCACACAAAAAACCATACATACCTCGGCCTAAACATCAGCGCCACAGGTAACTTCCACAAAGCTGTGAACGATCTGAGAGACAAGGCAAAAGGGCCTTCTATGCCATCAAAAGGAACATAAAATTTGACATACCAATTAGGATCTGGCTAAAAATACTTGAATCAGTTATAGAACCCATTGCCCTTTATGGTTGTGAGGTCTGGGGTCCGCTCACCAACCAAGAATTCACAAAATGGGACAAACACCAAATTGAGACTCTGCATGCAGAATTCTGCAAAAACATCCTCCGTGTACAACGTAAAACACCAAATAATGCATGCAGAGCAGAATAAGGCCAATACCCGCTAATTATCAAAATCCAGAAAAGAGCCGTTAAATTCTATAACCACTTAAAAGGAAGCGATTCCCAAACCTTCCATAACAAATCCATCACCTACAGAGAGATGAACTTGGAGAAGAGTCCCCTAAGCAAGCTGGTCCCAGGACAACAACAACAACAATAACAACACAATTAGACCCAACCAAATCATGAGAAAACAAAAAGAGAATTACTTGACACATTGGAAAGAACAAACAAAAAAACAAAGCAAACTAGAATGCTATTTGGCCCTAAACAGAGAGTACACAGTGGCAGAATACCTGACCACTGTGACTGACCCAAACTTGAGGAAAGCTTTGACTATGTACAGACTCAGTGAGCATAGCCTTGCTATTGAGAGAGGCCGCCGTACGCAGACCTGGCTCTCAAGAAAAGACAAGCTATGTGCACACTGCCCACAAAATGAGGTGGAAACTGAGCCGCACTTCCTAACCTCCTGCCAAATGTATGAACATATTAGAGACACATATTACCCTCAGATTACACAGACCCACAAAGAATTCTAAATCAAACCCAATTTTGATAAACTCCCTTATCTACTGGGTGAAAAACCACAGTGTGCAATCACAGCATCAAGATTTGTGGCCTGTTGCCACAAGAAAATGGCAACCAGTGAAGAACAAACACCATTGTAAATACAACACATATTTCTTTATTTTCCCTTTTGTACATTAACTATTTGCACATCGCTTCAACACTGTATATAGACATAATATGGCATTTGAAATGTCTTTATTCTTTTGCAACTTTTGTGAGTGTACTATTTTTATATTTATATTGTTTATCCATTTCACTTGCTTTGGCAATGTAAACATATGTTTCTGATGCCAATAAAGCCCATTGAATTGAATTGAATTG
>NC_140016.1:18006883-18215117 GCF_964263955.1 Coregonus lavaretus
CACCCACAGAGTGGTGTTAACAAAGAAGCATATATTGCAGGCTGACCACTTTCTTCTTAAGAACATAAGTCTAGCATCCTAAACTGAAGGTCTAAATTATTCTTAAACTCTACTGGATGTTTGCATTCAATGATTCCATGGCTTTTAAGCCCCTTATACAGTGGCTTGCGAAAGTATTCACCCCCTTGGAATTTTTCCTATTTTGTTGCCTTACAGCCTGGAATTAAAATAGATTTTTGGGGGGTTTGTATCATTTGATTTACACAACATGCCTACCACCTTGAAGATGCAAAATATTTTTTATTGTGAAACAAACAAGAAATAAGACCAGAAAACAGAAAACTTAAGCGTGCATAACTATTCAACCCCACAAAGTCAATAGTTTGTAGAGCCACTTTTTGCAGCAATTACAGCTGCAAGTATCTTGGGGTATGTCTCAAAAAGCTTGGCACATCTAGCCACTGGGATTTTTGCCCATTCTTCAAGGCAAAACTGCTCCAGCTCCTTCAAGTTGGATGAGTTCCACTGGTGTACAGCAATCTTTAAGTCATACCACAGATTCTCAATTGGATTGAGGTCTGGGCTTTGACTAGACCATTCCAAGACATGTAAATGTTTCCCCTTAAACCACTTGAGTGTTGCTTTAGCAGTATGCTTAGGGTCATTGTCCTGCTGGAAGGTGAACCTCCATCCCAGTCTCAAATCTCTGGAAGACTGAAACAGGTTTCCCTCAAGAATTTCCCTGTATTTAGCGCCATCCATCATTCCTTCAATTCTGATCAGTTTCCCAGTCCCTGCCAATGACAAACATCCCCACAGCATGATGCTGCCACCACCATGCTTCACTGTGGGGATGGTGTTCTCGGGGTGATGAGAGGTGTTGGGTTTGCGCCAGACATAGCGTTTTCCTTGATGGCCAAAAAGCTCAATTTTAGTCTCATCTGACCAGAGTACCTTCTTCCATATGTTTGGGGAGTCTCCCACATGCCTTTTGGCGAACACCAAACGTGTTTGCTTAATTTTTCTTTAAGCAATGTCTTTTTCTGGCCATTCTTCCGTAAAGCCCAGCTCTGTGGAGTGTATGGCTTAAAGTGGTCCTATGGACAGATAATCCAATCTCCACTGTGGAGCTTTGCAGCTCCTTCAGGGTTATCTTTGGTCTCTTTGTTGCCTCTCTGATTAATGCCCTCCTTGCCTGGTCCATGAGTTTTGGTGGGCGGCCCTCTCTTGGCAGGTTTGTTGTGGTGCCAAATTCTTTCAATTTTTTAATAATCGATTTAATGGTGCTCCATTGGATGTTCAAAGTTTTGGATATTTTTTTATAACCCAACCCTGATCTGTACTTCTCCACAACTTTGTCCCTGACCTGTTTGGAGAGCTCCTTGGTCTTCATGGTGCCGCTTGCTTGGTGGTCCCCTTGCTTAGTGGTGTTGCAGACTCTGGGGCCTTTCAGAACAGGTGTATATATACTGAGACCATGTGGCACTTAGATTGCACACAGGTGGACTTTATTTAACTAATTATGTGACTTCTGAAGATAATTGGTTGCACCAGATCTTATTTAGGGGCATCATAGCAAATGTGGTGAATACATAAGCACGTATCACTTTTCCATTATTTACTTTTTAGAATTTTTTGAAACAAGTAATTTTTTTAATTTCACTTCACCAATTTTGACTATTTTGTGTATGTCCATTACATGAAATCCAAATTAAAATCCATTTAAATTACAGGTTGAAATGCAACAAAATAGGAAAAACGCTAAGGGGGATGAATACTTTTGCAAGGCACTGCAAAAGTACATACACATACAGTGCCTATAGAAAATCTACACCACCTTTTTTCCACATTTTGTTGTGTTACAAAGTGGGATTGAAATATATTTAATTGTAAAAAAAAAAAATACATTGATCTACACAAAACAGTCCTTAATGTCAAAGTGAAAAGAACATTTAATTTAGTTTCTTCAAATTAATACAAATATAATAACAAAAATAGTCACTGCATATTTATTCACCCCCTTTGTTTAGGCAAACCTAAATGAGATGTAAAATGTGGCGTAACAAATCACATAATAAGTTACAGTGGGGAAAAAAAGTATTTAGTCAGCCACCAATTGTGCAAGTTCTCTCACTTAAAAAGATGAGAGAGGCCTGTAATTTTCATCATAGGTACACGTCAACTATGACAGACAAAATGAGAGAAAAAAAATCCCTTTGTTGGCAATGACACAGGTCAAACGTTTTCTGTAAATCTTCACAAGGCTTTCACACACTGTTGCTGGTATTTTGGCCCATTCCTCCATGCAGATCTCCTCTAGAGCAGTGATGTTTTGGGGCTGTCGCTGGGCAACACGGACTTTCAACTCCCTCCAAAGATTTTCTATGGGGTTGAGATCTGGACCAAACCATCTCAAATGGGTTGAGGTCGGGGGATTGTGGAGGCCATGTCATCTGATACAGCACTCCATCACTCTCCTTCTTGGTAAAATAGCCTTTACACAGCCTGGAGTTGTGTTGGATCATTGTCCTGTTGAAAAACAAATGATAGTCCCACTAACCCAAACCACATGGGATGGCATATCGCTGCAGAATGCTGTGGTAGCCATGCTGGTTAAGTGTGCCTTGAATTCTAAATAAATCACCAACAGTGTCACCAGCAAAGCACCCCCACACTATTCCACAAATTAACTTTGAAGAAGGCACACCTGTTAATTGAAAGGCATTCCAGGTGACTACCTCATGAAGCTGGTTGAGAGAATGCCAAGAGTGTGCAAAGCTGTCATCAAGGCAAAGGGTGGCTATTTGAAGAATCTCAAATATAAAATATATTTTGATTTGTTTAACACTGTTTTGGTTACTACATGATTCCATATGTGTTATTTCATAGGTTGATGTCTTAACTATTATTCTACAATGTAGAAATAGTAAATATAAATAAAAACCCTTGAATGAGTAGGTATTCTAAAACTTTTGACCGGTGGTGTATGTGTGAACAAATGTTTCATTTTGTTGTTATAACAAGGTTGGTAGAAACATGTGAAAATTGTTTTGGGAAATCTGTTGCTGCTCAAGTTGACTACAAACCCACAATGCAATGCGCTCTCTCTCTGGGCTGGCTGGGTAGCTAGGTAGAAAAACATAGCTACACACAGTAATACCAAAGTCAATATCAGCATTTGAAGTGGCTAGCTACTGTAGCTGTAAAATCGGCAAAACAAACTGCACTATCAATTTAGGAATCTATCTCACTGAATTCAACTTGCAGTTCGTCTCTGCCCAGAGCGAGAGCAGAGTACGTTTCTTTCACACTTTTGAGGAGATGGGAAACTCCCTTAGACCGTATTAACGCCCATTGTGTACATTGCCCATTCGTCGTCAATAGACCTCGTGGTGCATTCTGGGTGATTCTGGGACAAGGAAAGCTCTCCTTCAAGGAGTGAATGGGAGTCAGTTAAAATAACTAACTTGTTCTCTGTAATATCATATAGCTTTGAAATCGTGACATTACGTACTTTTGAGGACAATAGGCAGGTTTCTCGACTCGATTAGTTTAGCAACTGCGTGACGCAGCATGACAACGTGAATGCGATGGGTCGACAGTCAGTTGGGTGGGACGTTTCTCCATTCATTGCCCAATGGGATTCCCATCACCTCCTTTCTGTAATATCTCTGTTTTCCACAGACACACTGGGCACATTGCGACATGGTACTTAAAGGAGAAACAGAGTTGAATAATTTGTAACACTGTTTAGATTGGGCACATCTAAGCAAATTATATACTTTGTCATGACGATATAAATAGATGGATGTGTTCTAGACAAGTATGGCCATACCATCTATTGATTGATCAGGTGATCTGGTGTGCATGTAATTGTTTTAAAAGTGTTATGAAATGTGATAGTGTGTTATCTCCTATCTCCAGTTACGAGAATCATGTCGCTATGACGCGTTCCTATACTATTTCCTGGCTTTTACAGACGGACCACTTAGAAGTTAAATCATGGGGAAATGTTGTATTTTACCCACCGATAGAATATAGGCTTTCACCAAATTGACAAGAGTTTCATTATTTATATTTCTGGGGTTGGATTATCCCTTTAATCTTCACATTTGTTTCATAATTTTTCATCTGATTTCTGCATGCAGTGGCCTCTGGCTACAGACACTGGGCTACGTTTGAGTTGGATATGTAATGTGTATCTCTCACTGTTAGGGACATAGAAGGGGGGCATTCGACTGCTTGTTTGTAAGAGGCAGATGTCAGCAGCAGCAGAACAAACTCAAATCAAGTACAAATGAGACAGCATAGCTAACTAGCTAGCTAGCAGAATTACATCATCATTCATTAGGTGATAGACGCTCTTTTCAAACTGTCAATCCACTTAGAAGTTAAATCATGGGGAAATGTTTTATTTTACCCACTAATAGAACATAGGCTTTCACCAAATTGACACGAGTTTCATGCTTTTTTTTTCTGGGGTGGATTCATCTTTAAACAATGTTATAATTTTTCTTCCACTTTGACATTACAGAGTATTTTGTTTAGAGCATGGACAAATTAAATTCATTTAAAACCCACTTTATAACACAATAAAATGTGCAGAAATCCAAGTGGGGTGTAGACCTTCTATAGGCACTTGTAAGCCTATATGATTGTGGATTTTTCAGTGTAGCCACATGTGCTGTGTCTCAGCATATTGTATTCACCTATTGTTATGATGAGTTTCTCTGGTATCAAGTGAGTCATGATGCAAGAAGATATTTAACACTTAGATGGAGAGTTAATACAAATTATTTAATAGACACGGTACCGTGGTTCGTCTAACAAACGGCCCATGTGGTGGTCTTCCGGCTGGAATGACCACCACAGACCATAGATCTCCTGGCGGCTCCCTATCTAGGAGGTATGACACCCGTTGCTGCTCTGTCATCACTTGTCACCAAAACATTGTTTTTAGTTCCCCTAATTCCCACACTGCCGAAGCACCACAAGGAGCTGTCCTAACACATCGTCACGTCACCCCTTCACCAGATCGTCTTGGGATTTCCCTGGCTCAGATTACACAACCCCACCATCAGTTGGATCACCAAGAGGATCACAGCCTGGTCCCCATCATGCCGGAAGACCTCTTGTCATCCGAACTACTAGACAAAGAAAATATCTCAGTTTATATAGTCCATGTTACATATTGCTTCCACAACATCTGGTAACCATCAATGGGCACTTCCTTCTTTGATGTTATTACCTTGAACCCCAAGTCAGTATATAATCTATCAATCATTCTAAGATAAACCCCACTAAGCTCCCTCGACATAATGGAATCCTTGGCAGTCAGACCATGTGGCACCAAGAGTTAACTATCTACCAGATTGAACTTTGTACCACACAACACTATGACAAAGACATCATAACATCTATGTTACACAATTTGTTTCAATCTGACAGTATTTCCAACCATATAAGGAAATGGTTACTAGGTCTAAGGAAGTAGTACTTATGATCTCTGCTAAATGGAGATGTTGATGGTTTACCTGGCAGTATCATGGCTACTTTGATCTGCTGCACCTTATTACATTTGTTTTGTATTTGGCCATTTTAATAGATAGAGGAAAATAAAATATGGATTAAAATGTATTGTGTTATATCATGTTACTTGCCTTCAATGTCCAGTTGTACTCGTCTGGTTCCCAAACGAAACCCATTTGAATCGTGGATCTCCACAAGGTATTGCCCAGAATCAGTCCTCTCCACATTGGTTAACCTAAAGGTCCCGTTGTTGATAAAGAAAGTTGATCACATCCACTAGCATTGGTCATCAGCTGGAGATCCAGAGTTCCACCCAGAACCACGGAACACTGGGATGAGTTCTGAGAAGCATTACAGGTGGTCACCATGTCTGTGGTTGAGGAGAGCGAGAGAGAGAGAGAGAGAGAGAGAGAGAGAGAGAGAGAGAGAGAGAGAGAGAGAGAGAGAGAGAGAGAGAGAGAGAGAGAGAGAGAGAGAGAGAGAGAGAGAGAGAGAGAAAGATCTCAATGAAAGACATGATGCCAAAAAAAATTGATGTCTCTCTTTAAAACATTTGTTGCAATGGGCAATGGTGGCAATGATCTAATGCATGATGCTGTATGTGCATTTGACTCAATAACCATTCACATCTTTACAATACAAAGTAGACAATAGAAACAATTTAGAAGATACTGTCACGTCTCCTCCCGTTGCTCCCCTCCGGTGCTCTGATTCGCCCGTCTACTGAGCCACCGGTCTGAGCGCACCACCTCGGCAACACCGGAATGAAAACCCAACGCACTCTAATCACCTCCAGCGCACCTGCACCTCATCATCTCATCACCACCCCTATATAGCCCTGGACTCTTCAGTGTTCTGTTGTGTGTGATTGTTAGCGTCATGTCGCGTACTCGCTCTTTGTTGTTCTCTTGCTCAGTGTTAAATAAACCTTTACATTGTTGATTCCTGCGTCTGCATCCTGCCTCTTCGTATCCTCTTCGTATCCTCTCCGTATTTCCCAGCGCCTCGACCAGCACCAGCAGCAGATTGCCCAGCTGAACGCCGCCATGCAGGAAGTGCTCCAAACGCTGCATAAACTGACCAGTGCTCCGGTTACACCTAAGGGAACCCCTCGCCCTGCCGGAGCGCTATGATGGGAAAACGGCTAAATGTAGAGGCTTCCTGCTACAGGTTTCACTGTATCTGGCGAGTCAGCATGGGGCATCTCCATCAGACCAAGCCAGGATAGAGCTGGTGATTTCGCTACTGAAGGGAAAGGCGCTGGATTGGGCTATGGCAGTCTGGCAAGGAGGTGAGGCTGCGGCACTTCCCTACTCCACCTTCCTAGCTCGGTTCAGGGCAGTGTTCGATCATCCCACGGAGGGAAAGGATGCGGGTGAGCGTCTCTTCCGGCTACAACAGGGAGAGGAGGCCACGTTGGAGTACGCCCTGACCTTTCGCACGGTGGCGGCGTCTTCCGGCTGGAATGACCACCACAGACCATAGATCTCCTGGCGGCTCCCTATCTAGGAGGTATGACACCCGTTGCTGCTCTGTCATCACTTGTCACCAAAACATTGTTTTTAGTTCCCCCCACACTGCCGAAGCACCACAAGGAGCTGTCCTTCCACATCGTCACGTCACCCCTTCACCAGATCGTCTTGGGATTGCCCTGGCTCAGATTACACAACCATAATGACAAATCAAAAACAGGTTTTAAGACATAAAAAAAATAATAATACGTATTTATATTTATTTTCAGACCCTTTGCTATGAGACTCGAAATCGAGCTCAGGTGCATCCTGTTTCCATTGATCATCCATGTTTCTACAACTTGTTTGGCGTCCACCTGTGGTAACTTGATTGGACATGATTTGGAAAGGCACACACCTGTCTATATAAAGTCCCACAGTTGATAGTGCATGTCAGAGCAAAAACCAAGCCATGAGGTCGAAGGAATTGTCCGTAGAGCTCCGAGACAGGATTGTGTCGAGGCACAGATCTGGGGAAGGGTACCAAAACATTTCTGCTGCATTGACGGTCCCCAAGAACACAGTGGCCTCCATCATTTTTAAATGGAAGAAGTTTGGAACCACCAATACTCTTCCTAGAGCTGGCTGCCCGGCCAAACTGAGCAATCAGGGGAGAAGGGCCTTAGTCATGGAGGTGACCAAGAATCCGATGGTCACTCTGACAGACCTCCAGAACTCCTCTGTGGAGATGGGAGAACCTTCCAGAAGGACAACAATCTCTGCAGCACTCCACCAATCAGGCCTTTATGGTAGAGTGGCCGGACGGAAGCCACTCCTCAGTAAAAGGAACATGACAGCCAGCTTGGAGTTTGACAAAAGGCACCTAACGAACTCTCAGACCATGAGAAACAAGATTCTCTGGTCTGATGAAACCAAGATTGAACTCTCATTATTTTACAGAGAACACATAGAGCCCTGAGTTGATTTTCCCTTTAATACCGTGGCTACAAATGAACATATTTGCCGCTAGAAATGTGTTCATTTGCCAGTAGAAAAGTGACAACATCCACTGAAGTAGCTAGCAAGTCTAGCTAGCTAGATAGCTACAGTAGTTGCCTTGGTAATAAAACAAACAGACTTGCTAGCTTAGCTAACCAATAATGTTTTCAATTTGACTTTTGCTTACAAAAGCAGCTAAAAAATAAAACATATAAGAATGACCTTCATAGCCATTGAATACCATGCAATTATACCGTGTGTTATAGGGAAATAATGCACGCTCTAGAATGCCCCTCAAGCCAATCAAAAACGAGTATTAAACAATACAATGATACAATTGTTTATAATGTAATTATCTGATTTTGAGGCTTGAACATGACAATAACATACACTTAAAACTGTTACAATCCTCTAAATGTATGACGAGAGAAATAAAGCAAAAACTAGAAATGAACATTAACATGATGTTCTCTGGTATGGCATTAGTATGAATCGCTTTTGTCATAAATATGTCTACCATACACCAATAATACATCTGCAATTATTAGGGGACACTAAACATTATACTGTGACATGGAATCATTGTCAGAAATTCTTCATGAATTAGCCTAGCATTTTTTTCATCTTACGATCAATGCATAGAAGGATAACTGTATCCGAACCCAAACACATATTAAACTTACCATGATACACTCCTACTTACATCACCAACAGCCCAAACACAGCCTCCATGTCTCTTCCTGTTCAATTTAACCCCAAAGTGGAGAAATACTTTTCTGTAATCTAACTATGTCTGGCTATATATGAGCAACAAAGAGTCTGTAGTTTAGAGAACTGACCAAACCTCTCCTAAATGTACAGGTTGTTCTATTTGAGTAAAATTTACATTTAACATTATTTAGCTTCTCTGAAAACAAGTGTGGTTTTTACCGTAACTTCTTCGTTTGAAAAAAGTGTTACAGACTCAAACTGTTAATTTCTCATGAGAAAAAGTATTCAAATGCAATTTGTTTCAATATCCTCAGAAAAAGTATTTAATGTAATTTAAAGCCACTGCTAATTCACAGCTGGCAAAAAAAGAGAACATCTATGAATAAAAAAACAAGCTAATACCACAAAAATATGTATTATAAGTAAATGAATGCATACACAGAAAGAACAAAGTAAATTGTTTGGGCTGTCTTGAAAAAGGAATTTGTATTTTGTCTCCATTCTAGTTTCTTATCAATAACTATTCTCTGGAAGCCTACTAATGAGTCCACAATCTCTATTTTCCCTCTGTTACGAACTCATTCTGAAGGCTGAGGTCCTTTGAGTTCTGCATCTGAAATATGAGATGGGGTAAATCAGTGGTGTGATGACACGGTAAGTCAGATCCTAAGTAATGGTGACACATCTGTGATGTACTGCAGCCTCATTGATAGTAACTATGGTAACATTATAGGTGGGGTGCTAGCTGTGTTCTAACCTGTGGTGCTGGACTTCTCCTTCTCCTCTGAATACAACCGGCTACCAGCATCACTACTAGGAGGAGACCACCAGCTGAACCTGACCCTAAGATGAGCGCAATGGGTAGATCTGGTCCTAGATAGAGGAGAGTTAACATGGTGGAGAGGTGATGAGCATACGAATGAATACACTGAATGTACCAAACATTAAGAACACCTTCCTAAAATTAAGTTGCACCCCCCCCCCTTCTGCCTTCAGAATAGCCTCAATTTGTTGGGGCATGGACTCTACAAGGTGTCGAAAGCGTTCCAAAGGGATGCTGGCCCATGTTGACTCCAGTGCTTCCCTCTGTTGTGAAAAGTTGTCTGGTTGTCCTTTGAGTGGTGGACCATTCTTATTATTTTATTCATTATTTTTTTTACCACCTTTTTCTCCCCAATTTCAATCTTGTCTCGTCGCTGCAACTCCCCAACTGGCTCGGGAGGCGAAGGTCAAGTTATGCGTCCTCCGAAACATCACCAGCCAAACCGCGCTTCTTAACACCCGCCCACTTAACCCGGAAGCCAGCTGCAGCAATGTGTCGGAGGAAACACCGTTCACCTGATGACTGAGGTCAGCCTGCAGGCGCCAGGCCAGCCACTAGGAGTCCCTAGAGCGCGATGAGCCAAGTAAAGTCCCCCCGATCATACCCTCCCCTAACCCGGACGACGCTGGGCCAATTGTGCGCCGCCTTATGGGACTCCATATCACGGCCGGTTGTGATACAGCCCGGGATGGAACCCGGGTCTGTAGTGACGCCTCTAACACTGCGATGCAGTGCCTTAGACTGCTACGCTACTCAGGAGGCCTGTGGTGGACCATTTTTCATACACACTAAACTGTTGAGTGTGAAAAACCCAGCAGCGTTGCAGTTCTTGACACAAACCGGTGTGCCTGGCACCTACTACCATACCCCGTTCAAAGGCACTTAAATCTTTTGTCTTCACCATTCACCGTCTGAATGGCACATATACACATATCTCAATTGTCTCAAGGCTTAAAAATCCTTATTTAACCTGTCTCCTCCCCTTCATTGAAGTGGATCTAACAACTGACATCAGTAAGGGATCATAGCTTTCACCTGGATTCACCTGGTCAGTCTTTGTCATGGAAAGAGCAGGTGTTCCCAGTGTTTTGTACAATCAGAGTAGATTTATAGCCAGGCACGTGCACAGATAGGGCTCAACTGCTCTTTTGCCATCTTATAAAAAAGTGCCCTAGCAGCATGGTGGATTTTTTCAAATGTAATAGTAATTTTAGAAATTTATTTTGAGTCTCTTTTCAATGTTTTAATTTTAAATGTAACAAAGTACACATCAAACTGGCTCATTTCATCAACTTCAATCTTGGAAAATGTCCCCTCCCCCACACTCCAGCCCCTCCCCCGCACTCCAGCCCCACTTGTGCACTTGTCTGACTTCTGCATGCAGTGGCCTCCGGCTACGGACACTGGGCGGAGAGTGTGAATACTGCAAGGCTACATTTGAGTTGGATCTGTAATGTGTACAGTTGAAGTCGGAAGTTTACATACACCTTAGCCAAATATATTTAAACTCAGTTTTTCACAATTCCTGACATTTAATCCTAGTAAAAATTCCCTGTCTTAGGTCAGTTAGGACCACCACTTTATTTTAAGTATGTGAAATGTCAGAATAATAGTAGAGAGAATTATTTATTTCAGCTTTTCTTTATTTTATCACATTCCCAGGGGGTCAGAAGTTTACATTCACTCAATTAGTATTTGGTAGCATTGCCTTTACATTGTTTAACTTGGGTCAAACGTTTCGGGTAGCCATCGACAAGCTTCACACAATAAGTTGGGTGAATTTTGGCCCATTCCTCCTGACAGAGCTGGTGTAACTGAATCAGGTTTGTAGGCCTCCTTGCTCGCACACGCTTTTTCAGTTCTGCCCACAAATGTTCTATAGGATTGAGGTCAGGGCTTTGTGATGGCCACTCCAATACCTTGACTTTGTTGTCCTTAAGCCATTTTGCCACAACTTTGGAAGTATGCTTGGGGTCATTGTCCATTTGGAAGACCCATTTGCGACCAAGCTTTAACTTCCTGACTGATGTCTTGAGATGTTGCTTCAATATATGCACATAATTTTCCTTCCTCATGATACCATCTATTTTGTGAAGTGCAGCAGTCCCTCCTGCAGCAAAGCACTCCCACAGCATGATGCTGCCACCCCCGTGCTTCACGGTTGGGATGGTGTTCTTCGGCTTGCAAGCCAACCCCTTTTTCCTCCAAACATAACGATGGTCATTATGGCCAAACAGTTCTATTTTTGTTTCATCAGACCAGAGGACATTTCTCCAAAAAGTACGATCTTTGTCCCCATGTGCAGTTGCAAACCGTAGTCTGGCTTTTTATGGCGGATTTGGTGCAGTGGCTTCTTCCTTGCTGAGCGGCCTTTCAGGTTATGTCGATATAGGACTCGTTTTACTCATTTCTTCCAGCATCTTCACAAGGTCCTTTGCTGTTGTTTTGGGATTAATTTGCACTTTTCGCACCAAATTACGTTCATCTCTAGGAGACAGAACGCGTCTCCTTCCTGAGCGGTATGATGGCTGCGTGGTCCCATGGTGTTTATACTTGCATACTATTTGTTAACATATACAGTGGGGAAAAAAAGTATTTAGTCAGCCACCAATTGTGCAAGTTCTCCCACTTAAAAAGATGAGAGAGGCCTGTAATTTTCATCATAGGTACACGTCAACTATGACAGACAAAATGAGAAAAAAACATCCAGAAAATCACATTGTAGGATTTTTTATGAATTTATTTGCAAATGATGGTGGAAAAAAAGTATTTGGTCAATAACAAAAGTTTCTCAATACTTTGTTATATACCCTTTGTTGGCAATGACACAGGTCAAACCTTTTCTGTAAGTCTTCACAAGGTTTTCACACACTGTTGCTGGTATTTTGGCCCATTCCTCCATGCAGATCTCCTCTAGAGCAGTGATGTTTTGGGGCTGTCGCTGGGCAACACAGACTTTCAACTCCCTCCAAAGATTTTCTATGGGGTTGAGATGTGGAGACTGGCTAGGCCACTCCAGGACCTTGAAATGCTTATTACGAAGCCACTCCTTCGTTGCCCGGGCGGTGTGTTTGGGATCATTGACATGCTGAAAGACCCGGCCACGTTTCATCTTCAATGCCCTTGCTGATGGAAGGAGGTTTTCACTCAAAATCTCATGATACATGGCCCCATTCATTCTTTCCTTTAAACGGATCAGTCGTCCTGGTCCCTTTGCAGAAAAACAGCCCCAAAGCATGATGTTTCCACCCCCATGCTTCACAGTAGGTATGGTGTTCTTTGGATGCAACTCAGCATTCTTTGTCCTCCAAACACGACGAGTTGAGTTTTTACCAAAAAGTTATATTTTGGTTTCATCTGACCATATGACATTCTCCCAATCCTCTTCTGGATCATCCAAATGCACTCTAGCAAACTTCAGACGGGCCTGGACATGTACTGGCTTAAGCAGGGGGACACATCTTGCACTGCATGATTTGAGTCCCTGGCGGCGTAGTGTGTTACTGATGGTAGGCTTTGTTACTTTGGTCCCAGCTCTCTGCAGGTCATTCACTAGGTCCCCCCCGTGTGGTTCTGGGATTTTTGCTCACCGTTCTTGTGATCATTTTGACCCCACATGGTGAGATCTTGCGTGGAGCCCCAGATCGAGGGAGATTATCAGTGGTCTTGTATGTCTTCCATTTCCTAATAATTGCTCCCACAGTTGATTTCTTCAAACCAAGCTGCTTACCTATTGCAGATTCAGTCTTCCCAGCCTGGTGCAGGTCTACAATTTTGTTTCTGGTGTCCTTTGACAGCTCTTTGGTCTTGGCCATAGTGGAGTTTGGAGTGTGACTGTTTGAGGTTGTGGACAGGTGTCTTTTATACTGATAACAAGTTCAAACAGGTGCCATTAATACAGGTAACGAGTGGAGGACAGAGGAGCCTCTTAAAGAAGAAGTTACAGGTCTGTGAGAGCCAGAAATCTTGCTTGTTTGTAGGTGACCAAATACTTATTTTCCACCATCATTAGCAAATAAAATCATTAAAAATCCTACAATGTGATTTTCTGGATTTTTTTTCCTCAATTTGTCTGTCATAGTTGACGTGTACCTATGATGAAAATTACAGGCCTCTCTCATCTTTTTAAGTGGGAGAACTTGCACAATTGGTGGCTGACTAAATACTTTTTTCCCCCACTGTAGACTAATATGTTATAAATTGTGTTCTTACACTGGTACAGTTATGCCCTATGAGAGATGTACAACTGCGCATGTGCGAAAATAAAGAAAGGGCATTTTCCCGCGTTCTGGTTAAAACACCAACGATGAACATGTGTGTTTATTCCTCCGTTAAGTAAGCCGGTATTCCTGTCCTGAAGATGACAGCACCAACAGGTTATGGGCCCAGGAGGGAACATGGAAGCCGATGGAATAGATTATGTTTCGACGGAGATGAAAAAAAACTACGAGTTATGGGAGACGAAGTTTTTGGGACACTTGCGTTTGCTAGGGCTAAAGGCCACCATATTGAGCGTGGATGAAGATGAAGAAGACGGAGAGAAAAATGAAGAAGCCTACGCCGAATTGATACAGGTTTTGGATGATAAAAGTCTTTCCCTGATAATGAGAGAAGCAGCAGATGATGGAAGAAAAGCGTTGAAGATATTGAGGGAACATTATGCAGGTAAAGGGAAGCCACGTGTGATTAGCCTCTACACTGAGCTAACTTCTCTTCAGAAAGCCAGTGACGAAAGTGTTACGGATTATATCATTCGTGCTGAGACGGCTATTACAGCACTGAGGAATGCTGAAGAGACTTTAAGTGACGGGCTGTTGATTGCAATGATTCTGAAAGGTTTGCCCGAATCATTTAAGCCGTTTGCCATCCACATAACGCAGAGTGATGAGCCGACAACTTATGGCAAGTTCAAAACCAAGTTGAGGACCTATGAAAGCACAGAGAAGTTTAGCGCTATTTCCACTGACGACAACGTGATAAAGGCAAGTAACATTAAAGTTAGCTGGCCAAGAGGAAGAGATAAAGGGACCGAGATAACCTGCTTCAACTGTGGCCAGAAAGGGCACAAGGCCCGGGAATGTACCGGAGAGCACAGAGAACGGAGACAGTGGTGTAGTTTTTGCAAGAGCTCCACTCATACTGACGCAAATTGCAGACGAAAAAGAAGAGACAATGTGAAACAAGCAACAGATGCTGAAGGCCACACATTTGCATTCAAAATAAGTGACTGTCAGGTTTGTGGACTGAAACAAAAAGGGCTGATGGTTGATACGGGAGCAACGTCACATAGAGTCACGGACATCGGGAAGTTTAAGGAGTTTGACGAGACTTTCAAACCGGAAAAACATTCCGTGGAGCTGGCTGACGGAACAAGAACGAATGGTGTCACGGAGAGGAGAGGTGCAGCGGAGGTTTACCTGAGAGACAACACGGGTCGTCGGGTGAAAACAACGCTGACGAAGGCGCTGTACGTGCCGTCGTTTCCACAGGACATTTTCTCTGTTAAAGCAGCGACAGCCAACGGAGCTTCAGTCAACTTCCGACAGGGGTGTAACAAGCTCATCCACAAGAACGGTACCACTTTTGACATCGAGGAGTACGATAGACTTTACTATCTTAACACTGTAAGTGATGAAAATGATGATGGATGTCATGGGTGCTATGATATTCACACATGGCACAAAATTCTTGGCCACTGTAATTTTGAGGATGTGTCAGTTAGAAAATGTGACAGAGGGAATGAAAATCACAGGTAAGATTGACAAATCTACCCTCAACTGTGAAATCTGCACACAGGGAAAATTTGTTCAGAGCAGAAACAGAGAGCCTGATGAAAAGGCAAAAGCAGCTCTTGAGCTTGTGCACACTGATTTGGCTGGCCCTATTGAGCCAGAGGCGAAATATGGGTTCAGATATACTCTAGCATTTACGGATGATTATTCAGGGGCAGTTTTTGTGTATTTCCTAAAAGCAAAAAGTGATACTGTAAAAGCTACTGAGAAGTTTATTGCTGATGTGGCCCCTTATGGAAAAATAAAGTGTGTCAGGTCAGATAATGGCACAGAGTACACAGCCAAAGAGTTCCAGTCACTGCTCAGTAAGAATGCCATAAGACATGACACTTCAGCCCCTTACTCACCCCATCAAAATGAGAGAAATTGGAGAACACTGTTTGAAATGGCAAGATGCATGCTACTTGAGAGCAACCTACCTAAGAAATTGTGGACATATGCTGTGATGACTGCTGCAGTAATTCGCAATAGGTGTTACAATAAGCGTGTAGGACAGACTCCACACTACATGTTTACTGGGAGAAAGCCTGATCTTTCGAAGATGAAAGAATTTGGATCTGTTTGCTATGCATACAGACAGAACAAGAAAAAGTTGGACTCAAGATGTGAAAAGGGTATTTTTGTCGGGTATGATAAAAATAGTCCAGCATACCTAGTCTACTACCCAGACACTGGAAAAGTTCTTAAAAACAGATTAGTCAAGTTCGTTACAAAAGGTGTAGTCGAACGCCAAACTCAGACAGATTTGGAAATGAGTGATGATCTTCATGGGGAGAGATTTCAATCTCCCATGCCAAAAGCCAAGATGGCAGATCAAAATTCCGAAGAGACACAAGATGTGCAAATCGATACTTCAGATAGTCAGAGTCCACGCTATCCAGACAGAGAGAGGAAGAAGCCACAGTACTTAAAAGACTATGAGTGTAAAGTGAAGTTTGATGACCAGATACCACCTAGTGTTGACTACTGCTACAGAGTAATGTGCAATGCACCACAAACCTTCAAAGAAGCAATAATTTCACCAAAATCAGAGATTTGGGCTACTGCTATGAAGGAGGAGATGGATTCCCTTAGGGAAATGATACATTCACATTGACCACACTGCCAGAGGGTAAAAATGCAGTGGGGGGCAGGTGGGTCTATGCGGTCAAAAACAATTCAGATGAGACTGAGACATACAAGGCAAGATATGTTGCAAAGGGATATAGTCAAGTGGCAGGAATAGACTATAAGGATACTTTTTCTCCAACTGCAAATATGACATCAGTACGTTGTTTGATGCATCTAGCAGCTCAGTATGACTTAGAGTTACATCAGATGGATGTCAAAACAGCATATCTACATGATCCTATTGACTGTGAAGTGTACATGGAGCAACCAGAGGGTTTTGAAGTCAGGTCAGATACAGGTGAGCAACTAGTCTGCAAACTGAACAAGTCACTGTACGGCCTGAAACAGTCAGGAAGGAACTGGAACAAAATGTTGCATGATTACCTTAGTGAAAATGGTTTTACACAGAACCCAGCTGATCACTGTGTTTACAACAAACAAACTGCAACAGAAAGGATCATTTTGATAATTTGGGTCGATGATCTAATTATCGCTGCTAGTGATAGTGACTCACTCACAAGTGTAAAAGAAATGTTAAGTGAAAAGTTCAAAAATGAAAAATTATTGGGTTATATGTTTGGAATGTAAACTGACATTTGTGAGATGTATAACTGTAAGCTAAATGTGTTGATAGTTAGGTTGAATACGACTTGTACAGTATAAGAGCAAGTGGGGGTGTTAACATATAGACTAATATGTTATAAATTGTGTTCTTACACTGGTACAGTTATGCCCTATGAGAGATGTACAACTGCGCATGTGCGAAAATGTCACGGTTTCGGCCGAGACTGCTCCTCCTCCTGGTTCGGGCAGGCTTCGGCGAGCGCCGTCCCCGGAGTACTAGCTGCCACCGCTCTATGTTTCTGCAGTCGATTGCTTTTGTCTGTCTTTATCACCTGTGGCCAATTGTGTGTTGATTGCGTGCCCTTTAAGTTCCTTGTTTTGTGTTAGTATTATTGTGTGTTGTTTTCACTGTCATGTTGTTCGGAGCTATATGTTTGCACTCTGTTTGTTTTATGTTTAGTGTTTACGCGTGTTTGCGTAATTCTCCCTCGCCTCTTGTTGTGTCGAGGTCGTGTTATTTTTGGTCAGTTGACTTTGGATTATTAAAGTCTGTTGGATTTAACCTCTGTGTCCTGCACCTGACTCCTCCACCACATCCACATCGGTTCCCTTCTGACAGAACAACACACCTTCATGGAGTCAGCAGGAACAGTGGCGGCACCCGAATCCCTGGAATACCGGATCAATTACCAGGACACCATGATCCGGCAACTCGGGGCCGCCATGGACGAGGTGTCCAACACACTGCGCCGTCTGGTGAATCGGGAGGTGCCCACGCCTTCTCACACCATCCCAGCACCAACGGCCAGTCCTCCTCTCTCAGCACCGGAACCCAGTGGCATTCGGCTCTCGCTCCCGAGGGCATATGACGGTTCTGCAGCCGGGTGTCAGGGCTTCCTCCTGCAGGTAGAACTTTACCTTGCCACTATACACCCGGCGCCCTCGGGATACGAGAGCGTCTCCGCCCTCATCTCTTGTCTCTCCGGCAAGGCGTTGGAGTGGGCCAACGCCGAATGGAGGGGAATAGACGCCGCAACCATCACCTACGCGGAGTTTTCCCGCCGCTTCAGGACTGTCTTCGATCATCCACCTGAGGGGAAAGCGGCGGGAGAGCGTCTATTCCACCTCCGACAGGGGAAGAGGAGCGCACAGGAGTTCGCACTGGAGTTCTGGACACTAGCAGTGGATGCGGGGTGGAATGAGAGGGCCCTCATCGACCACTACCGGTGTAGCCTACGAGAGGACGTTCGTCGTGAGCTGGCCTGCAGGGACACCAACCTGTCGTTCGACCAGTTGGTGGACATCTCCATCCGTCTAGACACCCTGCTGGCTACCCGCGGACATCCCGAGTGGGGGTCGTCCATTCCACCCTCCAGCACCTCCGAGCCGATTCCTATGGAGCTCGGGGGTGCTGGTGCTAGAGAGAGGAGGAGAGGGAACCCGAGGGAGGCCATCCCCTGCACCACCTGTGGTCGTGGAGGACACACCGCGGCCAGGTGCTGGGGAGGGTCTCCTGGGAGGGGTGACAGCAGGCCACGCACTGGGGAGTCATTTCAGGTGAGTAGGCGCCCCACTTACCCAGAGCTCTCTGTTGGTCACATGAGTATTCCTGTGAGATTTCCACAGGTGGCACCTCATTCCCAGCATAAGGCGCTAGTAGATTCAGGCGCAGCTGAGAACTTTAATGATCAGGGATGTCACAGCACCGCTGACGATGACGACGCAGGGGGGTCATGAGGAAATCATTCAGTTCTATCTGATTGACTCTCCTGCGTACCCAGTGGTGTTGGGCCTTCCCTGGTTAAGCACCCATGATCCTACCATAGCGTGGCAACAGAGGGCTCTTATGGAGTGGTCTGCCCAGTGTGTAGGGAGATGTCTAGGTGTTTCCATAGGGGCGACCTCGGTAGAGAGTCCGAACCAAGTGCCCGCACTGCGCATTCCTCCTGAGTATGAGGATTTAGCACTCGTGTTTAGCAAATCGAGGGCAACACGGCTACCTCCTCATAGACAGGGGGACTGTGCGATAAATCTCCAGACCGGAGCAGCTCTTCCCCGGAGTCATGTGTATCCCCTGTCTCAAGAGGAAACTGCGGCTATGGAGACTTACATAGCCGAGTCCTTGGCACAGGGATACATACGGTCCTCCACTTCTCCGGTCTCCTCGAGTTTCTTCTTTGTGAAGAAGAAGGACGGGAGATTGCGCCCGTGTATTGATTACCGTAGTCTCAATCAGATCACAGTGAAATACAGTTACCCACTTCCACTGATTGCGACGATGACGGAGTCATTACGCGGAGCGCGGTTCTTCACAAAGTTGGATCTCAGGAGCGCGTACAATCTGGTGCGCATTAGGGAGGGGGATGAATGGAAAACAGCATTTAGCACCACCTCGGGTCATTACGAGTATCTCGTCATGCCATACGGGTTAATGAATGCTCCTTCAGTCTTCCAATCCTTTGTTGACGAGATTTTCCGGGACATGCATGGGCAGGGTGTAGTGGTGTACATCGACGACATCCTAGTGTATTCTTCTACACGAGCCGAGCATGTAGCCCAGGTGCGCCGAGTGTTGAGACGACTGTTGGAGCATGACTTGTATGTCAAGGCAGAGAAATGCCTGTTCTTCCAGGAGTCCGTCTCCTTTTTGGGTTATCGGTTGTCCGCGTCTGGCGTGGAGATAGAGGTAGACCGGGTATCGGCTGTGCGTAATTGGCAAACTCCAACCACTGTAAAAGAGGTGCAGCAGTTCTTGGGTTTTGCTAATTACTACCGGAGGTTTATTCGGGGTTTTGGACAGGTTGCAGCTCCCATTACGTCCCTGCTAAAGGGGGGTCCGGTGCGTTTGCAGTGGTCGGCTGAGGCGGACAGGGCATTTGTCAAACTAAAGAACCTGTTCACCTCGGCTCCTGTGCTGGCGCATCCGGATCCCTCTTTACCATTCCAAGTAGAGGTAGATGCGTCCGAGACCGGTATTGGGGCAGTTCTATCACAACGGTCCGGCACGCCACCTAAACTCCGCCCCTGTGCATTCTACTCCAAGAAGCTCAGCTCGGCGGAGAGTAACTATGATGTTGGGGACAGGGAGCTGTTAGCCGTAGTCCAGGCCCTAAAGGTGTGGAGGCATTGGCTTGAGGGGGCTCAACACCCTTTCCTCATTCTGACGGATCACCGTAACCTGGAGTACATCCGGGCAGCTAGGAGATTGAACCCTCGTCAGGCTAGGTGGAACATGTTCCTAACCCGGTTCGTTTTTAAGATCACATACATCCCTGGGTCCCAGAATGGTAAGGCAGACGCCCTGTCCCGGCGGTATGACACAGAGGAGAGGTCCAACGAGCCTACTTCCATACTGCCGGAGTCTTGTTTGGTGGCTCCGGTGGTATGGGAGGTCGATTCAGAAATCGAGCGGGCACTGCGTACCGACCCTACTCCCCCCGAGTGTCCTGTGGGGCGGACGTACCTTCCGCTCGAGATTCGTGATCGATTTATTTATTGGGCTCATACATCACTCTCCTCTGGACATCCAGGTATTGGCCGGACATTGCACTGTCTTAGCATGAAATACTGGTGGCCAACGTTAGCCAGGGATGTGAGGGTTTATGTCTCCTCCTGCTCGGTGTGTGCCCAGTGTAAGGCGCCTAGACATTTGCCCAGGGGTAAGCTACATCCCCTGCCCGTTCCACAACGACCATGGTCCCACCTATCGGTGGATTTCGTAACCGACCTTCCCCCCTCCCAGGGGAATACCACCATTTTGGTCGTTGTGGATCGGTTTTCCAAGGCCTGTCGTCTCCTTCCCATGCCGGGTCTCCCTACTGCCCTACAAACCGCTGAGGCCCTATTCACCCATGTTTTCCGGCACTATGGGGTACCCGAGGATATAGTGTCTGACCGAGGTCCCCAGTTCACCTCCAGAGTTTGGGGGGCGTTCATGGAACGGTTGGGGGTCTCGGTAAGCCTTACCTCGGGGTACCACCCAGAGAGTAATGGGCAGGTGGAACGTGTCAACCAGGATGTGGGTAGGTTTTTTAGGTCCTATTGCCGGGACCGGCCGGAGGAGTGGTCTAGGTTCATCCCCTGGGCAGAGATGGCCCAGAACTCTCTCCGCCACTCCTCCACCAATTTAACACCCTTCCAGTGTGTTTTAGGTTATCAGCCGGTCCTGGCACCATGGCACGAGAGCCAGATCGAGGCCCCTGCGGTGGACGAGTGGATTCGGCACTCGGAGGAGACGTGGGACGCTGCCCATGTCCATCTGCAGCGTGCCATCCGTCAACAGAAGGCGAGCGCCGACCGCCACCGCAGTGAGGGACCGGTGTACGCACCGGGAGATCGAGTCTGGCTCTCGACTCGAAACCTGCCCCTCCGCCTGCCCTGCCGGAAGCTGGGTCGGCGGTTTGTGGGGCCCTTCAAAGTCCTGAGAAGATTGAACGAGGTGTGTTACAGGTTACAACTGCCTATAGAGTATAAAAATATTAACCCCTCGTTCCATGTGTCTCTTCTCAGGCCGGTGGTAGCTGGCCCACTCCAAGAGGATGAGATAGGAGAGACCCCTCCGCCCCCTTTGGACATCGAGGGGGCCCCGGCGTACAGGGTCCGGACCATCTTGGACTCAAGGCGCCGGATGAGTGGTCTCCAGTATCTCGTGGAGTGGGAGGGGTACGGTCCGGAGGAACGGTGCTGGGTGCCCAGGAGGGACATCCTCGATCCATCCCTCCTGACTGAGTTTCACCATGGGCATCCCACGCGCCCGGGTCCGCGTCCTCCTGGCCGTCCCCGAGGCCGGGGTCGGCGCACGGCTGGAGCCGAGCGTCAAGGGGGGGGTACTGTCACGGTTTCGGCCGAGACTGCTCCTCCTCCTGGTTTGGGCAGGCTTCGGCGAGCGCCGTCCCCGGAGTACTAGCTGCCACCGCTCTATGTTTCTGCAGTCGATTGCTTTTGTCTGTCTTTATCACCTGTGGCCAATTGTGTGTTGATTGCGTGCCCTTTAAGTTCCTTGTTTTGTGTTAGTATTATTGTGTGTTGTTTTCACTGTCATGTTGTTCGGAGCTATATGTTTGCACTCTGTTTGTTTTATGTTTAGTGTTTACGCGTGTTTGCGTAATTCTCCCTCGCCTCTTGTTGTGTCGAGGTCGTGTTATTTTTGGTCAGTTGACTTTGGATTATTAACTCTTCGGAGTCTGGAGCTTTTTTGGCCGTTTTTGGGTACCTTCAATTTTGCCCTGATATACTACATAAAGAAATGTTTACCAGACCAATGTTGGGTATCTTTTTTTTCAGCACAACCTCACCTATATGATCTGTTAGTAAGTTTTTCACTTTGACATACTATTTCAACACACTGGACCCAAACACACACAGAAAACACAAAGTCCGTTTAGAAAAAAGATGGTTTTTTTATTGTAAAACCCTCAAACATGGTGAACCAAGCATTTAAAAAGCTTCAAATTGAACCACAAGGTGCAAATATGAACATATAAAAGTATTTTGGTGATATATACAAGCAATAAATAACTATTTACAATAAAAAGTAGGTATAACCACTGGCGTTTTTCTTCTATTCTAACCCTAAACCTTTTTGTGCCACTCCTCAAAACAGTTTCTGTCCAAAATGAAAAAAAAAGCTTCAAATTGAACCACAAAGTGCAAATATGAACATATAAAAGTATTCTTGAGATATATACAAGCAATACACAACTATTTACAAAAAAAGTAGGTATAGCCACTGGCCTTTACCCTATTTGTGCCACTCTTCAAAACAGTTCCTGTCCACAATGACACAGAGAGCCACATCACAGGCCTTGCACTTCCATGGTGTGACAAACCTCTTCTTGTCAACTTGTTTACAGCGTTGACAAACCCTGCGGCCTGCTGTGGCTTTGTCTTTGGCCTCTGCAACATTGGCAATGGCCACAGGAACATGGCTGGTGCTTTTTTGAAGTGGAACCCCTGTCTGGGTCACTCCGCACAGCTGGGCCACAAGTTCTGCCACAAAGTTCTTGTGCGTCATGGGTGTGACCTGTTGGGTCGCACTGATGTCACAGTGCAGGATGTATGCATTTGTTGTTCCCATGTCCAAAAAATGCAGGAAGAGGGTACGGTACCAGCGAGCAGTTCTGCGATGGGAAAGTTGTCATGGGAATGAATGTTTATATACTCGTGTGCATCCTGAAGAACCGGGTTAGCACAAGCACACGTTTTTTTCCGTTCCTTTTTATCACAAAAGACGACAAAGTTATTATAATAAATGCAAAGCGCTCATAAAAGAGCGCATATTTTGACGCACTTTTTTCATGGAATTGAAATTATCATAACTTTGGTTTTAGTTGGTGTATTTACATGAAACAAACACTCAAAACGTAGCTTCGGGTCTCCATTTCTGCATGAAATCGACGGCAGCCCTCTGCGTCACTTGGTTTGGATGCTGCGCGGTCCTAAAGCCGGCCCGCGATTTGAACGCGCCGAAGCGTTCGCCGACTCGGAAGAGTTAAAGTCTGTTGGACTTAACCTCTGTGTCCTGCACCTGACTCCTCCACCACATCCAAATCGGTTCCCTTCTGACAGAAAATAAAGAAAGGGCATTTTCCCGCGTTCTGGTTAAAACACCAACGATGAACATGTGTGTTTATTCCTCCGTTAAGTAAGCCGGTATTCCTGTCCTGAAGATGACAGCACCAACACTATTGTTTGTACAGATGAACGTGGTACCTTCAGGTGTTTGGAAATTGCTCCCAAGGATGAACCAGACTTGTGGAGGTCTCAATTTTTTTTGCTGAGTTCTTGTCTGATTTCTTTTGATTTTCCCATGATGTCAAGCAAAGAGGCACTGAGTTTGAAGGTAGGCCTTGAAATACATCCACAGGTACACCTCTAATTGACTCAAATGATGTCAATTAGCCTATCAGAAGCTTGTAAAGCCATGATATCATTTTCTGGAATTTTCCAAGCTGTTTAAAGGCACAGTCAACTTAGTGTATTTAAACTTCTGACCCACTGGAATTGTGATACAGTGAATTATAAGTGAAATAATCTGTCTGTAAACAATTGTTGGAAAAATTACTTGCATCATGCACAAAGTAGATGTCCTAACCGACTTGCCAAAACTATAGTTTGTTAACAAGATATGTGTGGAGTGGTTGAAAGACTAGTTTTAATGACTCCAACCTAAGTGTATGTAAACTTCTGACTTCAACTGTATCTCTCTCTGTTAGAGACAGATGAGGGGGCCATTGGACTGCTTGTTTGTAAGAGGCATGTTGACATTTTGGAAACAGAGACAGTTGGTATGGTTTGAATTTCTAGTTATGAAACTGGCCCCTGTGGGCAGCCCTGTTTATAGCTGATGAGGACCCCCTGACTTAATTCATGCCACCGTTACCAGGCAACAACACCCACAGAGCACAACAACAGCACTCATCTACAGAAGGTGTTAACACAGAAGCACATATAGCAGGCTGACCACTTCCTTTTGAGAACACAAGTCTAGCATCCTAAACTGAAGGTCTAAATTATTCTTTAACCCTACTGGCTATTTGCATTCAATGATCCCATTGCTTTTTAGCCACAAATACATACAGTGTCTATATAAAGTCTACACCCCATTTATTCCACATTTTGTTGTGTTACAAAGTGGGATTGAAATAAATATTTTTGTATTTCATTTTTTTTACATTGATCTACACAAAATATAATAACAAAAATAGTCACTGCATAAGTATTCACCCCCTTTGTTTAGGCAAGCCTAAATTAGTTCAGATGTAAAATGTGGCGTAACAAATAACATAATAAGTTACATGGACTGAAATAATAGGGGTTGACATGATTATTGAATGATTACTTCTTCCTATGTCCCCCATACATACAACATCTGTAAGGTCCCTCAGTCAAGTATGGAATTTCAAGCACAGATTCAACTACAAAGATCAGGTAGCTTTTCAAGTGCCTCATAAAGACGGGCAGTGATTGGTAGATGGGTAACAATAACAAATCAGACATTGAATATATCTTTAAGAATGGTCAAGTTAATAATTATGCTGTGGATTATGTATTAAACCACCCAGACACATCAAAGATGCAGTTGTCCTTTTGAACAGAGCTGCAGGACAAGAAGGACTGTTTAGGAATGTCACCATGAGGCCATTGGTGATTTTATAACAGCTACAGAGTTCAATGGCTGTGATGGGAGAAACTGAGGATAGATCAACAACATTGTAGTGACTCCACAATAATGACCTAAATGACAGAGTGAAAAGAAGAATACAAATATTCAGAATAAATATATTCCAACAAGGCACTAAAGTAATACGTAGAAAAAAAAACACAGCAAGGGAATACCATTTTTGGCCTAAATGCAAAACCTTATGTTTGGGGCCAATCCAACACATCAAATCAAATCAAATCAATTTGTATTCGTCACATACACGTGTTTAGCAGATGTTATAGGGGGTGTAGCGAAATGCTTGTGCTTGTGCTTCTAGCTCCGACAGTGCAGTAATATCTAACAAGTAATATCTAACAATTTCACAACATATACCCAATAAACACAAAACTAGTAAGGAATGGGATTTAAGAATATATACATATATGGACAAGCAATGACAGAGCGGCATAGACTAAGATACAGTAGAATATTATAGAATAGAATGCAGTATATACATATGAGATGAGTAGTGCAAGATATGTAAACATTATTAAAGTGACTAGTGTTCCATTTCTGAAAGTGGCCAGTGATTTCAATAGGCAGCAGCAGCCTCTAATGTGCTAGTGATGGCTCTTTAACAGTCTGATGACCTTGAGATAGAAGCTGTTTTTCATTCTCTCGGTCCCAGTTTTGATGCACCTGTACTGACCTCGCCATCTGGATGATAACGGGTGAACAGGCAGTGGCTCGGGTGGTTGATGTCCTTGATGATCTTTTTGGCCTTCCTGTGAAATCGGGTGCTGTATGTGTCTTGGAGGGTGGGTAGTTGGCCCCCGGTAATGCGTTCGGCAGACCGCACCACCCTCTGGAGAGCCCTGCGGTTGTGGGCGGTGCAGTTGCCGTACCAGGCGGTGATACAGCCCGACAGGATGCTCTCAATTGTGCATCTGTAAAAGTTTGTGAGGGTTTTAGGTGCTAAGCCGAATTTATTCAGCCTCCTGAGGTTGAAGAGGCTCTGTTGCGCCTTCTTCACCACACTGTCTGCGTGGGTGGACCATTTCAGTTTGTCGGTGATGTGTATGCCAAGGAACTTGAAGCTTTCATTGGTACGTTCATCTCTAGGAGACAGAACACGTCTCCTTCCCCGATTCATTGGTCCCTTTGAAATTGACTGTGTCATTAACCCCACTGTGGTGCGCCTGAAACTCCCAGCCTCTCTCAGGATCCATCCTACCTTCCACGTATCCCTGATTAAACCTGTCTGCTCCAGTCCCCTGTCTCCTCCTGCAGCAGCTCCTCCACCCCATCGGCTCATCGATGACCATCCTGCCTATACCGTCCAGCGGCTTCTGGACGTGCGCCATCGTGGCTGGCATTACCTGGTGGACTGGGAGGGACACGGGCCTGAGGACCGCTTCTGGGTGCCCCGCCGTCACATTCTGGACCCCTCCTTCTTCTTTGAAAGTTTACATACATTCATATCCGCGGGAAGTAGGGGTGCTGATAATGTGTTTACATACATCATATACAAATAGGTAGATTGAGCATAGTGCTATAAGGGCATTAGCTGATATAATATACAAATACATTTACATTTTAGTCATTTAGCAGACACTCTTATCCAGAGCGACTTACAGTTAGTGAGTGCATACATTATTAAAAAAAGTATAATAATCATTCCCACGTGGGAAACGAAACCACAACCCTGGCGTTGCAAACGCCATGCTCTACCAACTGAGCTACATCCTTGCCGGCCATTCCCTCCCCTACCCTGGACCAATTGTGCGCCGCCCCATGGTTCTCCCGGTCGCGGCCAGCTACGACAGAGCCTGGATTCGAACCAGGATCTCTAGTGGCACAGCTAGTACTGCGATGCAGTGCCTTAGACCACTGCGCCACTCGGGAGGTCGGATTATACAGTTGACATAAAGTGGATTATACAGCTGTGATATGATGAGTTTCTCCGGTATCAAGGAATTCAATATGCAAGAAGATACTTAACACTTAGATGGAGAGTTGATACAATGTATTTAATAGATACGGTACCGGGTTCGTATAACAAACGGCACTTGGGTTGCCCTTTGTCATCTGAACTCCTGAACAAAGGAAATCTCTTAGCTTATATACTTCATATTACACAAGTCTTCACCAACATCTGACAACCATCATTGGACACTGCCCACCCTGATGGTATCAGAATGTACCCCAGGCAGGATATTCCATCTATCAATCATTCTGAGATAAACACCAGTAAGCTCCCTAGACATACTGGAGTCCTTGGCATTCAGACTCTATAGCACCAAGAGTTACCTATCTAATGGATTTAACCTCGTTCCTACAACGCTGTGAAAACACGTCATATCAAGTTTATATAGAGTGGATTATACAGTTGATATACAGTGGATGTACAAATGTAGTATAGGACAGTTATTTTGTGTACCGTTCAGAGATGTGATATGTTTCTTTCTTCGATAGCTCGGACTGAAGGAGAAAATGTTTTTACCACAGAGAGTTTGTGTGGCTAACAATAACATTGTGTTCAAGTAGGCCAACTCACTGGTTAGATTAGTTACTAGGCAAAACCAGGCCTTTTTAACCAGCTTACACATGTTCTGTACCACCATACACACCATGCTGTTGATAGGTTAGAGTGGCTTCACTTCTGATTACTGGAAGGACTTGAAAGGGAAGTGAGAGAAGAGGTTAACCTTATGGTGGCATAAAAACATAGCTTCTCCTAACTTCCATCAGAGGCCAATGTTCCCTCAGTAATCACATTGATGTGTCTGGTCCACAAAGCTCAGTGTGATGAGATGAAGGCCCATTGGTCTGAACTCCTGGATCTACCTCAGAAAGGTCATTTGAGGAAGGCAGCGGACATGTGTAACGTTTTTCACATTTATTCATATTTAATTTGGTAATTCTCAAGAGATTCTCAAACACCAACAGAAAATGATGCAACATCTGTCATAACCCATGTTTGAATGGGGTATCTTTATATATCAGTAACTATCCTACAGTATAAAGGACAATGGATAAGTCATCCATAGGTCTATAGGGTACTGAGTCCTCATTTTATCAGCAGAAACATACATACAGCAAGACCTACTGTCACAGGTGTTGTGTGAGGTGTGTAGTTGGACTCAACTCAAACTCTTAGCTCTGCTCAGAGTACAACATATGATTCCCTAGTTTACCTCATTCTGATCACAAATCAGATAGCCACTGTTTACACAAGAAGACATACAGAAACACACAGGTTGTGGAGTGTAAGTCATTGATTTAACAGTCTGGTTCCACATTGTCGCTATAGGGAGCTTTAAGACTGAAGCAGCTCCTATATCCGGTTGGCCATGATCCTAGTGTTAAGTCTCCTGAAGAAGGATTTGATTTTGGACTGTTTGTACTTCTTCTTCCTGTCCTTGCTTGTTTTGTGGTAGACCCCATCCCAGTGCTCCTCCTCCTCATCCCCATCCACAGTCCCCACGCATCGCCGTTCAGGTCCGGGTCGCACCGGTGGTCCTCCGAGGAGAAACGCACAGGGAGCGAGTTCAGGTTCTAGAACATCAACCATGCCAGCAGCTCTTTAAACATGTCCGGTCGCTGCTCTGCCAATTGTGGCTTTTGCAGGGGTCTCCGCTGATGTCAAAGAGCCACACTGTCTTCTGAGGTTCTCGGTGGCTTTCCAGGTTCCACCAGCTTTCGGGGAAACCAGGGAGCATCTGGGGCGGGGTCCAGTCTCCATATCCGGGGTCGTAGTCCACGCTGCCAGTCAGAGAGCCAACATAGGAGTTGAACCCTCTGTGGGTGGGCAGGCATTCCTTATTGTAGAAGCCCAGGTGCCACTTGCCCATCATATGGGTGGAGTAGCAAGCATCCTGTAGTCTCTGGGGAAGGTTGACCTGGTCGAAGGGAAGGGAATATATAAACTATTAGAAAAACAGCCAGATATACGGATCAACCAATGCAGAACTGGATGCAGTAGTGCTCCAGCTTCACTCCGTCCACGGACAGTTTATCCAGCGTCGGTGTCTGGATGTCGGATCCATGGTAAACGATATCATTGAATCCCTGATCGTCTCTCATGATGAAAATTATGTTGAATGGCGCTGGAATGTATAGCTACCGCTTGAATGTATAGCTGCTGTTTTACGGGCTCCTGAACAAATCTGCTATTTTGTTTGTTTTTTTGCGCTGATCGTAAAACATTTTATAAATAATGATTCCAACATCGTTTCCGTTGACTGAAAAGGGCTTCTGGACATCAGAACAGCGATCTCTAACCTCGAGTTGGATTAAGATCTCTACTTCAACGAGTTGGCGGTGCAGGACATACTGCTCACCCCAGAGCAGGCCCTAATCCACAACACTTGGAGGGGAAAGAGATGGCGCAAGTGAGGTCGACGTGCGGGCACCCTGACGACACTACGTTGATGAGTAAATAAACCGCCTCTACCCTCTATTCTATTGGCGAAAGTACAATTACTGGAGACCAAACTGGACGAGCTCCGTTCATGACTGTCCTATCAATGGGACCTAAAACACTGTAATATCCTATGTTTTTCAGAGTCATGGATAATATACATCTAGCTGGTTTTTCTATGCATAGGCAGGATAGAACGGCAGCATTGTGTAAGTTCAATGGGAGAGGTGTGTATCTCTTTGTTAACAACAGCTGGTGCACGATCTCTTATGTTCAAGAAGCCTCGAGGTTCTGCTCGCCTGAATTAGAATACCTTATGATAAACTGTAGATCATACTATTTACCAAGAGAGTTTTCATCTATATTTTTTGTAGCTGTCTATTTACCACCACAAACCGATGCTTCCACTAAGACCGCACTCAATGAGCTGTAGAGGGCCATAAGCAAACAAGAAAATGCTCATCCAGAGGCAGCACTCCTAGTGGCCGATGATTTTAACGCAGGAAAACAGAAATCCATCTTATCTCATTTCTGCCAGGATGTCACCTGTGCAACTAGAGGCAAAAAAAATCTAGATCACCTTTAATCCACACACAGAGATGAATTTGGAAAATTTGACCTTAACTCTATCCTCCTGATTCCTGCTAACAAGCAAAAACTCAAACTGGAAGTAGCAGTGATGCGCTCAATACGGAAGTGGTCCGATGAAGCGGATGCTAATATACAGGACTATTTCACTAGCAGAGACTGGAATATGTTTCGTGATACATCCGATTGCATTGAGGAGTTTACCACATCAGTCACCGGCTTCATTAAAGTCCAGGTAGCAGATAAAGGACCCTATCAGATATTTATGTAGTTGGTGCTGTATATTAACTAATATACATGGGTTCTAACTTGAACAATTATTTGTTAGTTTACATTTTTAAAATGTATGCTCCCTGCATATAAAAAACACAAAACTGCCAGAAAGGCCCAAACGAAAGATTGTAATTTTGATGACTCACATGGTGAGCTTACTGTAGCCTACTGTACATAGTAAGCTGGTGCACACCAAGTTGTGCTTCACTTTTTAGTATGGAAAATGGCTGTGAGGATTTTGACAATATTCACAACATTGTCACAATTACAGTACAATCTTTATAGAAAAAAAATCTCACTTCATCAATTACATGTGGAAAAACATATTTCCGTGAACACTATCAAGCCAGCAGCAGATGAAACAGAAAGTGAATTCTCTCCTCCCTCTCTCCCCAGTTTTAGCTTGTGGCTATCACTGTCTAGCTGGCTAGCTTTAGGATATTTACTAGCCCATACCAGTGACAAACTTGGCTAAGTTGTCGACATATGACAGTACACAAACAAAATCTAGCTCACTTATTTTGCCAGCTAGAAAGAAACAGTCACAAATTAATTAAAAAACCGAGGAAGAGATTAGCTAGCTATAGAAAGCTAACATTAGTTGATGGTTCATCAATAAGATGCAACTGTTGATCCTAAAAAATAAACTTTCCCTTGGAAGAAAATCTACCCCTCCAAAGAAAGCCTATCTCCGGGACTTCTCCAAAATAAGCCCAGATCCGCGATCAGATCCATAACCAGAACATGGCATTTCAATTTAGCCCACAAGCAGGCTCTATAGAAAACTCCCCCGGTGCCCCAGACACCATCCAACGAGCCATCCACACACACAGAGAGCCCAAGTTCAGACAGCCAGAGGCTCCTAAAACACAACACATGTGGCAACCTCCAGAAATAAACTTTACCATTGAGCAAAATCCACAATCCAACCCTCTAAAGAAACCTGGCTCATTTCTCCGAAAAAATACCAGATCCACAATTGAATACCTAGCCGAAGCGTGGCACTTCGGTTTAGCCCGCCATCCACACAAATAGACACACACAGTTTCGGCCCCAGCCACAGGGCTCTATACTTCAGCAATAGTACCCTGTGTTTATAGCCATGTTATTACCTCGTACTCCTGCACATTGACTCGGTACTGGTACCCCTTGTATATAGCCAAGTTATTACCTTATACCTCTGCACATTGACTCGGTACTGGTACCCCATGTATATAGCCAAGTTATTACCTCATACCCCTGCACATTGACTCGGTACTGGTACCCCTTGTATATAGCCAAGTTATTGTTACTCATTGTATCTATTATTACTTTTGTTATTACTTTTTTTTCTTTCTCTCTGCACTGTTGGGAAGGGCCTGTAAGTAAGCATTTCACTGTTGGTCTACACCTGTTGTTTCCGAAGCATGTGACGAATACAATTTGATTTGATTTGTGAGGGAGGGAGAACTTTTCATTTTAACAAAGTGTTACAGGTTCATGCTGATTATCTCTCATGAGAAAACGTATTCAAATGCCATTTATTTCCATATCCTGAGAAAATGTATTAATGCCATTGCTAATTCATATCTGCCCCAATTTTTATTTTTAAAGCCAATACAATATAAATAATTTATGTCTTAGAAGTGAATGAATGACTACAATGTAAGAGCTTACTTATATTTTCTCTCCATTCCAGTTTCTTATCAATAATCACTCTCTGCCAGGCACTAATCACATCAGACCACAGAACTGGTGATGTGAGATGTGGTCTGTGATGTTGTGATGTTTGACTGACTACACCTCAGAATTGACTCTTCATGAAGGGAAGTGCTACAGTATATTGCATTCGGAAAGTATTCAGACCCATTAACTTCTTCCACATTTTGTTAAGTTACAGCCATTTTTCTAAAATGGATTAAATAAAACATTTATCTCATCAATCTACAACTAATACCCCATAATGACAAAGCGAAAACAGGTTTTAAGACATAAATAAAATAAAAATTAAAACCTTATTTACATAAATATTCAGACCCTTTGCTATGAGACTCGAAATTGAGCTCAGGTGCATCCTGTTTCCATTGATCATCCTTGAGATGTTTCTACAACTTCTTTGGCGTCCACCTGTGGTAAATTAAATTGATTGGACATGATTTGGAAAGGCACACACCTGTCTATATAAGGTCCCACAGTTGACAGTGCATGTCAGAGCAAAAACCAAGCCATGATGTCGAAGGAATTGTCCGTAGAGCTCCGAGACAGGATTGTGTCAAGGCACAGATCTGGGGAAGGGTACCAAAACATTTCTGCTGCATTGACGGTCCCCAAGAACACAGTGGCCTCCATCATTCTTAAATGCAAGAAGTTTGGAACCACCAAGAGTCTTCCTAGGGCTGGCCGCCCGGCCAAACTGAGCAATCGGGGGAGAAAGGCCTTGGTCAGGGAGGTGACCAAGAACCCAATGGTCACTCTGACAGACCTCCAGAACTCCTCTGTGGAGATGGGAGAACCTTCTAGAAGGACAACAATCTCTGCAGCACTCCACCAATCAGGCCTTTATGGAAGAGTGGCCAGACAGAAACCACTCTTCAGTAAAAGGCACATGACAGCCAGCTTGGAGTTTGCCAAAAGGCACCTAACGAACTCTCAGACCATGAGAAACAAGATTCTCTGGTCTGATGAAACCAAGATTGAACTCTTTGGCCTGAATGCCATGCGTTACGTCTGGAGGAAACCAGGCACCACTCATCACCTGGCCAATACCATCCCTACGGTGAAGAATGGTGCTGGCTGCATCATGCTGTGGGGATGTTTTTCACTGGCAGGGACTGCGAGACTAGTCAGGATCGAGGGAAAGATGAACGGAGCAAAGTACAGAGAGATCCTTGATGAAAACCTGCTCCAGAGCGCTCAGGACATCAGACTGGGGCGAAGGTTCACCTTCCAACAGGACAACTACCCTAAGTACTCAGCCAAGACAACGCAGGAGTGGCTTCGGGACAAGTCACTGAATGTCCTTGAGAGGCCCAGCCAGAGCCCGGACTTGAACCCGATCGAACATCTCTGGATAGACCTGAAAATAGCTGTCTAGCGACGCTCCCCATCCAACCTGACAGAGCTTGAGAGGATCTGCAGAGAAGAATGGGAGAAACTTCCCAAATACAGGTGTGCCAACCTTGTAGCGTCATACCCAAGAAGTATCGAGGCTGTAATCGTTGCCAAAGGTGCTTCAACAAAGTACTGGGTAAAGGGTCTGAATACTTATGTAAATGTAATATTTATTTTTGTTATTATTATTTTTGACATTTCTAAAAACCTGTTTTTTGCTTTGTCATTATGGGGTATTGTGCATATATTGATGAGGGGGGAAAAAACTATTTAATCCATTTTAGAAAAAGGCTGTGTTACGGGTACAGGTATCCTGTGTCTTTTTGTGTTTTTCCTCTCCTTCTGCCCTAATCACAGGTGTCCTGTATGTTCCTGATTGGTGGTCGTTGGGGTGTCAGCTGATTGCTAAGGTGGACCAATCAGTGAACATTCCTCTGCATTGCACCACCTGTTTCTGGTTTTTCAATCACACATCCCATTGTTTAAAAGACGGTCAGTTGTGTTTGTTGTTAGAGACTATTTCCGTATGTGAGTATGGATACTGTGGTGTCCTGTGTTTTGTTTACTCACTAAGTTGCTGGTTACTCTGTTTGGTAACTTTGTTAGACTATTTTTCGTATGTGAGTATGGATACTGTGGTGTCCTGTGTTTTGTGTACTCACTCATTTGCTGGTTACTCTGTTTGGTAACTTTGTGTGTTTCTGGGAAAAGGGGAATTTAAGCAAGTTGCCCTTGGGCGTACATTACCCGTAGGAAGAAAACTGTCTAAAAACACTAGTTAGACCTGCGCGGACCACCCACTGTACTTTTGTATGATTAGCAGTAGCTTAGCGGTTCTTGAGGCAGGCAAGATCAGTTTAGGGGTGTTTTACACTATTGTTTCATTTCTTGGGTCCTGCTCAGCCCTTTTTCCCAAACCTTTACTGTGTGTTCAAAAATAAACCTTTTGTTTGACGGTAGTGTATGGTTGTCGTGTAGTTTTTGTTCTCACTGTTCCATGTCACGCTTCTAATTCGCATGAATTATGTTACAGGTCTCATGTCCATCCACCCTAGGCGTTTAAAGCCACCGGGTTCGTAACAGGCTGTAACGTAACAAATGTGGAAAAGTTAAGGGGTCTGAATACTTTTTGAATGCACTGTGTGTTTTATAACATTTCTTTCAGTGGGCTGATAGAAAAGTCAGAAAACCCTGCATATAGTCACTTAGTTTGTCATGCTTTAAACAAAAAGTAATAGATAATGAGAAATGAGGTCCCGAATGTTAAATAATGTAGTAGATAATGAGAAATGAGGTCCAGACTGTTTCAGAAGTAGTAGATAATGAGCAATGAGGTCCAGAATGTTTCAAAAAGTTGCTTGCTTTTATTATTTTCTATGTATTCAAAATCACAAAAATACTTCAAATCAAAACATGATGAAGTTACACTAAGAAGGGGAGTGTCTATGTTACAGTTTCCCAGATAAAAAGCCTTCCCAAACTCATACATTTATGTTACTGTATATCATAAGCAACTTAAAAGAAAACAATATACTGTACTATTCACTCCTTTGAAATGTTTAACAATAATTAACACTAGAATAGCCTGGCCTCGAGGGACCCCCCCTTCGAGCCAATTTCTCTACCCCTGCAATCTGAGTTTTTGGCTTACTTGAGTATTTCATATCTATTGCTTCTGATATTGTTATGTACAGACTTTTGTCTCTTTCCAATGATATGTGACATTTGATTTGTCCGTTTTTTATATTCTTCTATATATTCCTTGCATTGCCTCCCTATTCGCCAGTCTCTAATGAACTGTTTTCACCTGTTGCACCTGTTATGCACAGAAGGTGTGTCTCCTTAAGTACACGTCGTCATAATTTTTGTATAGCACTGATGAAGGCCTGAGGTCAAAATGTATGCTCAGTTTTTTGTTTAATAGCACCTTTTATATTATTTTGAGCATGGATTAAATTAAGTACATTATTTTTGCATCTCCTTGGGTTTTTCCTTTTCATGGTTTTGAGTGCAAGTACCTTTTGAACTCTACATATATGCTATCGCAAAAATAATAATTTGTTCAGGTTTTTGAAGGTAACATTAGAATATGAAAGAAAATGTATTTTCAAAAACACAATAGAATTTATTAGTTTATGTAACTCTATGTACAAATAAAAAAACACTAAAACACTACAATTCAAGTGTTAAAATCCATTAAATAAACACCATCACATAGATCATTAATTATTAACTAGTTACGGACAGGTCTTAAGGAACATTATGAAACTAAGAAAATGAATGTCAAAAGAACTGAATGGCATATTTTGAGTAAATATATTACTGTGCTTTGAGTTTGAGCTCCATTAAAGATTAAAACAGTGATAAGCAGTATAACATCATTATTAGTCATTAGTCATGGTCCCCATGGCAAGAGACTGCATACGCTCTGCTTACTCACCATCATCTGAAGAGAGAGAGAGAGGGGGAAAGACGGAGAGGGGGAGAGAGAGCGAATTAAGAATAATAATACAATTAAACTTATCAAACAAAATATGTTAAACAAAGGTACAATGGTGCATGGTTACTGACCTTGTTCTTGAGGACAGGTTTTCTTCTTGTAGAAACAGTATGATCCCAGACAGACTGTCAGCAGAATGAAGACTTCAGCAAGTTGGAAATAAACAAATACATTGGACCTTGGTCCTGGAGGACAGAAGTGAGACAGTGTAACGCTTAAATTAAGAAATCAGCTAATTAATAAAATCCATAAAAAAATAACTGCAGTAAGATCTGCTTTCAACATAAATCCTACCAGCCCATGAGGAGATTTCTGCTGAATGTTCTGTTAAACGGAGACAGCAGTAAAATGATTTATTGTGGCTGGGACGTGTTGAGCAATTACTAAGGTTTCATGCCTCTTACCAATGGTTGCCTCTGTCACAGTTGTGTGGCCACTGTTGTAGGCTCAACACACAGGGAATTATTAGCCTCAATCACCCACCCTGATATCTTTGTCCCTTCGGTTTATTGTTTTTGTAAAGTTGTGACAGTGTTTCCTTGCAAAGTTTGATTTATATACTTTTAGATTTTGGATCCTGCATCGCGGTTAGCCTCAGTTGCTGTGACTGCTACTATCTGTCCCGGGATTCTGCCAGACCAAAAAGCCTGAAGTTGTTTACCGTAGCTAGCTACTAGCCTAGCTGGTAGCTATCAGTATCAAGCTAGAAGGGTTTTCAACAAACAGCTTGAACACAGCCCGTGACGCGGTTAGCCCTTGTGGCTGGGACCGCAGAGGTGTCCCACGCTAATTGTGGCTGTATTCCCTGCTGCCTGTTGCTTTTTCCCCTGCAACCTGACCTGGCTGGAACTGTATTGTATAGCTACCAACATTAGCCAATGCTGCGACCAACAGTACGTGCAAAGACACGGCTTTCATTCTCACCACTGTGAGAGGATTTAAAGGAAGCCACATATTTCTGCTTTTCGGATTTTGCAATTTGTGTGAGCTCTTTTTGTTCATTTAGTTGAGAAATTCCCTGTTATCAGAGAGACACGGAAGCCCAGCTAGCCTAGCTAGCCTAGCTGGCTGGCAGTCTCAAATGGAGGTCCTTCTTGAACATTTTCAATGCTACAGGAGCTGTGTTTATTTTTGCTTTATTCCAGGACAATGTGGACCGCCCAGACTTTCAATGTAGCAGCTGTTTGCTTGCAGAGGACTGCAGGGGCGAAGTGGCTTCCCCAATGGAAGAAGGTGCCGGAACCTCTTGATCCAGGGCGGCGAAGCTGTTTCTGTTCTGTGTCCGGTCCGGGCCTCAAATCTCCAAGGAGGCCCCTGTTGCCAGAGGTCGCTGTTTTCGACTTCCATGGCGAGTGACATATCTCCATGGCTGATTGGTAGGATCGAGAACAGGAACATCTCCCAAGTCATCCAGGAGCATCCTACTAGCTCCGTTCTCCAGGTGAAGGGGGAGACCCCTTCGGGGAGGGATCCCTGCAGAGTACCGGCCAGTCGGCAGTAGAGAACCAACACGTCGGCAACATTTCCATCAGACCAGAGCGGCATGCGGCTACTAGGGTAGAAGAAAAATAAAAAGTAGGCAGGCGTGGATTCCCCAGTAGCTTGGGTAGGTTCGCTGTTTGTTTGCTAAGAGTAGCCACTTCGCCCCTGCAGTCCTCTGCAAGCAAACAGCTGCTACATTGAAAGTCTGGGCGGTCCACATTGTCCTGGAATAAAGCAAAAATAAACACAGCTCCTGTAGCATTGAAAATGTTCAACAAGGACCTCCATTTGAGACTGCCAGCCAGCTAGGCTAGCTGGGCTTCCGTGTCTCTCTAATTACAGGGAATTTCTCAACTAAATGAACAAAAAGAGCTCACACAAATTGCAAAATCCGAAAAGCAGAAATATGTGGCCTCCTTTAAATCCTCTCACAGCTGTGAGCATGGAAGCAATGTCTTTGCATGTACTGTTGGTCGCAGCGTCGGCTAATGTTGGTAGCTATACAACGCAGTTCCAGCCAGGTCAGGTTACAGGGAAAAAGCAACAGGCAATACAGCCACAATTAGCGTGGGACACCTCTGCGGTCCCAGGCACAATCAATTATCTTCAGAGCTCCCACCCTCATCAGACCGTGCGGCTGTCTGAGACTCCAGCCCACTCATCATCCACAATGGATACCACAGCTGGCTCGGGTCCATCGGGCCCCATCGCCCTCGAGGGGTTTGCGAAACCACTCAAGGCAAAAGAACGGCCGGATCTCCTTAGCCATTGCACCAGCTGTCGTCATCGGCAGTTCTATTGTAAGAAACATCTTGGTTGCCGGGGCAAAAACCCTGTGCTTCCTGGACCACGAGTACAGGACATTACAAGGCTCCTTCCGACCATTCTATGACAGATGCCGGGAGCTGACGCTGTTGTAGTCCATGCGGTGTCAAACAACATCAGGAGGGCTAGCTCAGAACTTCTGAAAATTGATGAAAAAAAACTGATTCTAGCACTAAATTATTTCAGGTCCGGTACCATCGTTGGGCCGCGGGTGTGAAAGATTCAGCAGGCTACTGGCATTACACTCCTGGCTAAAAGATTACTGTAGATCTGTTGGAATCACGTTTATAGATAACTTTGACACCTTCTGGAAACAGAAGATGCTCTACAGGAATGACGGAGTCCATCCAAATCATCATGGCTCCTGGACTCTGTCCACGCATTTCAAGGCCTCGTTGACACAATGACTTATCAATGACCCAAGACCATCTCAGTTAATCCCTACCATTGTGTTGAATAGTTGTCATAATGCTGCAGCAAATGTACATTCTCCCAGGGGCATTGGCAGACACAATGTAAGTAATTTAATTTATGTCCTCCTAACTGCCCTGAATGCCTCTGTTGATCCTACAACTATTGTATGCAGTAATCATATGCCTATGAACCAGAGTTATACTGATAGCTGTTGACAGTGCGTGTCAGAGCAAAAACCAAACCATGATGTCGAAGGAATTGTCCGTAGAGCTCCGAGATAGGATTGTGTTGAGGCACAGATCTGGGGAAGGGTACCAAAACATTTCTGCAGCATTGCAGGTCTCCAAGAACACAGTAGCCTCCATCGTTCTTAGATGGAAGAAGTTTGGAACCACCAAGACTCTTCGTAGAGCTGGCCACCCGGCCAAACTGATCAATCGGGGGAGAAGAGCCTTGGTCAGGGAGTTGACAAAGAACCTGATGGTCACTCAAAAAGAGCTCCAGAGTTCCTCTGTGGAGATGGGAGAACCTTCCAGAAGGACAACCATCTCTGCAGCACTCCACCAATCAGGCCATTATGGTAGAGTGGCCAGACAGAAGCCACTCCTCAGTAAAAGGCACATGACAGCCCGCTTGGAGTTTGCCAAAAGGCACCTAAATAGACCATGAGAAACAAGATTCTCTGGTCTGATGAAACCAAGATTGAACTCTTTGGCCTGAATGACAAGCGTCATGTCTGGAGGAAACCTGGCACCATCCCTATGGTGAAGCATGGTGGTGGCAGCATCATGCTGCGGGGATGTTTTTCAGCGGCAGGGACTGGGAGACTAGGATCGAGGGAAAGACAAATGGCGTAAAGTACAGAGAGATCCTTGGTGAAAACCTGCTCCAAAGCACTCAGGATTGACCATAAGCACACAGCCAAGTCTCTGAACATCTTTGAGTGGTCCAGGCAGAGCCCGGACTTGAACCCAATCGAACATCTCTGGAGAAACCTCAAAATAGCTTTGCAGTGACGCTCTCCATTCAACTTGACAGAGCTTGAGAAGATCTGCAGAGAAGAAAGGGAGAAACTCCCCAAATACAGGTGTTCCAAGCTTGTAGCGTCATTCCCAAGAAGACTTGAGGCTGTAATTGCTGCCAAAGGTGCTTCAACAAAGTACTGAGTAAAGGCTCTGAATACTTAAGTAAATGTAATATTTATATATTTTTTGTTTATGCATTTGTCATTATTGACTATTGTGTGTAGATTGATTAGGGGAAAAAAATGATTTAATCAATTTTAGAATAAGGCTGCAACGTAACAAAATGTGGAAATAGTCAAGGGGTCTGTGTACTTTCCGAATGCACTGTATGTAGCTTAAGAAACAAGGTTTATGAAATCAATAACTTGCTAGTAACAGATGACATTCATATTCTGACTATCTCTGAAACTCACTTAGATAATTCCTTGATAATACAGTGGAAGCAATTCATGGTTATAACATCTACAGAAAAGACAGAAATGCCAAAGGGGCGGTTTTGAAGTCCATATTCATAACCACATTCCTGTAAAGCTTAGAGACGATCTCATATTAAATACTGTTGAAGTAATATGGCTAAAGGTTCATCTGCCTCAGCTAAAGCCCATTATTGTGGGAATCTGCTATAGACCAAGTGCTAACAGTCAGTATATGGATAATATGTGTGAAATTAAATCAAATCAAATGTTATTGGTCACATACACATATTTAGCATATGTTATTGTGAGTGTAGCAAAATGCTTGTGTTGCTAGCTCCAACAATGCAGTAGTATCTAACAATTCACAACAATACACACAAATCTAAAAGTAAAAGAATGGAATTAAGAAATATATAAATATTAGGACTAGCAATGTCGGAGTGGCATTTACTAAAATACCGTAGAATAGAATACAGTATATACAAATGAAATGAGTAAAGCAGTATGTAAACATTATTAAAGTGACTAGTGTTCCATTATTAAAGTGACCAGTGATTCCATGGCTATAGGGCAGCAGACTCTAAGGTGCAGGGTTGAGTAACCGGGTGGTAGCCTGCTAGTGTTGGCTATTTAACAGTCTGATGGCCTTGAGATAGAAGCTGTTTTTCAGTCTCTCGGTCCCAGCTTTGATGCACCTGTACTGACCTCGCCTTCTGGATGGTAGCGGGGTGAACAGGCCGTGGCTCGGGTGGTTGATGTACTTGATAATTGTTTTGTTCTTCCTGTGACGTCGGGTGCTGTAGGTGTCCTGGAGGGCAGGCAGTGTGCCCCCGGTAATGCGTTGGGCAGATCGCACCACCCTCTGGAGAGCCCTGCGGTTGCAGGCGGTGCAGTTGCCATACCAGGCGGTGATACAGCCCGTCAGGACGTTCTCAACTGCTTGGAGGGTACTGTGGTCCCGTCGATGTAGATAGCAGAGGGAGCACGCCCCTGTTTCCTAAAGTCCATGATCAGCTACTTTGTTTTGTTGACATTGAGGGAGAGATTATTTTCCTGGCACCACTCCACCAGGGCCCTCACCTCCTCCCTGTAGGCTGTCTCGTCATTGTTGGTAATCAGGCCTCCTACTGTTGTGTCGTCTGCAAACTTGATGATTGAGTTGGAGTCGTGTGTGGCCACGCAGTCATGGGTGAACAGGGAATACAGGAGGGGGCTGAGCATGCACTCTTGTGGGGCCCCTGTGTTGAGGATCAGCGAAGTGGAGATGTTGTTTCTTACCTTCAACACCTGGGGGCGGCCTTCAGGATGTCCAGGACCCAGTTGCACAGGACGGGGTCAAGACCCATGGCCCCGAGCTTAATGGTGAGCTTGGAGGGTACTATGGTGTTGAAGGCTGAGCCATAGTCAATGAACAGCATTCTTACATAGGTATTCCTCTTGTCCTCTGTAGCTCAATTGGTAGAGCATGGCGCTTGTAACGCCAGGGTAGTGGGTTCGATCCCCGGGACCACCCATACGTAAAAATGTATGCACACATGACTGTAAATCGCTTTGGATAAAAGCGTCTGCTAAATGGCTTATTATTATTGTCCAGATGGGATAGGGCAGTGTGCAGTGCGATGCGATTTCATCGTCTGTGGATCTATTGGGGCGGTATGCAAATTGAAGTGGGTCTAGGGTGTCAGGTAAGGTAGAGGTGATATGATCCTTAACTAGCCTCTCAAAGCACTTCATGATGACAGAAGTGTGTGCTACGGGGCGATAGTCATTTTGTTTAGTTTGCTTTCTTGGGTACAGGAACAATGATGGACATCTTGAAGCAAGTGGGGACAGCAGACTGGGATAGGGAGAGATTGAATATGTCCGTAAACACTCCAGCCAGATTGTCTGCGCATGCTCTGAGTACGCTGCTAGGGACGTCGTCTGCGCCAGCAGCCTTGCGAGGGTTAACACGCTTAAATGTCTTACTCATGTCGGCCACGGAGAACAAGAGCTCACAGTCCTTGGGAGCGGGCTGCGTCGGTGGCACTGTGTTATCCTCAAAGCGGGCGAAGGTGTTTATCTTGTCCTGGAGCAAGAAGTCGGTGTCCGCAACGTGGCTTGTTTTCACTTTGTAATCCGTGATATTCTGTGGACCCTGCCACATACGTCTCGTGTCTGAGCCGTTGAATTGCGACTCCACTTTGTCTCTGTACTGATGTTTTGCCTGTTTGATTGCCTTACGGAGGGAATAACTACACTGCTTGTATTCAACCATATTCCCAATCACCTTGCCATGGTTAAATGCGGTTGTTCGCGCTTTCAGTTTTGCGTGAATACTGTCATCTATCCACGGTTTCTGTTTTGGGTAGGTTTTAATAGTCACAGTGGGAACAACATCCCCTATACACTTCCTGATTAACTCAGTCATTTATTCTCAGAGGCTACCCAGAAGATATCCCAGTCCGCGTGATCAAAACAATCTTGAAGCATGGATTCTGATTTGTCAGTTGTCAGACCAGCATTGAATAGACCTTAGCACGGGTACTTCCTGTTTGAGTTTCTGCCTATGGGAAGGGAGGAGCAAAATGGAGTAGTGATCTGATTTGACGAATTGAGGACGGGGGAGGGCCTTGTAGGCACCCCGGAATGGGGAATAACAGTGGTTCAGTGTTTTAGCAGCGCGAGTACTACAGTCAATGTGTTGATAGAATTTTCGGTGGCGTTTTCCTCAAATTTGCTTTGTTAAAATCCCCAGCTACAATAAATGCGGCCTCAGGATATGTGGTTTCCAGTTTGCACAAAGTTCAGTGTAGTTCCTTGAGGGCCGTCGTGGTATCGGCTTGAGGGGGAATATATATGGCTGTGACTATAACCGAAGATGATTCTCTTGGGAGGTAATACGGTCTGCATTTGATTGTGAGGTATTCCAGGTCGGGTGAACAAAAGGACTTGAGTTTCTGTACGTTATCACAATCACACCATGAGTAGTTAATCATGAAACATACACCACGCCTTTCTTCTTCCCGGAGAGTTCTTTATTCCTGTCTGCGCAATGTATTGAGCACCCAGCTGGCTGTATGGATGGTCACAGTATATCCGGAGAGAGTAATGATTCCGTGAAACAGAGTATGTTACAGTCCCTGATGTCTCTCTGGAAGGAGATCCTCGCCCTGAGCTCGTCTACTTTATTGTCCGGAGACTGGACATTAGCGAATAATATACTCGGAAGTCCACTCCGAATACCTCTTCTCCGTTGGCGGCGATTTGGAGATGCCTCTTCGATAAGTTCAATTGCCCTGGGGTGTACAAATAAAGGATCCAATTTGGGAAAGTCATATTCCTGGTCATAATGCTGGTGAGTTACCGCCGCTCTGATATCCAAATGTTATTTCCGGGTGTATGAAATAACACAAAAAACATTCTGGGCTAATAATGTAAGAAATAACACACAAAAAAACAACATACTGCAAAGTTGCTTAAGAGCTAGAAACGGAGCTGCGATGTCTGTCGGCGCCATCTTGCCATCTTGCTTGATAATTGATGTGATATCAACAGAGAGGTATATTTTCTTGGTGATTTCAATCTTGACAGGCTTTCATCAAGCTGCCCACTTAAGAAAAAGCTTCAAACTGTAACCAGTGCCTGCTACCTGGTTCAGGTTATCAGTCAACCTACCAGGGTAGTTACAAACAGCAAAGGAATGAAAACATCAACATGTATTGATCACATCTTTACTAATGCTGTAGAAATTTGCTTTAAAGCAGTATCCAGATCGATCGGATGTATTGATCACAATATAGTAGCTACAGTGGGGGAAAAAAGTATTTAGTCAGCCACCAATTGTGCAAGTTCTCCCACTTAAAAAGATGAGAGAGGCCTGTAATTTTCATCATAGGAACAAGTCAACTAGGACAGACAAAATGAGGAACAAAAATCCAGAAAATCACATTGTAGGATTTTTTATGAATTTATTTGCAAATTATGGTGGAAAATAAGTATTTGGTCAATAACAAAAGTTTCTCAATACTTTGTTATATACCCTTTGTTGGCAATGACACAGGTCAAACGTTTTCTGTAAGTCTTCACAAGGTTGTCACACACTGTTGCTGGTATTTTGGCCCATTCCTCCATGCAGATCTCCTCTAGAGCAGTGATGTTTTGGGGCTGTCGCTGGGCAACACAGACTTTCAACTCCCTCCAAAGATTTTCTATGGGGTTGAGATCTGGAGACTGGCTAGGCCACTCCAGGACCTTGAAATGCTTCGTACAAAGCCACTCCTTCGTTGCCCGGGCGGTGTGTTTGGGATCATTGTCATGCTGAAAGACCCAGCCACGTTTCATCTTCAATGCCCTTGCTGACGGAAGGAGGTTTTCACTCAAAATCTCACGATACATGGCCCCATTCATTCTTTCCTTTACACGGATCAGTCGTCCTGGTCCCTTTGCAGAAAAACAGCCCCAAAGCATGATGTTTCCACCCCCATGCTTCACAGTAGGTATGGTGTTCTTTGGATGCAACTCAGCATTATTTGTCCTCCAAACACGACGAGTTGAGTTTTTACCAAAAAGTTCTATTTTGGTTTCATATGACATTCTCCCAATCCTCTTCTGGATCATCCAAATGCACTCTAGCAAACTTCAGACGGGCCTGGACATGTACTGGCTTAAGCAGGGGGACACGTCTTGCACTGCAGGATTTGAGTCCCTGGCGGCGTAGTGTGTTACTGATGGTAGGCTTTGTTACTTTGGTCCCAGCTCTCTGCAGGTCATTCACTAGGTCCCCCCGTGTGGTTCTGGGATTTTTGCTCACCGTTCTTGTGATCATTTTGACCCCACGGGGTGAGATCTTGCGTGGAGCCCCAGATCGAGGGAGATTATCAGTGGTCTTGTATGTCTTCCATTTCCTAATAATTGCTCCCACAGTTGATTTCTTCAAACCAAGCTGCTTACCTATTGCAGATTCAGTCTTCCCAGCCTGGTGCAGGTCTACAATTTTGTTTCTGGTGTCCTTTGACAGCTCTTTGGTCTTCGCCATAGTGGAGTTTGGAGTGTGACTGTTTGAGGTTGTGAACAGTTGTCTTTTATACTGATAACAAGTTCAAACAGGTGCCATTAATACAGGTAACAAGTGGAAGACAGAGGAGCCTCTTAAAGAAGAAGTTACAGGTCTGTGAGAGCCAGAAATCTTGCTTGTTTGTAGGTGACCAAATACTTATTTTCCACCATAATTTGCAAATAAATTCATAAAAAATCCTACAATTTGATTTTCTGGAAAAAAAAATCTCAATTTGTCTGTCATAGTTGACGTGTACCTATGATGAAAATTACAGGCCTCTCTCATCTTTTTAAGTGGGAGAACTTGCACAATTGGTGGCTGACTAAATACTTTTTTTCCCCACTGTATATATAGGAAAACCAAAGTTCCAATTGCTGGGCCTAATATAGTGTATAAGAGGTCATACAATAAGTTTTGTAGTGATTCTTATGTTGATAATGTAAAGAATATTTGCTTGTCTGTGTTGGGCAAAAATAGTAAAACCCCATTTACTGGCTCAAATAGCCAACCAATCAGCCTGTTACCAAACCTTAGTCAACTTTTGGAAAAAATTGTGTTTGACCAGATACAATGCTATTTTACAGTAAACAAATTGACAACAGACTTTCAGCACGCTTATAGTGAAGGACATTCAACAAGCACAGCACTTCCACAAATAACTGATTATTGGCTGAGAGAAATTGATAATAGAAGACTTCAGTGATTCTTTTGAAATTATCGATCATAGTCTGCTGCTGGGAAAACTTGTGTTATGGCTTTACACCCCCTGCTATATTGTGGATAAAGAGTTACCCGTCTAATAGGGCGGCAGGTAGCTTAGTGGGTAAGAGCGTTGTGCCAGTAACCGAAAGGTCGCTGGTTCTAATCCCCGAGCCGACTAGGTGAAAAATCTGTCGATGTGCCCTTAAGCAAGGCACTTAACCCTAATTGCTCCTGTAAGTCGCTCTGGATAAGAGCGTCTGCTAAATGACTAAAATGTAAATGTAAATGTAAACACAGAAGATGTTCTTTAATGGAAGCCTCTCCAACATAATCCAGGTAGAATCCGGAATTCCCATTACTTTTTACAATCTTTACTAACGACATGCCACTGGCTTTGAGTAAAGCCATTGTGTCTATGTATGCGGATGACTCAACACTATACACGTCAGCTACTACAGCGACTGAAATGACTGCAACACATAACAAAGAGCTGCAGTTATTTTCAGAATGTTTGGCAAGGAATAAGTTAGTCCAAAATATTTCAAAAAATAAAAGCATTGTATTTGGGACAAATCATTCACTAAACCCTAAACCTCAACTAAATCTTGTGATGAATAATGTTGAAATTGGGCAAGTTGAGATGACTAAACTGCTTGGAGTAACCCTGGAATGTAAACTGTCATGGTCAAAACGTGTTTATACAACAGTATCTAAGAGGGGGAGAAGTCTGTCCATAATAAAGCGCTGCTCTGCCTTCTTAACAACACTATCAACAAGGCAGGTCCTACAGGCCCTAGTTTTGTCGCAGCTGGACTACTGTTCAGTCATGTGGTCAGGTGCCACAAAGAGGGAATTAGGACAATTACAATTGGCTCAGAACAGGGCAGCATGACTGGCCCTTAAATGTACATGGAGAGCTAACATTAATAATATGCATGTCAATCTCACATGGCTCAAAGCGGAGGAGAGATTGACTTCATCACTACTTGTTTTTGTAAGAAGTGTTGACAATAATATAATCTGCCATTTAGCAGATGCTTTTATCCAAAGCGACTTACAGTCATGCGTGCATACATTTTTACGTATGGGTGGTCCCGGGGATCGAACCCACTACCCTGGCGTTACAAGCATCATGCTCTACCAATTGAGCTACAGAGGACCACAAGCTGTTTAAACTACTAGCACACAGCTTGGACACCCATGCATACCCCACAAGACATGCCACCAGAGGTCTCTTCACAATCCCCAAGTCCAGAACAGACTATGGTAGGCGAACAATACTACATAGAGCAATGACTACATGGAACTCTATTCCACATCAGCTAACTGATGCAAGTAGTAGAATCACATTTTCAAACACATAAAAATACACCTTATGGACCAATGGGTACTGTGAGAAACACACAAACGCTACCACATGCACACTACACACACGTACATTGTAATATTGTTGTGTGGTGGTATTCTACATTTTGTATTGCAGATATGTAGTGGTGTAATAATGTTATATGATGTACTGTTTCTCTTTTGTTTTATGTGTGATGTACGGGCCTTAATGTGTTTGGACCCCAGGAAGACTAGCTGCTGCCTTGGCAACAGCTAATGGGGATCTGTATTAAATATAAATACATACAGTTAACATATATGAACCCTGGTGGCAATAAAACATTTTAAGGAATCACTTATCTGAGTTGAGAAGTGACAAATGCTACTACTCCAAGAGGGTCGTTCTGTGAAATAATCCCTTTTGGGTAGTGTAACTTGGTGATTTTTTTTATTTGTTTCACCTAATTTTAACACTATGTCATAAAGAGCACATGTTCAAATTAACTTTAAAAACATTTTCCCACCTCTAGAGGTTAAATACCAAAACAATACTATGGTAAGTGCCTTTTAAGTGTCAAATAACGTAACAGGGTTGACCGTAAAAGGGTTGACCATAACAGGGTTGACGATTTCATCTTAAATCAGCCATAAATCCCCTTGTGACAGAGGGAATGAAAGCTTGTTGTGTGCAACAGGGAGGGGCAATTGAATGCAAACTTCACAACAACAACAATAAATTGTTACAAAAAAAGATATCCTGTCTATGGGTAACAGGGTTGACATGTTATACTGGACCCACTGTTCTTCACCACAAAACTGGCCAGAAAGAGTGGAACCAGCTCACCTGCTTTTACACTGTGATTTGACTATTAGATGTTTAATTATTTAAAAAGGAATAGTTTCACCATATTAAAGCAAGAGTTCATTTCAGTTAACAGGGTTGATCTTAAAATGAAGGACAGGTTTTATTTAAACCTGAAAATGAATCATTAATCACATGAATAAAGAAACATCTTCAGAAATGACTTCGTCAAAGTAATAGAATAACTAGGGCTTTACAATGATGGTAAACATTTGGAAACATTTAAACATTAAGTGGGTTAAAATCTTCCTAGAAGTCACAGAGTGTGACAGAGGGACATTTCAAAATGCTGCATTTTAGCACTTTAGCAAGTCTTTACTCATATAAAAAATCTGATTGATTGAATTCTCCATGTGGTCTATATCAAAGAAAAGGTCATGCCCCGGGCCCTTACCAGTGGAGGTTTTACTGGTGGGGGCCTCAGTCACAGTCACCACTGTTGTAGGCTCAACACACAGGATACTGCCAGTGGCATTCACCCACTCTGATATCTTTGTCCCGTTGGATGAGGTGCAGTTAACATATATGAGCCCTGTAGGCAATCCAAATTAACAGTAATCACATGCGTATCTGAATTACATGTAAATACTGGCAAATGGATAATGCTGTTTCTAAACAGGTCAATTTTCATTGTTATGGATTGTCATTGATCATTATAATCATCATAATTATTATCATGAATCATTGATCTTGTTGATCATAATAATATGTATTTTTAACAAAGTGAATTAAACAGTAGATTACCTGGACAGTGTGAGATTCTCTTGCTGACAGTATCACTGCTGATGTTGTTTCTGATGGTACAGGTGAGATCTCCAGACAGGCCTTTCTTCAGAGTGATGGTGTTTGTCTCGTTATCAGAAGAGGCCTCAGTGTCTCTCACTGTCTGTCCATCCAGAGTCCAGCTGTACTGGGGACCGTCCCCCTCAGAGGAGCAGGACACCCTCATCTCTCCATGGGACAGACACTCAGAGGACAGCTGAGGAGAGGACACTGGAGCTGTGGGGGAAGAAGGATATGTAACTGTAGTAAGTGGGCAAGACACATTAGAACACAACACCAGCCATTCTTCTTGAAAGCCACAGAAGATACTGTAGTCAACAGGAGGAGCAGATTCATGATACACAATGACTGCATTTCAAATAACCAACAGATGATTTAATGTTGATGGATGTGGTTATGACTCTATGTACCAACTACAGTAGCCTATGAAACAAAAATGACTCCATGGTTACACATAAAATGCATTTCTCATTATTTTGATTATTAGGTAGTCACATATTTTTTGTTTAGTCAAAGAGCAATATGTAGAGCTTGTCAAAGTTATCATTTGTAATAATTATTTGACAACATTAACTTTATTAAGAGTTAGTTAATTACCTTCAATGAACAGTTGTAGTCCACTGGTCCTGATTACTTGCCCTTTCAAATGAAATATTTCTAGCAGGTATTTACCAGAATCATTCCTTGTTGTGTTATTTAACCTAAATGTCCCATTGTTTGTAAAGAAGTGTACTCTGTCTTTAATGGGGCTGTTTTTTATTACCAGTTTGTTATTCCTCATTCTGAATATCTCTTTTTTAGTAACAATTGTGCCTTTCAAAAATACGAGTTCATCATTTCCCGTGGCATTAGTGATCAGCTGGAGATAGACAGTTCCTCCCAGAGCTCCATAACACTGAGATCCGTCCTGTCTAGCATCACAGGAAGTCTCCAAGCCTGAAGATCAAGAAGAAAAATATACACGGTAGTGACTATCACTGTTCTAACCCATATCAAGTCATGTATTATTTTTCAGATGAGGATACAAGCGACTAACAGTATAACCAAACCAACAGCATCAACGTAATAGAGAACAGAAGTCAGTGATCATTATAATGGGACAGTGAGTAAAGAGAAAACTGTCTCTAAGTGTTCTGAATATTGTCTATCATCATCCGTCATTTCTGCTACATGATATACAAGACTCCTTATATTATATTCTGCATAAAAGAAGAGGGAAACCAACACATATAAAGTTGTTTCTTACCATGAGACACTCCTGCTGAGATCACCAACAGTCCTAAAACAGCCTCCATGTCTCTTTAGGGTCTCAGTTTATCAAATGAACCTTCAGTACTTCAACAAAGTCCTCTATTTTCTATTCAGAGCTGAATTTCCATAACCTGGCAAAGTTTTACAGCATAAACAAAACCAATGCAAGAATAGTTTGAGAGATATGGAGGACTAAAAGTGCCACAATTAAATAAATAAATACACCATTAAATAATTACTTAAATGTGTCATTAATTAATTAAAATTAGAATTAAATACATAAATGTGTTATTAAATGTGTCATTAATTAATTCAAATACCGATTCATTTTATGTAAAATACATATATAATAATTTCACTATTTACATTTACATTTCATGGTCCTGCGTTGGAGTGCTTCCTGAATTACTTAAAACTGTCAAACTGACCCATCAAAAGTTGGTAGGCGGAACCTAACGCCTGATTGGTTACCCTCTGCATCAAGCCAAGACAAATCAATTCCGGATAATGGATTGATGCAGAGCTACTGAACACATTCCAATACACTGGGTGGCGCTATTCACCTCTACGTTGGTTTAGTTACACGGTTAAACAGAACTTTCATTGCAACGGCTAAAAATCAAGAGAAGACTCGGTCCTGCTAGCCCCAATGTTGAGACGCTGTGTGAGGTGCAGGACAAAATGTCTAAAAGTTGCCCGGAGCTGCTGAGAGAAGCAGCGAATTTGATTGAGGAAGCTCTGAGCAGAAGTCCAACGGCTCCCGCGGCACCGGTGACTCCGGCAGCTCAGTCACAGCAGATACCGGCCGCTCAATCACGTACACCTGTCCAAGGTAAGCTAAGTAATTTCATGTTAGCCAGGTGTGCTACTATTTAATGATTCGGGACACACGTGTAGGTTAAATTAGATCGACTCGAACATGTATTTGCATGCGGTATTATGATGCTTCGTGCGTGACACGTTTATTGTTAATGGGGGGGGAAGCATAAACCTAGCTAGTTCGCTAATCGGCTAAATGGTGTTAGCTGGCTTGAGCATCCCAAGATAGAAGTAGAGGCTGTTTTAGCTGACTGGTGACCATTGAGCTGTTACGTTTTTCTGTGTTGCAGCGGAGGTAGCAAGGCTCTTTGCGCCATATAACATTGGAGCCAGAAGGAATATGACGAGACGACCAGCACAAGTCCAAGTTAGCCGAAGAAGCTACACACACACTGTCTGTTGTTTGGCTGACCACAATGCGGATAAAATTCCAAGCGTACTGTTTAAAGCTGAACTTCTTACTTCAGGACTTGGAGAGCAAAAAGTAACATTTTCAGGTCAGTGCGAAACTAGGCATTTACCAAAAGTAAAAAAAGTTTGTACTGTCTGTGTCTTGTTGAAATTATTTGCATTTCTTTTTATAGTGACTCAAACTTAATTGGTGTTCATAGTGTCAATAATAGTTATCACAGGCTTATTTGCTTAATTTAAGGTGAGGTGAGTTATGATTTTGTTTTGTTTTTTTTCTCCAGGGAATGACCACGATCCCATGGTTATAACAAATAAACTGATGGAAGTGTTTCCGAAGCTCCAACAAGGGGGAGGCTTTGAATTTCTAAAACTTGTAGGATCTACTCGCAGTCGAAATCTTGCGTTGCTTCAGTGTCCCAGCACTGGATACACCCTTGCCTATCTGAAAGATCCATCGACGATGATTGGACAGGCTACAATCTACATACGTCCACTTCAACAGGATCTACCCTTAGATTGTGTACATACATTTACAGAGACTTAGTTTAATACATAATCAAAACAAAGATTACTGGTGACTTTTAATCATTAATTAAAAGCCATTTGTTGTTGTTGTTAGGAGAGCTCACGTCCTGCCTCTGGTCCAGTCATCCCCTGCATCACTTGTCAGAAGGAAGTTCCCTTTTCAGAGATGAAGCTGCACAGATTGAGCTGCAATGGGTATGTACTTCTTAAAGCAATGCAAGGGTAGCATAATTTATTTTCTTTGGGAATATGTCTCTCTTATTGTTGTGCACACAAATAAGCGAGTATGACCATCATTTCAATTGTGTTAACTTCAAGGACACCCATGCAGGAATCAGAAAGAGAACAAGAGGGAGGCCAAAGTGAAGAAAATGATAGTGAGACAGCCCTAGTCAGTGACAGTGTTCCAGTGAGGCCTGAAACATCAGCTGAGAGTGCAGTAGTACCGGCAGTGATTGTCAACGAGGAGTTGGATCGCAAAGAAACAGACAGTGGTTTGTGTCATCACAATAGTGTTGCTATAAGATTGTGTGTAACTGAAAAGTTAATAGAAAGATAACACCTGTAGGATATAATTAGATAAGATAATACAGTTACAGACAATTAATAACATGCAACTGGGTTTTTCTATTTTTCTAATATTTAGTTGTAGTTGTTTAGTAGTGCTGTTTTTATGTCAACTCAGCGTTGTGACAGGTTCTGAAGATGTTGGGTCTCACGTTTTGTCAGTGAAATGAACAGAATTTTCCTCCTGTTCTGTAGAGTGAGAGGATATCTGTATATGCAGGTAACATGCCAACTCACAATATGTCTCTCTGTAATAGATAACTTTATTGTTGTTGTTTGTTTAGAATGGAAGCTTTGGCCCATTCTGTGGACCATAATGAGACAGGAAGCTTCAAAGAAACAGCTTTTTTTCCTTTCTTTTAAAAGGAAAGTAAACTTTCAGTTTTTCCTTGCTTGTTCTAACACAACAAATAAAAACATGGGTTGGACATCAGTCTAAGATTCTTGATAACACTTCCACAGTCTCTACATATAGTCTAAGTGCATCAGTAACAGAAACTCCTGGAGCTGGCAAAATTGCAACCTCTTCATCTGAGAGCTCACGGGCCAGCTGAACCTCGGGGACTGACACAGTGCCTCGATGAAGGCAGTGAGGTCCGTTCCAATCGATCCCATATTCTTCAGGAACCTGAATGGATGACAAGCATAATCAGTCTTGTACTTAAAACTAGTTTGACATGTCCTTACACAAGATTGTTATTTTTGGTCACCAAGGCAGTGAGAAATGAAATGTTACTTATTCAGTTTTTTAAAATAATACAGCTTTGCATAGTATGCACTGTAGAAACTACAGCTCACAGGTTGATCTTTAAAAGCTCGGGAGATTTTAAAGAGACAATAATCTATAGTAAATGTTTCATTTAAAGTATCACATTTAGCACCATTTTTTTCTCCCATAATTCCTTTGGGGAAACAATTTTAAGAAAGTGTTTAAAGTTCATTGTTAACCTCAGTAGGATCCTCCTCAGGGCCTTGCTCTCTGTAACTTCTCCAGAGTTGCTGTGGTGACTGATTCCTTTCAGTTCTAAGACCGTGGAAGTTCCAAGCATCTCGAAAAGAGTCGAGGCTTTGCTGAACCAGTGGAAGGAAAATCCGGTGCAGAGCGAAAAGATGGACTTCATTGTCTGGATTCAGTGTCTCCTGATCTTCCAATGAAGTAAAGATCTGATAGAAGAGGTCCAGGGCATGTTCATAAACATCTCTCCACATCCTCTCTATTCTGTGTTTAGGATAAAATTGAGAAATTGTTAATTTATGACATATGCTAAAGTACATTCAACTAGTATGTTAGTTGTGTGAGCCTAGTTGCCAAACATATTTCTTTACCGCTGATTGTGGACACTTCTGCCTGTGATGTGTGAATTCCTGTCGGTACCTCTGCTTCTGATCATGAATTCTGCTACATCTGCATTCTCCCCCCCTTTGTCAGACCGTACCCTTGATGGCAGCCCATACTGCTCAACAGCGGCGATAAAGCTCTGTAAGACCGTATGAGCGCTATTATTGCCGGCCACAGTCAGGTAGACCACTAAACGACTAAATCCATCCACCCCACCGTGGACAACAAATCTCCACCTGTTGCAAACACATGAAAAAATATAACTTTATTGTATAACAATTGTAATGAAACATATAGAAAGATGCATTGTTTATCTGCTAATATCACTGACCTGATAAGCTTATGGTGGCCATCTATATGCCACAAAGAGTTTGGGCCAGGAACAAAATACTGCCGTCGCCTTAATACACGCAGCCTCAGACGTCTCATGTAGACTCCCTCTGCATTGACTCTGCGTAAAGACTCTTGCAGTCTTGAGACTGAGGGGAGGAATTTAAAATGAATAACCACACACTCACTGGCTACTTATTTTGAGGATATAGTGGTGTCATAATAAAATAAATAATGTGTGTAAAACAGTCAACTATTACAGAACCACCACAGCTTCAAAAATGTACTTTACTGTCAGATATTGTACATATACATACACATATATATACACATATATAAAAATTATATATACATATACATATATATATATATATATATATACACATACATACATACATACATACATATACATACATATATACATACATACATATATATATTTATATATATATACATACATATACATACATATATATACATACATACATATATTTATATATATATATATATATTTATATATATATATATATATACATACACACATATATATACATATATATACACATATACATATATATACACACATATATAGATAGATAGATAGATAGATAGATAGATAGATAGATAGATAGATAGATAGATAGATAGATAGATAGATAGATAGATAGATAGATAGATAGATAGATAGATAGATAGATAGATAGATAGATAGATAGATAGATAGATAGATAGATAGATAGATAGATAGATAGATAGATAGATAGATAGATAGATAGATAGATAGATAGATAGATAGATAGATAGATAGATACCACATGCTCGAACAGAGATGACCTGAGATTTTTTGCCTCCTATGATATTTTGCTTTTCTATGATTATATTATACCCTTTACAGCAGGGGCACATCCGGACAGCTGAGAATATTACTGTCAGATATTGTTCCACCTCTATTAAACAGGAGGCTAAAAATCACAGGACATGTCTATCCTGATGATACAAGTCAGCCGTCCTGAAATGTGTGTTTCTCTTCACATTTCTTCTACACATTCTACATCTCAGAGGCGATGTCTTTCCATAAGCGGGCTTCCTTCACCTTTCAAAGGGGCAGAGCTCCAAATCAAAAATACATTTAAATAATGCCCATATTATTATCTACTCACTTGGAACATGCACACCTCTTGCATTCAGGTGACCACGCATTAGCTTGTAGCCGGTGTTTGGATGACTTCTGTGAATTTCACTTACAATACGGTCTAACTCCTCATCATTCACAGCTGAATAGAGATCTGTCTTTCTGTACAAACAAGAAAAACACAACATCAAGTAATGTTACCTTAAACGTCATATTCTTTCCGAGTGTATGAGAGCAGCAATTCATAAACAGAAAACTCATGAATTTAGTGTAAATACCTTAAACTGTATTGTTGCATGCGCCTCCTGATGGTCCTCTTTGACACACCGAACATCGCTGCAATTTGAACTGCGGGAACTCCACAAAGAAGTTGATGCTCCAGAACTGCACTCGGTATGTCAAACGCCAAACGCCCCGGTCCCTGTGTGTGTTGGGCCTGAAGTGCCCTGGTACCAGAGAAGCGGTGGACAACTTCTTCTAGATTTGCAATCACTCTGTGGTCGATATCTTCGTCGGAAAGTGCGGAAATGACTCCAACAACTTCAATAAGTTCCTCTGCTTTACTAGCTACATGCTCTGGGTCAGCAGGTCCTGCTTCTACATCCTCTGCTAAGTTTAAAATGTCTCTAACCAACTCCCTGGAAAGTTCACGGAGATCCTCCATTGTCTCTATCCAGGTTGGCCTACTCTACTTCAGACCAAAGCAATGGATCAGACTAGATTCGCGTTAGCCCCGCCCACTGACTTTGATGGGTCAGTTTGACAGTTTTAAGTAATTCATGAATCACTGCAATGCAGGATCATGAAATGTAAATGTAAATAGTGAAATAATTATATATGTATTTTACATAAAATGAATCGGTATTTGAATTAATTAATGACACATTTAATAACACATTTATGTATTTAATTCTAATTTTAATTAATTAATGACACATTTAAGTAATTATTTAATGGTGTATTTATTTATTTAATTGTGGCACTTTTAGTCCTCCATAGAGAGACAGCTGTTCCTGCCACTCAGAATAGTTTTTCCAGTTTGTGACAAGCAAAAGAAGAAGTGTAATTGTGACCCTATTCATAGGTTCTGACTCACAGGAGAAAATCACACCCAGGGCTTGACTAACAACACCAGTACTAACTCCCCTCAGACCCTAAAGAGGAAGAGCCACGTCAAAGTTTTACTTCTTCATTATATAAAAAGCCAGGCTCGCTACATGTCTCCTGTGTGATGGATTTAGACAAGAAATCAAATACAGTATGTGATAAGTGAGGCTACTTTTGAGAGATGTTGGCGCCTGATTCGTTGTGTCAGGGCAGAGGTCAACTCTCACACACTGCTGTCCAACACTGACATGAAGACACTACCTTCTTCACAATTAGTATGTGCTTTCACTCCATTTTAGATTGTGATAATTTGAAAAAGAAATTAAGAACTGAGAGAGATAGAAAGACAGGAATTTGAGAGGAGGAGAGGTGAGAGAAATAAAAAGTGAAACAGAGAGGACCAGTAGATCAAAGTACAATGTTTCCCTAATAGTGGTTTGTGACTCTCTGGTGTCTTCGACCGGCTGCAACTGATTCCTTTTGGGTTGAAGCTGTTGGCTGGACACAATAACATGTTGTAGATGGAAATGGTTAGTATGGCTGTATGTTGAGACTTAAAAGGTTAAAAAGCATGTTCAATCTATAACAGAAGGACTCACTATGGAAAGTGTATACAGTTTAGTTGTTCATATACATTTCATGTACTTCACCGTAGGGATGGTATTGGCCAGGTGATGAGCGGTGCCTGGTTTCCTCCAGACGTAACACTTGGCATTCAGGCCAATGAGTTCAAGTTCTGTTTCATCAGACCAGAGAATCTTGTTTCTCATGGTCTGAGAGTCCTTTAGGTGCCTTTTGGCAAACTCCAATCTGGCTGTCATGTGCCTTTTACTGAGGAGTGGCTTCCATCTGGCCACTCTACCATAAAGGCCTGATTGGTGGAATGCTGCAGAGATGGTTTTCCTTCTGGAAGGTTCTCCCATCTCCACAGAGGAACTCTGAAGCTCTGTCAGAGTGACCATCGGGTTCTTGGTCACCTCCCTGACCAAGGCCCTTCTCCCCCAATTGCTCAGTTTGGCCAGGCGGCCAACTCTAGGAAGAGTCTTGGTGGTTCCAAACTTCTTCCATTTAAGAATGATGGAGGTCACTGTGTTCTTGGGGACCTTCAATGCTGCAGACATTTTTTGGTACCCTTCCCCAGATCTGTGCCTTGACACAATCCTTTCTCGGAGCTCTACGGCCAATTCTTTTGACGTAATGGCTTGGTTTTTGCTCTGACATGCACTGTCAACTGTGGGACCTTATATAGACAGGTGTGTGCCTTTACAAATCATATCCAATCAATTGAATTTACCACAGGTGGGCTCCAATCAAGTTGTAGAAACATCTCAAGGATGATCAATGGAAACAGGATGCACCTGAGCTCAATTTCGAGTCTCATAGCAAAGGGTCTGAATATTTATGTAAATAAGGTTTTAATTTATATTTTATTTATGTCTTAAAAACTGCTCATTAACTTGAAGGGGGGTCCCTCGAGGCCCAGTCTATAAAGTAATTTTTTTAAATTGTGCAAGCAAGTGCGCACATAGGAGGTTACCATTAGACAGTCCTGCTGACATCATCAGAACACCACAATCAGTGGATTCACTATTGAAGTTCCAAACTTGGATCACAAACTAAATCAACCTGCCACATCGTGTGACTAGGATGTTTGAGCAAAACACACAATAGTTTGTGTCACTTCAGGGAGGGGAAAGGAAGTGTTTTGAACACAGTCTTGATCTCACTTCTTCATTTCACAGACCAATGCATGAAAATGTTGTATACAATAAGGCATTAAATAAGATACAACACAGAAGTAGGATACACCACACTCACAAGTGAACAAGATATCTTGAGAATAGATTTACATGAGGGCTGTAAGAGGAAATGTGATTTTGTCACACTAAATGTAGTCAGCGAGAAATTGATGCCTCAAAATGAGAGAGACAGAAAGAGAGAGTGAGAGAGACGCTAAGTTCCCAAAAAGCTACTTTCCGCATTTCATTGTTTTGAAGAAAGATTCAGCTGAGAAAGAGCAGGACGTACCAAATCACCCCACTAAAAGATTAAATCTACACTACATGATCAAAAGTATGTGGACACCTGCTCGTCCAACATCTCATTCCAAAATCATGGGCATTAATATGGAGTTGGTCCCCCCTTAGCTGCTTTAACAGCCTCCACTCTTCTGGGAAGGCTTTCCACTAGATTTTGGAACATTGCTGCGGGGACTTGCTTCCATTCAGCCACAAGAGCATTAGTGAGGTTGGGCACTGATGTTTGGTGATTAGGCCTGACTCACAGTCAGCGTTCCAATTCATCCCAAAGGTGTTCGATGGGGTTGAGGTCAGGGCTCTATGCAGGCCAGTCAAGTTCTTCCACACCAATCTCGACAAACCATTTCTGTATGTATCTCGCTTTGTCATGCTGAAACAGGAAAGGGTCTTTCCCAAACTGTTGCCATAAAGTTGGAAGCACAGAATTGTCTAGAATGTCATTGTATGCTGTAGCGTTAAGATTTACCTTCAATGGAATTAAGGGGCCTAGCCCGAACAATTAAAAACAGCCCCAGACCATTATTCCTCTTCCACCAAACTTTACAGTTGGACCTATGAATTGGGGCAGGAAGCGTTCTCCTGGCATCCGCCAAACCCAAATTCATCAGTTGGACTGCCAGATGGTGAAGCGTGATTCATCACTCCAGAGAACGCGTTTGGAAACCCATTTCATGAAGTTCCTGACGAACAGTTCTTGTGCTGATGTTGCTTCCAGAGGCAGATTGGAACTCGGTAGTGAGTGTTGCAACCCGAGGACAGACAATTTTAACGCGCTTCAGCACTCAGCGGTCCCTTTCTGAGCTTGTTCTGCGAGCTTGTGTGGCCTACCGCTTCGCAGCTGAGCCATTGTTGCTCCTAAATTTGACAAACTGACTTGTTGGAAAGGTGGCGTCCTATGACGGTGCCACGTTGAAAGTCACTGAGCTCTTCAGTTGGGCCATTCTACTGCCAATGTGTGTCTATGGAGATTGCATGGCAGTGTGCTCGATTTTATACACCTGTCAGCAACGGGTGTGGCTGAAATAGCCGAATCCACTAATTTGAAGGGGTGTCCACATACATTTGTATACATGGTGTACAGTTGAAGCCGGAAGTTTACATACACCTTAGCCAAATACATTTAAACTCAGTTTTTCACAATTCCTGACATTTAATCCTAGTAAAAATGCCCTGTCTTAGGTCAGTTAGGATCACCACTTTATTTTAAGAATGTGAAATATGAGAATAATAGTAGAGAGAATTATTTATTTCAGCTTTTATTTCTTTCATCACATTCCCAGTGGGTCAAAAGTTTACATACACTCAATTAGTATTTGGTAGCATTGCCTTTAAATTGTTTAACTTGGGTCAAACATTTCGGGTAGCCTTCCACAAGCTTCCCACAATAAGTTGAGTGAATTTTGGCCCATTCCTCCTGACAGAGCTGGTGTAACTGAATAAGGTTTGTAGGCCTCCTTGCTCGCACACGCTTAATCAGTTCTGCCCACAAATTTTGAGGTCAGGGCTTTGTGATGGTCACTCCAATACCTTGACTTTGTTGTCCTTAAGCCATTTTGCCACAACTTTGGAAGTATGCTTGGGGTCATTGTCCATTTGGAAGACCCATTTGCGACCAAGCTTTAACTTCCTGACTGATGTCTTGAGATGTTGTTTCAATATATCCACATAATTTTCCTTCCTCATGATGTCATCTATTTTGTGAAGTGCACCAGTCCCTCCTGCCGCAAAGCACCCCCACAGCATGATGCTGCCACCCCCGTGCTTTACGGTTGGGATGGTGTTCTTCGGCTAGCAAGCGTCCCCCTTTTTCATCCAAACATAACGATGGTCATTATGGCCGAACAGTTCTATTTTTGTTTCATCAGACCAGAGGACATTTCTCCAAAATGTACGATCTTTGTCCCTATGTGCAGTTGCAAACTGTAGTCTGGCTTTTTTATGGCAGTTTTGGAGCAGTGGCTTCTTCCTTGCTGAGCGGCCTTTCAGGTTATGTCGATATAGGACTGGGTTTACTGTGGATATAGATACTTTTGTACCTGTTTCCTCCAGCATCTTCACAAGGTCCTTTGCTGTTGTTCTGGGATTGATTTGCACTTTTCGCACCAAAGTATGTTAATCTCTAGGAGACAGAACGCGTCTCCTTCCTGAGCGGTATGATGGCTGCGTGGTCCCATGGTGTTTATACTTGCATACTATTGTTTGTACAGATGAACGTGGTAGCTTCAGGCGTTTGGAAATTGCTCCAAAGGATGAACCAGAGGTCTACAAAAAAAATTCTGAGGTCTTGGCTGATTTCTTATGATTTTCCCATGATGTCAAGCAAAGAGGCACTGAGTTTGAAGTTAGCCCTTGAAATACATCCACAGGTACACCTACAATTGACTCAAATGATGTCAATTAGCCTATCAGAAGCTTCTAAAGCCATGACATCATTTTCTGTACATTTCCAAGCTGTTTAAAAGCATGGTCAATTTATGACCCACTGGAATTGTGATACAGTGAATTATAAGTGAAATAATCTGTCTGTAAACAATTGTTGGAAAAATTACTTGTGTCATGCACAAAGTAGATGTCCTAACCGATTTGCCAAAACTATAGTTTGTTAACAAGAAATGTGTGGAGTGGTTGAAAAACGAGTTTTAATGACTCCAACCTAAGTGTATGTAAACTTCCGACTTCAACTGTATATCCACAGTAAAACAAGTCTTATATCAACATAACCTGAAAGGCCGCTCAGCAAGGAAGAAGCCACTGCTCCAAAACCACCAACCGTTTGCAACTGCACATGGGGACAAAGATCGTACTTTTTGGAGAAATGTCCTCTTGTCTGATGAAACAAAAATTTAACTGTTTGCCAATAATGACCATCGTTATGTTTGGAGGAGAAAGGGGGTTGCTTGCAAGCTGACGACCACCATCCCAACTGTGAAGCACGGGGGTGGCAGCATCATGATAATAATAATATGCCATTTAGCAGACGCTTTTATCCAAAGCAACTTACAGTCATGCGTGCATCAATTTTTGTGTATGGGTGGTCCCGGGGATCGAACCCACTACCTTGGCTTTACAAGCGCCGTGCTCTACCAGCTGAGCTACAGAGGACCACATGCTGTGGGGGTGCTTTGCTGTAGGAGGGACTGGTGCACTTCACAAAATAGATGGCATCATGAGGAAGGAAAATTATGTGGATATATTGAAGCAACATCTCAAGACATCAGGAAGTTAAAGCTAGGTCACAAATGGGTCTTCCAAATGGACAATGACCCCAAGCATACTTCCAAAGTTGAGGCAAAAATGGCTTAAGGACAACAAAGTCAAGAAATTGGAGTTGCCATCACAAAGCTCTGACCTCAATCCTATAGAAAATGTGTAAGCAGAACTGAAAAAGCGTGTGCGAGCAAGGAGGAATGGGCTTTTCTGACACAACTTGTATCATTCTTTATAATCTAATTATCTGATTCTGTGGCTAATAATGAGTGAACATGCTAATAGTATAAACGTATAACATTACAATACTCTAAATGTATGAAGAGAGAAATAATGTAGAAACGAGAAATGGACATTAACATGATCATCTCTGGTATGGCATTAGTATGAATCTCTTTTGTCATAAATATGTCTTCCATACACTAATAATGCATCTGCAATTATTAGGGGACACTAAACAATACTTCATGAATTACCCTAGTGATTTTTTTCCCATACGATCAATGCAATAGATGGACAACTGCATAGGAACCCAAACAAAGAATACAATTACCATGAAACACTCCTGCTAACATCACAAACAGTCCAAACACAGCCTCATGTCTCTTCACAACACAACGCTCATCTTAGCAAATGAACCTACTGTACTTCAACAAAATCCTCTATTTTTTAGCAATCCTCTATTTTCTACCAGTGTAATTTTGACCTAACCCTATTCATAGGTTCTGACTCAGAGGAAAGAGGAAGAGCGTCATCAAAGCTTAACTTCTTAATTTAAACAGCCAGGCTGGCTACATGTCTCCTCTGTGATGATATCAGATAAGAAGTGAGGCTACTTTTGAGTGTGAAGAAGAGATGTTGGCGCCTGAGTAAATAACACCTCATTAGTTGTGTCAGGGCAGTTGTCCGCTCTCTGTCACGGATTCTGCCGAGGCTGCTCCTCCTCCTTGCTCGGGCAGGCTTCGGCGTTCGTCGTCCCCGGAGTACTAGCTGCTGCCGATCGATGTTTCGGTGTTTGTCTTGTTTAGTCTTGAGTGTTTACACCTGTTCGCTATTATGTTTGATTGTAGTCCCTATATTTACCCCTGTCTCTCGTTTGGTAAATTGTGTGTTATTGTTTTGTCTCCCGTAAGGTCGGCATTGCTGTGTCGTATGCGTGTATTTTGTTTCCTCCCTGTTAGGAGGTTTTGTTTTGTATGTTCTTTTACTGGTTAGGTAAGTACGTCTGCCAGTAGCTCTGTGTCCTGCGCTTGACTTCGCTCACCGCATACACGTCGCCGTTGACACTCTCACACACTGCTGTCCAACACTGACATGAAGACACTACCTTCTTGTCACACCCTGATCTGTTTCACCTGTCTTTGTGATTGTCTCCACCCCCCTCCAGGTGTCGCCCATCTTCCCCATTATCCCTAGTGTATTTATACCTGTGTTCTCTGTTTGTCTGTTGCCAATTCGTTTTGTTTCGGCAAGCCTACCAGTGTTCCCCCCTTGCGCCTGTCTTTCTCAAGTTCCTGTTTTCCTGTTTTTGGCCATTCTGCCTGCCCTGACCCTGACCCTGAGCCTGCCTGCCGTTCTGTACCTTTTGGACTCTGATCTGGTTTACTGACCTCTGCCTGCCCTTGACCTGTTGTTTGCCTGCCCCCTGTTTTATTAATTAACTTTTGTTTCTTCGACACTGTCTGCATCTGGGTCTTCTACTGAAACGTAATAGTACGAACTGGCCTTGACTGACCCAGCAGACTCGGACCAGCTCCGCAATGCCATCTCCTCCCAAGTAGCCACCATTGGAAGGCACGAGGAGTTGCTTCGTGGTCTCATGGAAGGGTTCCAGACCTTGGCCGAACGCCATGACTGAGAGTTTAAAACATTGCTGGAGCAATTCCGCGGGTTGTCTGTTAGGCCGCCTACCACGACGCTAACCTCCCAGCCCCTCAGTAACCCGGCTGTTAGCAGCGCAGCCTCCCCGGCCACCCCGGTTTCCCAAACCCCGTGGGGGGGGGGGGGGGTCCAGATAACCGGATGTTTGTTCCTGATGCTGTCCGCTCCTCTGTCCTGGAGAGGGCCCACTCCTCCAGGCTTGCCTGCCACCCAGGCTCCCGTTGGACCCTGGCCATTGTGCGACAACTCTTTTGGTGGCCTACCATGAATCCTGACGTCTCTGCGTTCGTCGTCGCTTACACGATCTGTGCGCAGAACAAAACTCCTCGGCAAGTTCCGGCTGGTCTGCTCCAACCTCTGCCCGTTCCTCACCATCCCTGGTCTCCCATATCCCTGGACTTTGTCACGGGTCTTCCCATGTCTGATGGCAACACCTACATCCTGACGGTTGAGGACTGGTTTTCCAAAGCCGCCCACTTCATTCTTCTCCCCAAGCTACCTACAGCCAAAGAGATGGCCCAGCAAAGGGTGCAGCACATCTTCCGGATCCATGGACTGGTCTCCGACCGGGGTCCTCAGTTCTCGTCCCGGTTCTGGAAGGCGTTCTGCACACTCATTGGGTCATCGGCCAGCCTGTCCTCCAGTTTCCACCCTCAGTCCAACGGCCAGTCTGAGCGAGCCAACCAAGACCTGGAGACGACTCTGCGCTGCCTGGTCTCAGCGAACCCCACCACCTGGAGCCAGCAACTAGTGTGGGTCAAATACGCCCGCAACACCCTTCCCTGCTCTGCCACGGGTCTTTCGCCCTTTGAGTGTTCCCTGGGTTATCAGCCCCCGCTCTTCCCAGAGGAAGAGATCGGCATACCCTCAGCCCAGATGTTTGTCCGCCGCTGTCGTCGTACCTGGAGGAGAGCCCGGTCGGCTCTTCTCAAGACCACCTCCAGGTATCGACGACAAGCGGACCACCACCGGACCCCGGCTCCCCGGTATTGTCTTGGGCAGAAGGTATGGCTGTCCATCCGAGATCTGCCCCTCCGGGAGGAGTCCCCCAAACTTTCCAGCTGGTTTATCGACCCTTTCCCCATCTCCAAGATCATTAGCCCCTCTGCTGTTCGTCTTCAGTTGCCCCGTACCCTCCGTGTACATCCCACTTTTCATGTGTCTGGGATCAAACCCGTGTCTGGGATCAAACCCATAACTCACAGCCCTTTGTCTACTGTTTCAAGGATTCCAGTACCTGATTGACTGGGAGGGTTATGGACCGGAGTAGAGGTGCTGGCTCCCCGCTAGGGACATCCTGGACCCAGGCCTCATCGCTGGGTTTCAACGCCGGCACCCCGTTCAACCAGGTAAGCGCCCAGGTAGGACGCCAGCTGGTGCCCCTAGAGGGGTGGGGTACTGTCACACCCTGTTTGTTTTGACCGTTCTACCTGCCCTGAGCCTGCCTGCCGTTCTGTACCTTGTCACACCACCCTGGATTATTGACCTCTGCCTGCCCTGACCCTGAGACTGCCTGCCGTTCTGTACCTTTTGGACTCTGCTCTGGATTACTGACCTCTGCCTGGCCTTGACCTGTTTGCCTGCCCCCTGTATTTGTTAAACTTTTGTTATTTCGACACTGTCTGCATCTGGGTCTTCTCCTGAAATATGATACTTCTTCTTCACAATTAGTAGGCTCTTTCACTCCATTTTAGATTGTGATAATTTGAAAAAGAAATGAACAAGTGAGATAGAAAGACAGGAATTTGAGAGGAGATGTGAGAAATAAGAAGTGAAACAGAGAGGACCAGCAGATCAAAGTCCAATGTTTCCCTAATAGTGGTTTGTGACTCTCTGGTGTCTTCGACCGGCTGCAACTGATTCATTTTGGGTTGCAGCTGTTGGCTAGATAGAATAACATTACTTTATAATGGACTGAGTTTATATATCACTTTTTGGGGGCTCAAGCCTTGTTGAATTGGGTTTGTTATTGGATTCAAAATAAGATGTGCTTTAGAAAACAGTTTGAACCATTCTGCCATTGAGGATACAGTGAAAATTATAACGTTCTCAACTGAACCTCTTTTAAATTTCACTTATGGACTTTGTGACCAATATGATCGTTTTACAAGCAAAATCATTAACAAACTTGTTTTGGAATGATTGTTTATCACTGATTTTAGTTATAAGATGGATATACAATTCTAATATATCTGTGAGATACTGCATAAATTATTTTGTTTACCATAAGACAGTCCCACTACCATCATTAGAAGGCCATACACAGCATGCATGTTGATAAAGTCTGTCAAAACAAAGGCCTATATATGTCTTAGTATGTCCTGCAACCATTTACTCACAATGGGCAACCATTTACTCACAATGGGGATCCCTACTTTGAATGACACAAATAATGGACTCAGAATATTACTCAAACTGTCACTAAAGCTGCTTTGTATTGTGTAGCGATGTCCTACTTTTATTTAATTGAGCGTCTGTAATGCGTCCATTTAGAAAGATACAATAGAGACAGGGTGTACTGAAAGATATTATATATAACATTAAACCTGGGTTGCCTACACGTCTCAAGATCACTTTAGCCCATCATTCTAGGAAATAGGAGACCTCAGAACTGGCGACTTGAGATGTGGTCTATGATGTTGTGATGTTTCACTGACTACACCTCAACATTGGCTCTTCATGAAGGGAAGTGCTATAGTATGGGTGATAACATTTCTTTCAGTGGGCCGATAGAAAAGTCAGAAAACCCTGCACATAGTCACTTAGTTTGTTGTGCTTTAAACAAACAGTAGTAGATCATGAGAAATTAGGTCCAGAATGTTTCAAAAGTAGTAGATAATGAGAAATGAGTTCCAAAATGTTTCAAAAAGTAGTTTGCTTTCATTTCTATGCATTCAAACCACACAAAAACATTGAATTAAAACATGATGAAGTTACAGTAAGAAAGAATGTGCTGCAGTTCCCCATTTAAAAAGCCTTCCCAATATAAAATATGTGTGATAACATTTCTTTCAGTGGGCCGATAGAAAAGTCAGAAAACCCTGCACATAGTCACTTAGTTTCTTCTGCTTTAAACAAACAGTAGTAGATAATGAGAAATGAGGTCCAGAATGAGGTCCAGTACACCTCTCTTTATCTCTCTCTCTCTTTATCTCTCTCTCTCTCAAATATTTGTTTTGGTTGGATTTTTTGAAATTATTATCTCTGTGTGAATTCTTTCTATATAAATTTAGAATAGTCTACTTTATTGAAAATAGGTTGAAAACAAAAAAGCAATTGCTTTTTAATTGCTTTTGATAATAATTGCTTTTTCAGATCACAAATGCAGCTGAAAGTACTATCGTTTTTCTGGTTGTATACATTCTATTTATCTGACACAGTATTTATGATAGTCATTATGGTATTTCCCTGTAGTGGCATACAGATAGCCTGGTGGTCCAGTCTGTTTGTGCTGTGTAGCCAACTCCTCTCTGTGTTTGTCCATTGCCATGCCAATTATCTCATTTAGAGTTAGAGTTAGAAACAGTTATTAAAGTGTCACTCCACAGTGATACAATCATTTACAATACAAAATGCAAAAAAACAAAAAAACAATCCTAGTCAAACGTATTATACTTTGGCGTCATCTATAATTAATGACACCATCTATACATTATTGAAATCATTTATTATACGTTACATCATGTGTTGCATAAACAAACAAAAAAACAAAGTAGCCTTCCCTGACACCAGGTAGCCTTGAGGTCATAGCGTTGGGCCAGTAACTGAAAGGGCGCTGGCCCAACAATGATAGCAGTACAATGATAGAATAGGTGGCTACAGAGCATATAAAGTATGGAACCAGGCTAGCATATAGAGGCATCATCCCTTCTTTAACAATAGCATCCAGGGGAACATATCTGACCTGCCACAACATTTTCTGTGGCCCTCATCGTTAAATCATTTCACAAACTAAAGTTCTATTAAAACACACCTTGATTTTCAATGGAATAAATTAATTCCCACATCAGGGCACCATTAGAACGCTCACAGTCAACACAGTGGTGTAAAGTACTTAAGTAAAAATACTTTAAAGTACTACTTAAGTATTGTTTTGGGGTATCTGTACTTTACTTTAGTATTTATATTTTTGAAAACTTTTATTTTTACTTCACTACATTCCGAAAGAAAATAATATACTTTTTACTCCAGACATTTTCCCAAAAGTACTCATTACATTTTTAATGCTTAGCTGGACAGGAAAATGGTCAAATTCACACATTTATCAAGATAACATCCCTGGTCATCCGTACTGCCTCTGATCTGGCAGACTCACTAAACACACATGCTTCATTTGGAGAGTGCCCCTGGCTAAAAAATGAAATAAAATAAAATGGTGCCGTCTGGTTTGCTTAATATAAGGAACAGGAAATGATTTATACTTTTGATACTTCAGTATATTTAATCAATTACATTTACTTTGACACGTAAGTATATTTAACACCAAATACTTGGACTTTTACTCAAGTAGTATTTTACTGGGTGACTTTCACTTTTACTTGAGTCATTTTCTATTAAGGTATCTTTACATTTACTCAACTATGACAATTGGGTACTTTTTTCACCACGGAGTGAACACATGACCTGTGTGGTGTAAAAGTGTTTCTCAACCATTCTTTCATAACACTGAGCTCAATCAAGTGTAGCATTACAGTAGCTCTCCATGCCTGAGGAAAGAGTGAAAAATATCCATCCTTCACAATTCTGACTTTTTCTGAGCAAAATAGAAAAAAATGCAAAAAATATCAAACTGAATCAGAACACAAATAAGGGATAATCTTACCATGAGACAGTCCTGTTAACATCACCAACGCTAGTCCAAAAACAGCCTCCATGTCTCCTCACTCTACAATGTATCAAATGAACCATGATGAAGATAAAGACTGTTCTTTCCTATTGATCCAACAATGCATGAGAAACTAAGAGTTGACCCAGTCTACAACAGTGGCCCCCATATGGGTTGTCCTATTTAAGTACAAACCTCAGTAAACATCCAGCTAATCTAAAAGAACTACTTAACAATGAAACAAATGTCATGTCTAACTTCTTCATTTAAAATGTGTCCTCAATACAGTTCTCAGGGAAATGTATTAATTCAGAGGTCAAGATGATGCCACATCCAATCCACAGCTCTGTCTATCCTTGGCCTTGTAGATACCCAGCCAGAGGGGCACAACTGTCTTTAGGCTGATTATGACCCCTGGCTGGCTTTTGTTATGGGGTCACCAGAGTTATTAGACACTGTAAGACCACTAGGGGAAACTCAACTCTCAATCATCATTATAAAGACTGTATTGTCAGTGTTTTTGGTCTTTTATTGCAAAAGTTTAATCTCACAAAAGTTACTACAGTTACTGACAGTAGCATACATTCATTTGACATAACATTGAAAACATTAAAATAACAATAAGATACATTTTCAATGGTCCGTGCTTTCAGGGATCCTTGGGACGTCCCTACCCCATTGAAGTTGACATTTAAAACGGTTAAGGGTAAGGGTTATGGTTAGGGTTAGGGTTAGGGTAGGGGTTAAGGTTAGGGTTAGGGTTTAGGGGAGGGCCCAAGGATCGCAGATAGCACTGAACCATTTTCAATAATAAGCCGTATTATGTCATTAACATTATCTGACAGCTTGGTTTTGTCCTCTCAACATCTCTGAGGACATCCACTCCCTCCTCTAAATCTCTGGACCTTGACCTCTCATTCTGTGTCACCTGAGTAAGCGCTCTCTAATTATTCACCATCATCTGTGGAGAGAGAGAGTTTAACTTATTAGGATCCCCCTTAGCTACTGCACATGCAGCAGCTACTCTTCCCGGGGTCCACATAAAACATGCAAACACAAAACAAAGCACAGAACAGTTATAGACAATAACATAAATATTACATTAAATAAAAATTATAAAAATAAATTATAAAATCTATATCTATAAGAGTTATATATAGGAAAGACACCAAGAGACAACAAAAATACTGTTTACACACTATTCCTATTGTGATGTCACGAGAGGCTGTGTCCTGGAGGGACGTTACATCCCCCTGAGGTGGCTGCAAACCCAGACAGCTATGGCTCCATCTGCTGGTATGGTCGGGAACTCCACCCCTCTATGGCCAATCTTCCCACGCAGCTGAAACAAATGAGGAGCTGATGAGCTGAAGGTTTGGGAAGGGAAGAGACACAGTCTCCAACCTGGGCTCTATGGAGGACAAGAGTGCTGCACGTCCACTTCCATGAGGAATATAAGGATTTGGAGATACTTACCTTTGGAAAATACTCACCTTTGGATATATGCACCTGTGGAAATACGTGAGAGACATTTGGAAGGACTTTTTGCTGGGTTGGCCACTAGCTGCAACGTGGACTACAGTAAGGCTGGGGAAAAGTTATCTGAGCGAGTGAGAATTATGATTTTGGATGTGGAAGAGACATCCCTGAACTGTTAACCCTTAAAGAGCCACAAGAGAACAGAATTTTGTTATATTTTCGTTAATTTCCCAAGACCTATAATAAAATCCTTGTTTTGTTTGAACCTTGTCTCCTTGCACTACTTGAGCAATCCCGCTGAAAGCTGTGTAGCCTCTCGTGACGTCACAGATGGTGGAGAATACGGGCACGCTCAAGCGTTAATAGTGCATGTCAGAGGAGGATACCGAAGGTTTGATCACCCAGTTTTCCAAGTTGGCCGTAGGCTCCCCGCCGACTGAAATGGAGGACATATTGAAAGCCCTTGTTGCTGGCCAGCAAGCCCAGATGCAAGCAAACGTGGCTCTCTTGGAGGAGCAAAAGAAAGCCAACCTTCTGAAGGCAGAGGAATTGCAGTTGCAGAGACAGAGGGTGGTCCAAAATACCCGCCCAATAAAGGCAAGTGACTTTATATCTAAGATGGGAGCTACTGATGACATTGAGGCATACCTGCATGCATTTGAGGCCACGGCCACTAGGGAAGCCTGGCCCAAGCAACAGTGGGTTGGTCTGTTAGCCCCCTTTCTAACCGGGGAATCGCTGAATGCTGTCCGGGACCTGGGCCCTGACCAGGTTACTGACTATGATGCCCTGAAGTCTGAGATCCTCAGCAGATATGGACTCACAAAGTTTGGTATGGCCCAGCGCTTTCACAGCTGGACCTTCCAACCAGACCAACCTCCTCGGGCGCAGATGCATGAACTTGTCCGAATCGCAAGGAAATGGCTGGATCCGCAGAGGAATACAGCAGCGGCGGTGGTGGAGGCCGTTGTGGTGGATCGTTACCTACGCGCCCTGCCTTATGAGGCAAAACGGTTCATCAGTCAACAGGCCTTGACCACGGCTGGTCTGACCGTGGAAGCTGTGGAAAAGTACCAGGCCACAGCGGAGATGCTGAATGCTTCCCGAAAAGATCCCAGGAGGGCGGCCCCACCACAAATGGGAAGAACCCGTCCAAAGGACCCCAAGGTCTCGAACCCAGCCACGTCAGGACTTATCCCGGCTCCAGGGGGAGCCAGAAACCAGGCGGGTCCAAGAAGAGTACACCAGGAGGGGGAAACTCGACAGTGTTACCGGTGTGGGGAGATGGGACATATCTCCTGGCAGTGTGGGAAACCAGCCGATGAACCTATGCCCACTGCGGAGTCCTCCAGCTCAGCACCCACACACCGTTTTGCCTCGCTCTTGGGAGTCGTAGATGGCGGCCCAGATCGACCCCCCACCTGCCCGGTAACTGTGAATCACCATGATGTGGAGGCCTTACTGGATTCTGGTAGCCGGGCCACCCTGGTGCGTAAGGATTTGGTGGGCCCAACGTGTCTGACCCCGGGGAAAGTCCTCCCAGTTTCCTGTGTCCATGGGGACACCAGAGAATACCCCATTACTGAACTTACAATGACCAGCACACGGGGAACCATACACACGACGGCGGGGGTGGTTGATTCCCTCCCCATCCCTGTCCTAATTGGACGAGACTGCCCAGCCTTTTACCCACTCTGGAGAGAGTCTCAGGAGAGGATAACCCGAGTACCTCGGAAACGGAGAGGCAAGACTCATCCTGGGAAGGCTCCGGTGCAATCCTCCGAGTTACTCACTCCCGCCCGGGCTCTGATAGGGATGGCAGGTGCCCAGACCGACACAGAGACGGAGCTACAGAATCTGGACAAAGAACTGTCTGGTCTGAAGGGGACCGCTGAGAGGTATCGTTTGTTAAAGCAACAGTTAGACATGAAGACAGAAGAGTTAGATATCCTCCAGGCTAAACTCCAACAGAGCTCCTTCCCTAAGCAACAGGAGGAGCTGGAGAGGCTGCGCAGGACCATCGAGGGGTGTGAGGAGACCCTGCGCAGTAGTAAGGAGGTCCAGAAGAATCAGAGGAGAAGTACAAGGTGTTGGAGAACAAGATGAAGAATGCGGAGGCAGAGAGAGAGAAGGAACTGAAAGCTGCTCAACAGAAGCTAAACTCTGCTAAAACCAAGGCTGATGCGTTCAGGAAGAAACTCAAGGAGAGACAACAGGAGGCTGAGTCCCTGGTCCTAGAGTTGGAGGAGTTGAAGAGAGAGCAGTCTGGCAAGCACCACGGCAATGCGGACGCCCTCTCCCGGCGTGATGCCTTCTTCGCTGCCTTTACCCCGACGAGGACGTCGGTCCCGAGGAGGGGGATGTGTGATGTCACGAGAGGCTGTGTCCTGGAGGGACGTTACATCCCCCTGAGGTGGCTGCAAACCCAGACAGCTATGGCTCCATCTGCTGGTATGGTCGGGAACTCCACCCCTCTATGGCCAATCTTCCCACGCAGCTGAAACAAATGAGGAGCTGATGAGCTGAAGGTTTGGGAAGGGAAGAGACACAGTCTCCAACCTGGGCTCTATGGAGGACAAGAGTGCTGCACGTCCACTTCCATGAGGAATATAAGGATTTGGAGATACTTACCTTTGGAAAATACTCACCTTTGGATATATGCACCTGTGGAAATACGTGAGAGACATTTGGAAGGACTTTTTGCTGGGTTGGCCACTAGCTGCAACGTGGACTACAGTAAGGCTGGGGAAAAGTTATCTGAGCGAGTGAGAATTATGATTTTGGATGTGGAAGAGACATCCCTGAACTGTTAACCCTTAAAGAGCCACAAGAGAACAGAATTTTGTTATATTTTCGTTAATTTCCCAAGACCTATAATAAAATCCTTGTTTTGTTTGAACCTTGTCTCCTTGCACTACTTGAGCAATCCCGCTGAAAGCTGTGTAGCCTCTCGTGACGTCACACTATATACATATTCATATTCTTATATACAATGTAGATAATTCAGATCTTTAGAAAGAGGAGAGGTGCTGTGATACAATATGTTGTTTTTTATCCATTTTTTAAAGCTAAACTTGCTTTTTGCCTGAGTAACCTCTGGTGGCAGAGCATTCTATGATGACATGGCTCTATACATAACTGAGCGACGCATTTCATCTGTTTTCGGTTTGGGTACAGTGAAGAAACCTATAGTGTCGTGTCTGGTGGGTATGTCTGTTGGAAGTGTGTGCAAATAGATTATACAAGTGGTTAGGCATTTTCAACACACAAATGTTTCTTAAAAAGACTAGAAGAGAAGTGGTCAATTTCTCATCAACCCTCAACCATGAAAGACTATCATGCATGTTGATGTTAGTTCTGTATGTGCTGTTAAGGGCTAGGCGTGCTGCTTTTTTTGGAGCCAGCTGCAGCTTGGCTAGGTCTTTCTATGTTGTACCTGACCATGTTACCAGACAGTAATCAAGATGGGACAAGACCAGAGCCTGATAAACTAGTTAAGTTGATCTTTGTGTCAAAAATGCAGAACATCTTTATATAACAGATATACCTCTCCCTATATTCACAACAACTTTGTCAATATAACTTGGGCATGATAACTGACCAATGTTACTCCTAGGAGTTCAGCTTCTTCAACTTGTTCAATGGTCACACCCTTTATGCACAACTCCAGTTAAGATTTAGGTCTAAGAGAATGATTTGAACCAAATACAATGCTGTTGGTTTTAGATGTATTTAAGACCAGTTTATTGTTAATATCCCGTTCTGATACTGACTGTAACTGCTTGCTAAGAGTTTAAGTGAGCCCACTGGCTTTAGGTGCTGATGTGTAGAGTGTGCAATCATCAGAAAACAAAGTCACTTTAGCTTCTTGTAAGAGAAGTGGCAAATCATTTGTAAAAAATAGAGTAACGGGGCAAGGCAACTGCCCTGATGGATACCACACTGTACATATCTGATTTATGTGATTAGTGATAATGCCCGAGAAGCCGGTGTTTGGAGGATTTATTGGCACAGGTGTTGTTAGGCTCGAGACGAAGTCAAGGGCTGGCAAACCGTGCCAATATATCCTCCAAACACCGGCTTTGAGGGCATTATCACTTTTATACAATGGGTTACCAACATATTCAAATAATGATTGACATATTTTCATTAAAAATGTTATTTTGATTAATTTATTCATACTATTTTATCCTTCCACAACATATAGTCCCGACAGAAATCTAGGGTTGCTACCCAAGCCGGCTGGTCATTCTATCGGTTTGGTTGGCAGAGAAACAACCCAGTTGTTCAGTCTTTTTGTTCTGTATCAGTCATTCGTTCTAAATCTCCTATTGCCATACTGGCTGGCAATGTTCTTTTCCCTTGCTTGCCAGCTAGCCAACTACGGCTAACTTACAGTCACGTCAAAAAGTGCAACCAGAATAACAGCAAAGTAGCTGCATCTGCATTTGTTTAAGCTGTTTTCTAGTGACATTTATTTGGATACATTCATAACAATGAGCTAATGAGGCACGATTTTGCCTGGCATAGAAAATGTGCTCACTCGTCAGGACACTGTTGTTCAGAGGAGCTAGCCAACAACACAGCTAACACAATCACTTATATAATGAATATGAATTCGGAGGACAGAAATTATTAAATATTAAAGCATTAGACGTATCACTAAAAGCTTCAGTCATACAAAAGTTATACTTAAATCTGAACTGGTTCTCAAGCAAATTAGTAAGATTGTCTCACCCAATGTTCAAGAAAGGCCTTTTTCCCTTTATTCAGATTACAACCTCTCACTTTCAGTTATTTGAAAAGGAAATAATCTCCCAAATGTCACTATTTCTAAAACAAGCCATAGAAAGTTGGTTGCAATTTCAATTTAATCCTCCAGAAACGACAGAACAAATAATGCAACAAATATTGTGGTTAAATTCAAATATACTAATTGACAAAAAACCTTTATTTTTTGACAGAATGTTTAAAAAATGTATAATCTTCGTAAATGATATCATCGGTAGGACTGGTGGAGTTATGTCACACATGCAGCTAACAAAAACATATGGAAATGTCTGCTCTACCCAAAATTACAACCAAATAATTGCAGCCTTACCGCAAAAGTGGAAGAGGAAAGTGGAAGGGCGAGAAAGTAAGGAACTTGTCTGTCACCCTTGCATTAAAGAACATAATTGGTTAAGGAAAACTGTGATAAATAAAAAAATATATCAGTTTCACTTAAGGACCAAAGGATTGACAGCCGTCCCATATAGATTGCAAAATAGTTGGGAAGAGATCTTTGACGTACCGATCCCATGGCATAGTGTTTATGAACTGACACGCAAAACGACACCGGATTCAAAAATTAGAATCTTTCTATTTATATTATTTTATAAAATTCTTGCTACCAATAGAATGTTATTTATATGGGGGATACAATCTTCCCAGCTCTGCAGGTTTTGCTGTGAAGAGACAGAATCATTAGATCATTTGTTTTGGTTCTGTCCATTTGTAGCTTGTTTTTGGACACAGGTCCAGGAATGGCTAAAGGATTGCAATATTTACCTGGAACTAACCTTGCAGATAGCATTACTGGGTGATCTGAAAAGTCATAGTCAATCAATCAATAATATAATAATACTTTTAGCAAAAATGTTTATTTTTAATTCACAATCTGTAGAAGCAATGAGAATAGAAAGGTTCAGAATGTTTGTAAAACATCACAGTACGGTTGAAATATATATGGCAAATAGAAATCCTATATGGATGGTGTTAAGAGATAGATGGGAGGTATTGAATAGAGTTGAAGGATGGAACTAATAACAAATAACAACAAATAATAACAAAGATAGCTAATAATGTAAGCATACTGTGTCCATAATAAGTATATAGGTTGTATGTTGGGAGCTTTTGGGAAGGAGCACAGTTAGAAAGATATGCCATATAGAAGCAAACCGGATGGACACCATGAAAATGATCGGAGAGGTTGAGAGTAGAAGAAGTTCAGGAGCAAAAAAAAAAAAAAAAAAAAAAAAAAAAAATATATATATATATATATATATATATATATATATATATATATATATATATATATATATATATATATATATATACAGTGCCCTCCACTATTATTGGCACCCCTGTTTAAGATGTGGTCGAGGACTTCCAAAAATTCTCCTTTTTTTTTAAACAACATAGAACCCAAATGCAAAAAAAGAGAAAAATCCAACCTTTTATTTAAGTACATGACTTTGGTGGTAAAAAAAAAAATCACACATTTAGAAAAAAAATAACTTGAAATCATGTGTCCCACAATTATTGGCACCCCTAACAATTCCGCTGAAAATTTTAATTGATTTTTTAAGAAATATATTTTTCTGTAGTTGCTAAAGTTGGTCAGGGTATCTAGGAACTTTTAATTAGTAATTCATGACTTCCTGTTTCCCTGGGGTATAAATATGACGTGACACAGAGGCCTAATTCTCTTACCCATTTGTCAACATGGCAAAGACAAGAGAACACACCATTCAAGTAAGGCAGATTTGTGTCGACCTTCATAAGTCAGGCAATGGCTACAAGAAAATAGCCACTCGCCTTAACTTGCCCGTATCTACAGTCAGAGGAATCATTAAGAAGTTTAAAACAACTGGAACATTGACAAACAAGGCTGGAAGAGGTCCCAAGTTTATCTTGCCACAACGCACAGTGAGGAGGATGGTAAGAGAAGTAAAAAAAAGTCCTAAGCTCACTGTCACAGAATTGCATCAAAGAGTGGCATCTTGGGGTCACAAAGTCTCCAAAACAACCATCAGACGCTCTCTACATGCCAACAAGCTGTTTGGGAGGCATGCAAGGAAAAAGCCTTTTCTCACTAACACTCACAAACGTAAACGTCTGGAGTTTGCTAAGCGGCACTGGGACTTCAACTGGGATCGTGTGCTTTGGTCAGATGAGACTAAGATTGAGCTTTTTGGCAACAAACACCCTAAGTGGGTCTGGCGTAAAACAAAAGATGAGTATGCCGAAAAGCACCTCATGCCCACCGTGAAGTATGGTGGAGGATCTGTGATGCTGTGGGCCTGTTTCTCTTCCAAAGGCCCTGGGAACCTTGTTAGGGTGCATGGCATTATGAACGCTTTGAACTACCAGGACATTTTAAATAAAAACCTGATGGCCTCTGCCAGAAAGCTGAAGATGGGTCGTCATTGGGTCTTTCAGCAGGATAATGATCCAAAACATGTGGCAAAATCTACACAAAAATGGTTCAGCAGTCACAAACTCAAGGTCCTCCCATGGCCATCTCAGTCCCCAGACCTCAACCCAATCGAAAACCTGTGGGGCGAGCTAAAGAGGAGAGTGCATAAGAGAGGACCCAGGACACTGGATGATCTAGAAAGATTGTGCAAAGAAGAATGGTCAAAGATCCCTCTCTCTGTGTTCTCCAATCTTGTGAAATGTTATAGGAGGAGATTAAGTGCTGTCTTGTTGGCAAAAGGGGGTTGTACAAAGTATTAACATCAGGGGTGCCAATAATTGTGGGACACATGATTTCAAGTTTTTTTTTTTCTAAATGTGTGATTTATTTTTTTTACACCAAAGTAATGTACTTAAATAAAAGGTTGGATTTTTCTCTTTTTTGCATTTGGGTTCTATGTTGTTTAAAAAGTCCTCGACCACATCTTAAACAGGGGTGCCAATAATTGTGGAGGGCACTGTATATATATATGTATATATATATATATATATATATATATATATATATAATAAAATTATTGTAAAATTAACTCTGTCCATAAGGTGTAGATAGTAAGTATAGACCGGAAGTAGAGGCCTGGGCATTGTTGTTCACTAATTTACTCCAAGTAGGGAAAGGATGGTGGGGTTGAAAAGTAATAAAGGGGAGTATATATATAAAAAATATAAAAAACATGGGGGATTGGAAGTGATGCAGACAATTACATTGATAGAAGATACAATCTATCTGCAATATTAAGCTGATGCATTCCCCCCCCAAAAAAAAACAACAAAAAAAATTACATAAAATTAATAACAAATAAAATAAAAATTGGTAGGTAGCTACACTATATCTTCTAAAGGAAAGGAGGTGGTAAGGGGCAAACACATTTGGAAGAGAACCCTACAGCCATTCTAGAACACTATGGAAGCTGCTGTTGTACATTGGCATTGGAGATTAGTGGTCAAGGAAGAAACACAGGTTTATATGGTACATTTGAGTTCATCATATCCCATGTCATCAGTCACCAGCTGGAGATAGACAGTTCATCTCAGAGCTCCCTGACACTGAGATCCATCCTCTCTAGCATCACAGGATTTCTCCAAGCCTGAAGATCAAGAAGAAAAACAGACACTGTAGTGACTATCACTGTCTCAACCCATTTCAGGTCATGTATCATTTTACAGATGAGGCTACAAGCAAGCAACAGTATAACCAAACCAACAGCATCAATATTATAGGGAACCTACTATAACAGCACCCAAGTCAGTGATCATTATCATGGGACCATGAATAAAGAGACAACTCTGTCTTCTACAGTGTTCTGAATATGTTCTCTCTATCCATCATCAGTTAATTATAGGAGGGATTCATTTGACAAAAGTAATTCTGAGCAGCCCACAGTATAAACCACAAAGAGCTTTGATCTGCATGATTTACACACCTTCTGATATTATTCTGCATAAAAGAAGAGGGAAACCAACACATGTAACTCCCCACCTACCAACATATTTTACATACATGGATTACCAACTGCGGTCATATTGACCCTAAGAAGAAACTATTGGAAAAAGCAACAATCATAGTAAAATATCAACTTAATTACACATGTAAATATTTTTTTATGATAAAATTATAGTCAATTTGCATGTTCTGTCAAACTAAGGTAAAAATGTTTCCCTTAAATAATGTGCAACTTTTTTGTTGTGTATTTACCATAATTGTGTTGTAGTATCTTTTATCTTTTCACATTTGTAAGTAAATATGAATTGTCATATTCATGTGCTAAAAACTACTGCCATTTAAAGTGGCAGTAGACCAAAATGTGAAATATTCTTAATTTTATTGACAAAAAGTGATTCATCCATTGATTCTGAGAGGGTCACTCTGCACTCTGGGAGGGGGACACCGTGGAGTTGTCAACCGTGATGGAGAGGTCTTGGAGCGGGCAGGCCTTTCCCGGGAGGAAGAACAGCTCTGTTTTGTCGAGGTTGAGCTTGAGTTGGTGGTCTGACATCCAAGCTGAGATGTCTGCCAGACACGCAGAGATGCGTGTCGCCACCTGGGTGTCAGAAGGGGGGAAGGAGAAAGAGTAGTTGAGTGTCATCCACATAGCAATGATAAGAGAGACCATGTGAGGATATGACGGAGCAGAGTAACTTGGTGTATAGAGAAAAGAGGAGAGGGCCTAGAACCAAGCCCTGGGGGACACCAGCAGTGAGATCATGTGGTGCAGACACAGATGCTCTCCACGCCATCTGGTAGGAGCGACCTGCCAGGTAGGAGCGACCTGCCAGGTAGGATGCAATCCAAGAGTGTGCAGAGCATGAGACACCCAACCCTTCATAAAGCATGAACAAACCCTCAAACCAAATGTTATAGCAACCCAAATACCATAACAAGTTGCACTCATAGAACATTTCCCATAGTAGAATTTAAAAGAATCAGAGAAAATACCAATACAGCACTCTGTGTACAATCAGAGGGTAGCTGGTTTCTGTATTACAGTTCTACAAGGTCTTCAAAAAACTAAATTTTATGAGCTGTTTTGACTGCAACTAAGCATATATGTAAGGTAATTTTGATTTTGTAGACGGGCATACCTACAGTGGGGAAAAAAAGTATTCAGTCAGCCACCAATTGTGCAAGTTTTCCCACTTAAAAAGATGAGAGAGGCCTGTAATTTTCATCATAGGTACACGTCAACTATGACAGACAAAATGAGGAAATCTTTTCCATAAAATCACATTGTAGGATTTTTTATGACTTTATTTGCAAATTATGGTGGAAAATAAGTATTTGGTCAATAGCAAATGTTTCTCAATACTTTGTTATATACCCTTTGTTGGCAATGACACAGGTCAAATGTTTTCTTTAAGTCTTCAAAAGGTTTTCACACACTGTTGCTGGTATTTTGGCCCATTCTTGCACGGAATAGCCTTCATTTCTCAGAATAAGAATAGACTGACGAGTTTCAGAAGAAAGTTATTTGTTTCTGGACATTTTGATCCTGTAATCGAACCCACAATTGCTGATGCTCCAGATAGCTGATTTTCCAGATACTCAACTAGTCTGAAGAAGGCCAGTTTTATTGCTTCTTTAATCAGCACAACATCTTTCAGCTGTGCTAACATAATTGCAAAAGCGTGTTCTAATGATCAATTAGCCTTTTAAAATGATAAACTTGGATTAGCAAACACAACGTGCCATTGGAACACAGGACTGATGGTTGCTGATAATGGTCCTCTGTACGCCTAGGTAGATATTCCTTAAAGAATCTGGCGATTCCAGCTACAATAGCCATTTACAACATAAACAATGTCTATACTGTTTCTCTGATCAATTTGATGTTATTTGAATGGACTAAAAAATTGCTTTTCTTTCGAAAACAAGGACATTTCTAAGTGACCCCAAACTTTTGAACGGTAGCTTATACATATAAATAAGAGTTATATATAGGAAAGACACCAAGAGACAACAAAAATACTATTTACACACTATTCCTATATACATATTCATATTCTTATGTACAATGCAGTTAAATTAGATTTTTAGAAAGAGGAGAGGTGCTGTGATACAATATGTTGTTTTTTATCAGTTTTTTAAAGCTAAACTCGCTTTTTGCCTGAGTAACCTCTGGTGGCAGAGCATTCTATGATGACATGGCTCTATACATAACGGAGCGACACATGAAATCTGTTTTTGGATTGGGTACAGTGAAGAAACCTATAGTGTCATGTCTGGTGGGTATGTCTGTTGGAACTGCACGCAAATAGATTATGCAAGTGGTCAAGCATTTTCAACACACAAATGTTTCTTAAAAAGACTAGAAGAGAAGTGGTCAATTTCTTCTCAACCCTCAACCATGAAAGACTATCATGCATGTTGTTGATGTTAGTGTTGTGTGTGCAGTTAAGGGCAAGGCATGCTGCTTTGTTTTGAGCCAGATGCAGCTGTGCTAGGTCTTTCTTTGTTGCACCTGACCATATTACCAGACAGTAATCAAGATGGGACAAGACCAGAGCTTGATTACCTAGTACAGTTGATCTTTGTGTCAAAAATGCAGAACATATTTTTATAACAGACATACCTCTCCCTATATTCACAACAACTTTGTCAATATAACTTGGCCATGATAACTCAACAATGTTACTCCAATGAGTTCAGCTTCTTCAACTTGTTCAATGGTCACACCCTTTATGTACAACTCCAGTTGAGATTTAGGTCTATGAGAATCCATTGAACCAAATACAATGCTGTTGGTTTTAGATGTATTTAAGACTAGTTCATTGTTAATTACCCATTCTGATACTGAATGTAACTCCTTGCTAAGTGTTTCAGTGAGATCTCTGGCTGTAGGTGCTGATGTGTAGAGTGTGCAGTCATCAGAATACATAGTCACTTTAGCTTCTTGTAAAATAAGTGGCATCGCACTGTACATATCTGATGTTAAAGAAGCTTCCATTGAAGAACACTCTCCACGTTCCATTGGATAAGTAACTCTCCAACCTTGTGATAGCAGGCGATGTAAAGCCATAACAAGTGAGTTATTTCAATAATGATCAATAACATCAAAGGCTGCACTGAAATCTAACAATACAGCTCCAACTATCATCTTATTGTCCATTTATTTTAGCCAATCATCAGTCATTTGAGTCAGTGCAATAAAAGTTGAGTGCCCTTCCCTACGTGCCTGCTGAAAGTCAGTAGTTAACTTGTTCTTTTAAAAATAGCATTGTATTTCTTCAAAACACAATTCTCTCCATCAGTTTACTACTGTAAGAAAAGGCAGCAAACTGATTGGGCGCTATTAGAGCCAGCAAAGGGTGCTTTACTATTTTTAAGTAGTGGAATTACTTTAGCTTCCTTCCACGCCTGTGGACACACACACTCATTTAGGCTTTGGTTAAAGATATGGCACATAAGGGGTGGCAATGCAGTCTGCTACCATTCTCAATCGTTTCCCATCTAGGTTTTCTATACCTGCTGGCTTATCATTATTGATGGATAACAACCGTTTTTCAAACTCTTCCACACAAACTTGAAGAGAGAGAGAGAGAGAGAGAGAGAGAGAGAGAGAGAGAGAGAGAGAGAGAGAGAGAGAGAGAGAGAGAGAGAGAGAGAGAGAGAGAGAGAGAGAGAGAGAGAGAGAGAGAGAGAGAGAGAGAGACAGAGAGAGAGAGAGAGAGAGAGAGAGAGAGAGAGAGAGAGAGAGAGATTTGCAGACTGAGAAAGAACCAGACCAAAAGAGTGGAATAAATAATTGTATCAGATAGGTAAAGTAACACATTCAGCAACATCAGTGGTATATATGGGCTAGATAGGAACAGTGGTGCATTACTGACCTTGTTCTTGAGGACAGGTTTTCTTCTTGTAGAAACAGTATGATCCCAGACAGACTTTCAGCAGAATGAAGACTTCAGCAATTTGAAAATAAACAAACACATTGAACCCTGGTCCTGGGGGACAGAAGAGAGACAGAATAACACTTAAATAAAGTAACCAGCTAAAATCTGCCAAATACATTCACAATATGATTCACATACAAAAATAATTACACATCCCAATAAATTATTTAACTTCTTTCTCACTTTCATTCTCAAAGTCAACATAGAGACTACATAAAGGGCCAAAAAAATCCCAATTACTATTAATAATAATGATGATTATCTGAGGGGCGTTTGTACTTGTGCTGTTAGTCAAGCCATGGGTGTTATTGCTGGGTCTGGAGGTCATTAGGGTGTTATGCTACGGGCCCTTACCAGTGGAGGTTTTACTGACGTGGGCCTCAGTCACAGTCATGGGGGCCACTGTTGTAGACTCAACACACACAGTGGCGTGCATTCATGGATGCCAAGGGGAGCAGGATTCCCTGAATATTTGACCAATACATTTTTTTACATTATAAAATAATTTCTCGTTCGTCTCTCTGTGTTTTCATAATTTTTCGTCAAATTTCAAGTGGCTGAACCTCACTGGAGAAATCATCAGAGCAAGGGAAATAGCGCCCCTCTGTCTCAGTATGTGTAGCCTATGTATCTGATGCTGTGTGGAACAAAAGAGTATGACATGTTGCCACTGTAGCATTGAATTGATTGATGCCAGCAAGAATTTGGCCTCCCTTGATAAAAACAATTCTAAAATAATTAGCCAATCAGCGTTGAGCTGAGCCTGAGATGATTTAAGTTTAATATGTAGCCTAAATGTAGCCTAGTAGGCTCACGTTAACTAGCTAGCTAACTTAGCTGGTTCATTGTTGCCCATTTGAGGAAGTTAGGCTCGCAAGCGTTTTAGCTAGGTAGCCTATGACATATTCACACCCCTGACTTTTTCCAGATTTTGTTGTGTTACAGCCTGAATTTAAAAATGTATTAAAATGAGATTTGTTGGTCTCTGTTCTATATACAATACCCTATAATGTCAAAGTGGAAAAATGTTTATAGAAATGTGTACAAATGAATTACAAATGAAAAGCTGAAATGTCTTGAGTCAATAAGTATTCAACCCCTTTGTTATGGCAAGCCTAAATAAGTTCAGGAGTAAAAATATGCTTAAGAAGTCACATAATAAGTTGCATGGAATTGCTCTGTTTGCAATAATAGTGTTTAACATGATTTTTGAATGACTACCTCATCTCTGTACCCCACACATACAATTAATTATATTTAATGTCCCTCAGTCGAGTAGTGAATTTCAAACACAGATTCAACCACAAAGACCAGGGAGGTTATCCAATGCCTCGCAAAGATGGGCACATAATGGTAAAAATACAAAAAGCAGACACTGAATATCCCTTTGAACATGGTGAAGTTATTAATTGCACTTTGGATGGTGTATCAATACACCCAGTTAACTACAAAGATACAGGTGTCCTTCCTAACTCAGTTGCCGAAGAGTAAGGAAACCGCTCAGGTATTTCACCTTGAGGCTAATGTTGACTTTAAAACAGTTACAGAGTTTAATGGCTGTGATGGATCGAGAACATTGCAGTTACTACACATTACTAACCTAATTGATAGAGTGAAATGAATGAAGCCTGTACAGAATAAAAAAATTCCAAAACATGCATCCAGTTTGCAACAAGGCACTAAAGTATTGGTCCTCTGTAGCTCAATTGGTAGAGCATGGCGCTTGTAACGCCAGGGTAGTGGGCTCGATCCCCGGGACCACCCATACGTAAAAATGAATGCAGACATGACTGTAAGTCGTTTTGCATAAAAGAGTCTGCTAAATGGCATATTATTATAACTAATTCTGCTAAATATGTGGTAAAGCAATTCATTTATTGTCCTGAATACAAAAGGGGTATGTTTGGGGCAAATCCAATACAACACTACATTGAGTACCACTCTCCATATTTTCAAGCATTGTGGTGGCTGCATCATGTTATGGGTATGCTTGTAATCGATACGGACTGGGGAGTTTTTCAGGATAAAAATAAACGAAATGGAGCTAAGCACAGGCAAAAACGTGGTTCAGTCTGCTTTCCACCAGACACTGGGAGATGAATTAACCTTTCAGAAAGACAATAATCTAAAACACAAGGCCAAATCTACACTGGAGTTGCTTACCAAGAATACTGAAAGTTCCTGAGTGGCCAAGTTATAGTTTTGACCTAAATCTAAAGCAAGACCTGAAAATGGTTGTCTAGAAATGACAAACAACCAATTTGACAGAGCTTGAAGAATTTTGAACAGAATAATGGCCAAATGTTGCACAATCCAGGTGTGGAAAGCTCTTAGAGACTTACCCAGAAAGACTTACAGCTGTAATCGCTGCCAAAGGTGCTTCTACAAAGTATTGTTCATTTTCTAAAATTTCAAAAAACGTGTTTTCACTTGGTCATTATGGGGTATTGTGTGTACATGGGTGAGAAAAAAACATACATCTAATCAATTTAGAATTCAGGCTGTAACACAACAACATGTGGAATAAGTCAAGTGGTATAAATACTTTCTGAAGGCACTGTAGGCATGTAAATTCAACAGTAATCACATGCGTATCTGAATTAAATACTGGCAAATGGATACTGCTGTTACTAAACAGGTCCATTTTTATTGATAAGAATTTATCATTGATCATTATAATCATCATCATTATTATCATTCATCATTGATATTGCTGATCATAATGTATTTTTAACAAAATATATTAAACAGATTACCTGGACAGTGTGAGATTCTCTTGCTGACTGCAACACTGCTGATGTTGTTTCTGATGGTACAGGTGAGATCTCCAGACAGGCCTTTCTTCAGAGTGATGGTGTTTGTCTCGTTATCAGAAGAGGCCTCAGTGTCTCTCACTGTGTGTCCATCCAGAGTCCTGCTGTACTGGGGACCGTTCCCCTCAGAGGAGCAGGACACCCTGATCTCTCCATGGGACAGACACTCAGAGGACAGCTGAGGAGAGGACACTGGAGCTGTGGAGGAGTGAAATTAGCAGTGGTAAGGGGCAAACACATTTGGAAGAAAACCCTACAGCCATTCTAGAACACTATGGAAGCTGCTGTTGTACATTGGCATTGGAGATTAGTGGTCAAGGAAGAAACACAGGTTTATATGGTACATTTGAGTTCATCATATCCCATGTCATTAGTCACCAGCTGGAGATAGACAGTTTCTCTCAGAGCTCCATGACACTGAGATCCATCCTCTGTAGCATCACAGGAAGTCTCTAAGCCTGAAGATCAAGAAGAAAAACAGACACTGTAGTGACTATCACTGTCTCAACCCATTTTAGGTCATGTATCATTTTACAGATGAGGCTACAAGCAAGCAATAGTATAACCAAACCAACAGCATCAATATTATAGGGAAACTACTATAACAGCACCTGAGTCAGTGATCATTATCATGGGACCATGAATAGAGAGACAACTCTGTCTTCTACAGTGTTCTGAATATGTTCTCTCTATCCATCATCAGTTAATTATAGGAGGGATTCATTTGACAAAAGTAATTCTGAGCAGCCCACAGTATAAACCACAAAGAGCTTTGATCTGCATGATTTACACACCTTCTGATATTATTCTGCATAAAAGAAGAGGGAAACCAACACATGTAACTCCCCACCTACCAACATATTTTACATACATGGATTACCAACTGCGGTCATTTTGACCGTAAAAAGAAACTATTGGGAAAACCAACAATCATAGTAAAATATCAACTTAATTACACATGGAAATATTTTTTTATGATAAAAAAAATAGACTGTTATTTTAGCAAAATTATAGTCAATTTGCATGTTCTGTCAAACTAAGGTAAAAATGTTTCCCTTAAATAATGTGTAAGTTTTATGTTGTGTATTTACCATAATTGTGTTGTACTATCTTTTATTTTTTCACATTTGTAAGTAAATATGAATTGTCATATTCATGTGCTAAAAACGACTGCCATTTAAAGGGGCAGTAGACCAAAATGTGAAATATATTTAATTTTATTGACAAAAAGTGATTCATCCATTGATTCTGAGAGGGTCACTCTGCACTCTGGGAGGGGGACACCGTGGAGTTGTCAACCGTGATGGAGAGGTCTTGGAGTGGGCAGGCCTTTCCCGGGAGGAAGAACAGCTCTGTTTTGTCGAGGTTGAGCTTGAGTTGGTGGTCTGACATCCAAGCTGAGATGTCTGCCAGGCACGCAGAGATGCGTGTCGCCACCTGGGTGTCAGAAGGGGGGAAGGAGAAAGAGTAGTTGAGTGTCATCCACATAGCAATGATAAGAGAGACTATGTGAGGATATGATGGAGCAGAATGACTTGGTATATAGAGAAAAGAGGAGAGGGCCTAGAACCAAGCCCTGGGGGCCACCAGCAGTGAGATCATGTGGTGCAGACACAGATCCTCTCCACGCCATCTGGTAGGAGCGACCTGCCAGGTAGGAGCGACCTGCCAGGTAGGATGCAATCCAAGAGTGTGCAGAGCATGAGACACCCAACCCTTCATAAAGCATGAATAAACCCTCAAACCAAATGTTATAGCAACCCAAATACCATAACAAGTTGCACTCATAGAACATTTCCCATAGTAGAATTTAAAGAATCAGAGAAAATACCAATACATCACTCTGTGTACAATCAGAGGGTAGCTGGTTTCTGTATTACAGTTCCACAAGGTCTTCAAAAAACTAACTTTTATGAGCTGTTTTGACTGCAACTAAGCATATATGTAAGGTCATTTTGATTTTGTAGACGGGCATACCTAGTTAAACTAGTTATAACCATAGGCGAGTACATAAGGTGCTCCATCTCTGCAAGTGATTTTTCTATCAGGTTATGATCACTCCATGTCACGACTTCCTCCGAAGCTGCCTCCTCTCCTTGTTCGGGCAGGCTTTGGCGTTCACCGTCACCGGCCTTCTAGCCACTGCCGCTCCACATCTCATCATTCCATTTGTTTTGTCTTCTTCATTACACACACCTGGTTCATATCCCCTCACCAGTACCTGTATAAGTGTTCCCTCTGCCCCCTTGTCTTTGTGTGTGATTGTTTATTGTGGAAGTTAGAGAAGCTCGGTGGAGCTCCGTGTATTTTGTATCGCCGGGACATTTCCCGTGTGCCTTGTTATCTCCAGTGCGCCTGTTTTGCGCACTGGATTGTTTTGACGCATTTCTGCATAACTCTGTGCTTCTGAATAAATCCTGTTATTTTATGATTTACCCTCCTGCGCCTGACTCCTTCGGGACCAGCTGAGTGATTAGATCCAGCCACCCACACCCCAGCACCCAGAGGGATTCATATATCCCGACCAAAAGATTTTGATGGGACAGCTGCCTGCTGCCAGTGATTCCTTCTGCAACTGGATCTATACCTCTCAACCATCAGCCCGGATCATTCGGAGTGGGAGAAGGTGTCCGCCCTCGTCAGCTGCACCTCGGGAAAGCCCTGGAGTGGGCCAACGCGGTCTGGAGTGAAGGAGGAGCCGCGTTGGACAACTACAGGGAGTTCGCTCGCCTCTTCCGGGCCGTCCTTTGGGTTTCACCCCGAGAGTAATGGGCAGGTGGAACGGGTGAATCAGGATGTGGGTTGGTTCCTGCGGTCCTACTGCCAGGACCGGCCGGGGGAGTGGTCGGTGTACTTACCATGGGCCTAATATGCCCAGAACTCTCTCCGCCACTCCTCCACTAACCTAACGCCATTTCCATGAGTTTTAGGTTATCAGCCGGTTCTGGCACCGTGGCATCCGAGCCAGACCAAAGCTCCTGCGGTGGATGACTGGAACGCTGCTCACGTCCATCTCCAGCGTGCCGTGCATCGCCAGAAGGCCAACGCTGACCGCCACCGCAGTGTGGCCCCGGTCTTTGTACCGGGAGATCGGGTCTGGCTCTCGACCCGGAATCTGCCCCTCCGCCTGCACTGCCGGAAGCTGAGCCCGTGGTTTGTGTGGCCATTCAAAGTCCTGAGGAGAATAAACAAGGTTACCTATAGGTTATTACTCCCGCCAGAATATTTTATTAAGCCCTCGTTCCATATGTCTCTCCTCAGGCCGGTGGTGGCTGGTCCGCTCCAGGAGTCTGAGGTGCGGGAGGTCCCTCCGCCCCCTCGGTCCGGAGAATACACAAATACATCTCTCTGTGTAGATTCAGAGTGTATCTGAGTTCAGTATTGCAGTTCTATCAAGTAATTATACCTTTGGCAGACCTTGTATACCATTGGCAGATTTAAGGTAATTCTGGAATTGTACACCGTCATACGATTTGAGGTATAGAAATGTACAATCTTAGGCGAGTACAAGGGGAGCTATATCTCTGCAGGGGATCTCTCTATCTGGTCAAAATCACTGATACAGGTCCCCCTCCACCCTCTGGTAGTATGGATAACTTGTTATTATGTCTCCAGAGAAACCTAGATTCAAATAAAGGTCCTATTTATCAAATTACTATAGGTGGAATTAGGTGTTTTTGGCTGGGGTCAAAATGACCCCAAAATACTAGAATTTTTTAAACGTCCATGTTGATACAGAAACATGAAACAATTATTTAGCTTTATTAAGTTCAAGTTCATTGACATGAAAAAGGTCATGAAAAATGTGAAGAATTGTATAAGCCACCTTTGGGCTATGATCCAAAATATGCCTCTGGGGTCAAAACAATCCAGGTCCGTAGTATGAGGGTTAACGTCGCTTCATACCATGAGACACTCCTTCTAAGATCACCAACAGTCCAAACACAGCCTCCATTTCTCTGCACAACACAGGGTCTCAATTTATCAAATTAACCTATGGTACTTTAATGAATCCCCCTAAAGTCCATTGACACTCCACAGCATCAAACGTGACAACGTTTTGAATCTTGAATAGCCCCCCATGTTTATGCTAGAGACTTACCGTTTCTTGTAGAGACTGCAGCTCAATCCCCTCTTTCCGCTGTTATAAAGTTTGTGCCTATTCCATAACTAGGGTGACTACATGTCCCGGATTGTGCGGGACAGTCCCGCATTTTGGCCCTTTGTCCCGTGTCCCGCAACCAAACAGTAATGTCCTGCATTTTATCAACAAATTCACTAATTTTGAATTTGTCCCATATTTCAGTCAGACTTTCAGACCTGTCTCTTGCAGTCACGTTGTGCTTATGAAAAAATACAGTATATATCATACTGGTTATGTTAAACACTTTGTCACGGTTTCGGCCGAGGCTGCCTCTCTTCCTTGTTCGGGCAGGCTTCGGCGTTCGTTGTCTCCGGAATACTAGCTGCCACCGTTGTATGTTTCATGTTCGTTTGCTTTTGTCTGATTGTTTTCACACCTGTTATCATTTAGTGTCATTAGTGTCCTATTTAGTTCTCGTTGTGTTTGTCAGGTGTTGTGTGTTATTGTTTCGTGTACTGTCGTATTTGCTGGTCGTTTGACTATTTCGCTCGGTTGAGCTTACTACTCCACTGCGCTGGAGCGTATTTACGCACCTGTTTTCGTGCGCCTTTATTTTGGTCGCCTACGTGCGTCGTTCCGCCTTCGGGCGAGTTTTCCTGTTTGCCTTATTGGTAATTTTGACTTCGGTGTCCTTGCGCTTGATTCCACCCATACACCCACCTACAGCCAACCTTGACACACTTCCCCAATTATTGTTGAGATCTGATATTCTGCGCAGTGCAAGACGGGACATAGGCCAATGTCATTCAGTGTATACTGAACAAAAATAAAAACTCAACATGTAAAGTGTTGGTCCCATGTTTTATGAGCTGAAATAAAATATCCCATACATTTTCCATACGCACTTAAAGCTTATTTATCTCAAATTTCTTGCACAAATGTGTTTAGATCCCTGTTAGTGAGGCATAATAATGAAAGGGACACTGGACTAGTACACCTGCCGCAGTTCTTAGGGTGTGTAGAGCTAGGTTTCCATCCAACTGGCGACAGATTTTCATGCAAATGTTTTAAAATCTGCATACAAACAATATGACTATTTCAGGGTTTCCTTTAGGGTTTCCTTTAGGGTTTCCTTTAGGGTTTCCTTTAGGTCACATCTGGACAATGTGACCAGGAAGATTTTAATTTACCGGACATTTAAGAAATTTACCGGACATCCATATGCATTCAGATCCGACTTGGCGCAGCCAGTGCCATCAATAAACGAGGGATATTGGCCAAATGAGCCACATTTACATGTCCTTAAAAACAGCCTATAACAAATTGCAAAAACACTATTCCCTGTGTTTCGATGTGTAGCATATGCAAAACTTTATAGCCTATTTTTGTTTAGATTTTTAGGCTACCTTCCTAAAACAAAAATTTTCCACCTCAAGTTTCAGCTATTAGAGATATGAGCACAAAATGTATCAGGGCATTGCATGCATAGGCCTTTAAGCTCAGATGTCCACTGTATGATATTAATATTTAAAAAAATATATAGCATATTTAAGGGAAGAGAAGCTTAGGCCTAACCCCAGAGAGATAGAGATATGCTGGCGGCATTCTATAATATTTTGTATAAAAGAAAGCATTATATTGTTAGGTTATACGAGTAACTCTGGTAGGCCTGAAACAGTCTTCCTCACCTCAAGTTCAACTGTCGGAGTCAGTTGCAGCACCGATGTACACTGTCTTCCTATCATAGGCTTGCAGTAGCTAAAGATTAATAATAGCCATATCACACCAAACTTTCACAAAAGTTTCTAAACTTTATTAGGGTAATATCAAAAGTAAGTCAAGCCATTGTTTATAGGGAAAATATGAGCAGGCTATTATATTGTAGCAAACACAGGATTACAGTTGGAAAAAAAAAAAGTTTTGAACAGGCTATTTTGCTAAAATTACCAACAAAGGCAAGTGCCTACCATGCCCAACACTACTTACAACCTATCTTAAAAGAATTATGGAGCACACAATTAAAAAGACAGATCAAATGTAATTTAGTCCATGAAAATGGCTCTACAGAATTAAACAAAACAGGTTTTGCATATGAAAAAAACGGGTTTTGATTAATAAATAGGCTTACAATAATAACAATAATATACCATAATAATGATAAAACATATTATTATAAAAAACTGTAAGTTCCTAAATTGCATCCTACCTGGATAGGGAGTTACACAGTAGCCTGCGTTGCCATGCCAACTTTCTTCTCATCTTAGTCCACTACAATATTACATTTTTTATTAAATTCCCCTTGTAGGCTTTTCACTAAAGGCATGCTCTTTTTCCTCTAACTTTTGTTTTACTTCAATGAAATAGGCCTCCATTTTAGCTCAGTAGCCTAGGCCAAGTCTCCTCTCTCAGGTCCTCTCTCCTCAGCTCACATGGGTTTAAGGTGTGAGAGAATGGTGATGAAGCGCGAATATCAGGGTGTAGGCTACGATATACAGCCTCTCCTGGAGGTGTAGAATATGATAGACAGCTTCTCCTGGGGGTGTAGGCTGTGATAGACAGCCTCTCCTGGAGGTGTAGAATATGATAGACAGCTTCTCCTGGGGGTGTAGGCTATGATAGACAGCTTCTCCTGGGGGTGTAGGCTATGATAGACAGCCTCTCCTGGGGGTGTAGGCTGTGATAGACAGCCTCTCCTGGGGGTGTAGGCTATGATGGACAGCCTCTCCAGGACAATTTGGCCCACTACAATTTTATTTATTGGCTTTTCAAAAGCTGCAATTACCGGCTAAAGGAAACACTGGCACATTTCACATCAGAGTAGTTTCCATCAAATTGACTTGTTGCAGATAAAAGTATACAGCCTCTCCTGGAGGTGTAGAATATGATAGACAGCCTCTCCTGGAGATGTAGGCTGTGATAGACAGCCTCTCCTGGAGGTGTAGAATATGATAGACAGCTTCTCCTGGGGGTGTAGGCTGTGATAGACAGCCTCTCCTGGAGGTGTAGAATATGATAGACAGCTTCTCCTGGGGGTGTAGGCTATGATAGACAGCTTCTCCTGGGGGTGTAGGCTATGATAGACAGCTTCTCCTGGGGGTGTAGGCTATGATAGACAGCTTCTCCTGGGGGTGTAGGCTATGATAGATAGCTTCTCCTGGGGGTGTCGGTTATGATAGACAGCTTCTCCTGGGGGTGTAGGCTATGATAGACAGCCTCTCCTGGGGGTGTAGGCTGTGATAGTGTCAAGAGTGCTGTAGGTGGGTGTAGTGGTGGAATCAAGCGCAGGACACCGAAGTATAGTCCAAAAGACTTTAGTATTATTTCCAACAAGGAAAATATGAACACACTTGCCCGAAGGCGAAATTACGCACGAAGGCGACAAAAATAACGGCGCACTAAACATGTGCGAAAAATGCTCCAACGCAGTGGAGTGAAGCTCAACCGAGCGAGAATGCAGCAAACAAGCAACACAACGACAGCAAATAATTCAATAACACACAACACTAGACAAACACAACGAGAAACTTATAGGACACTAATTACGCTAAACGAGAAACAGGTGTCACAACAAACAGACAAAAGCAAACGAACATGAAACATACAACGGTGGCAGCTAGTATTCCGGAGACAACGAACGCCGAAGCCTGCCCGAACAAGGAAGAGAGGCAGCCTCGGCCGAAACCGTGACAGTACCCCCCCCTTGACGCGCGGCTCCAGACGTGCGCCGACTCCGGCCTCGGGGACAACCAGGAGGACGCGGAGCAGGGTGCGTTGGGTGCCCACGATGGAATTCCGTCAGGAGAGACGGGTCCAAAATGTCTCTCCTCGGCACCCAGCACCGTTCCTCCGGACCGTACCCCTCCCACTCCACTAGATATTGGAGACCCCCCATCCGACGTCTCGAATCGAAGATGGACCTCACGGAGTACGCCGGTGCCCCCTCGATGTCCAATGGGGGCGGAGGAGTCTCCCTGATCTCACTTTCTTGGAGTGGGCCAGCTACCACCGGCCTGAGAAGAGACACATGGAACGAGGGGTTAATACTTTTATATTCAACAGGTAGTTGTAATTTGTAACACACCTCGTTCAACCTTCTCAGGACTTTAAATGGCCCTACAAACCGCCGACCCAGTTTCCGACAGGGCAGGCGGAGGGGCAGGTTTCTGGTAGAGAGCCAGACTCGATCACCAGGTGCGTACACCGGTCCCTCACTGCGGTGGAGATCGGCGCTCGCCTTATGACGTCGGAGGGCCCGCTGCAGGTGGACGTGTGCAGCGTTCCATGTCTCCTCCGAGCGCCGTGCCCACTCATCCACCGCAGGAGCCTCGATCTGGCTCTGCTGACAAGGTGCCAGAACCGGCTGGTAACCTAACACACATTGGAAAGGGGTTAGGTTAGTGGAGGAATGGCGTAGGGAATTCTGGGCCATCTCGGCCCAGGGACCGTACCTTGCCCACTCCTCCGGCCGGTCCTGGCAGTATGTTCTAAGAAACCTACCCACATCCTGGTTCACACGTTCCACCTGCCCATTACTCTCCGGGTGGTAACCCGAGGTGAGGCTCACCGAGACCCCCAACCGCTCCATAAAGGCTCTCCAGACCCTGGAGGTAAATTGGGGACCTCGATCAGACACAATATCCTCGGGTACCCCGTAGTGCCGGAACACATGGGTGAATAGTGCCTCGGCAGTTTGCAGGGCGGTAGGAAGGCCCGGCATGGGGAGCAAACAACAGGCCTTAGAAAACCGGTCCACAACGACCAGTATAGTGGTATTCCCCTGAGAAGGAGGAAGGTCAGTAAGGAAATCCACCGAGAGGTGAGACCATGGTCGTTGTGGAACGGGCAGGGGTAGTAACTTACCCCTAGGCAGATGTCTAGGCGCCTTACACTGGGCGCACACCGAGCAGGAGGAAACATAAACCCTCACATCCCTTGCCAACGTGGGCCACCAGTACTTGGTACTAAGACAGTGCACTGTCCGGCCGATACCAGGGTGTCCAGAGGAGGGTGACGTGTGAGCCCAATAGATCAATCGATCCCGAACCTCGAGCGGAACGTACTTCCGACCCTCCGGGCATTGCGGTGGACTAGGGTCGGTGCGTAACGCCCGCTCGAGCTCAGCATCGACCTCCCACACTACCGGTGCCACCAGACACGACTCCGGCAGTATGGGAGTGGGCTCCACGGACCTCTCCTCTGTGTCATACCGCCGAGACAGTGCATCTGCCTTACCATTCTGTGACCCAGGGATGTACGTGATCTTAAATGTAAACCGGGTCAAAAACATATTCCATCTTGCCTGGCGAGGGTTCAGCCTCCTCGCTGCCCGTATGTACTCCAGGTTACGGTGGTCCGTCAAAATGAGGAAAGGGTGTTGAGCCCCCTCAAGCCAGTGCCTCCACACCTTTAGGGCCTGTACCACGGCTAACAGCTCCCTGTCCCCTACGTCATAGTTTCGCTCCGCCGGACTGAGCTTCTTGGAATAAAAAGCACAGGGGCGGAGTTTAGGTGGCGCGCCTGACCGTTGTGAAAGCACGGCTCCTATACCGGCCTCAGACGCGTCCACCTCTACCTGAAATGGCAAAGAGGGATCCGGATGCGCCAGCACCGGGGCCGAGGTAAACAGGTCCTTCAGCCTCCCAAACGCCCTGTTCGCCTCGGCAGACCACTGCAGACGCACCGGACCCCCCTTCAAAAGAGACGTGATGGGAGCTGCCACCTGTCCAAAACCCCGGATAAACCTCCGGTAGTAATTCGCAAACCCCAAAAACTGCTGCACCTCCTTCACAGTGGTTGGTGTTTGCCAATTACGCACGGCTGACACCCGGTCTACCTCCATCTTCACCCCTGACGCAGACAACTGATACCCCAAAAAGGAGACCGACTCCTGGAAAAACAGACACTTCTCTGCCTTAACATACAGGTCGTGCTCCACCAGCCTCCGCAACACTCTGCGCACCAGGGCCACATGCTCGACACGGGTAGGCGAGTACACGAGAATGTCATCTATTTACACAACCACCCCCTGCCCCTGCATGTCCCTGAAGATCTCATCTACGAATGATTGGAAAACTGACGGAGCGTTCATCAACCCGTATGGCATGACAAGATACTCGTAATGGCCCGAGGTGGTACTAAAGGCTGTCTTCCATTCATCGCCCTCCCTGATGCGCACCAAGTTGTACGCGCTCCTGAGATCTAATTTAGTGAAGAAACGCGCCCCATGCAATGACTCAGTCATGGTCGCAATCAGCGGGAGTGGATAACTGTACTTCACCGTGATCTGATTGAGACCACGATAATCGATGCACGGGCGTAAACCACCATCCTTTTTCTTCACAAAAAAGAAACTCGAGGACGCAGGGGAAGTGGAAGGCCGTATGTATCCTTGTCTCAGAGATTCGTCTATGTAAGTCTCCATAGCTTTCTTCTCCTCCTGAGACAGAGGATACACATGGCTCCGTGGGAGCGCAGCTCCTGCCTGGAGGTCTATCGCACAATCTCCCTGCCTATGGGGCAGCAACTGCGTCGCCCTCGACTTACTAAACGCAATAGCCAAATCCCCATACTCAGGGGGAACGTGCAATGCGGGCACCTGGTTTGGACTCTCCACCGAGGTAGCCCCTACGGAAACGCCCAAACATCGACCCACACACTGGGCAGACCACTCCATCAGAGCCCTCTCCTGCCACGAAATAAATGGGTTATGGGTACTCAACCAGGGCATGCCCAGCACCACCGGATACGCAGGCGAGTCAATCAGAAATAGCTGAATCATCTCCTGATGACCCCCCTGCGCACACATCCTAAGTGGCGGAGCGACTTCCCTGATCAAGCCCGCACCCAACGGACGGCTATCTAGGGCATGAACGGGGAAAGGGACATCAACAGGAAGAAGGGGAATCCCTAACGCTAAACAAAACTTCTTATCAACAAAATTCCCAGCCGCGCCTGAATCTACCAGCGCCTTATGCTGGGAATGAGGTGCTACCTGTGGAAAACTCACAGGTATACAGAAATGTGCAACAGAGAGCTTTGGGTGAGTGGGGCGCCTACTCACCTGGAAGGAATCCCCAGTGCGGGACCTGTCGTCCTCTCCCCTAGGAGGCCATCCCCAGCACCTAGCCGCGGTGTGTCCTCCCCGACCACAGTTGGTGCAGGAGATGGACCCCCTAGAAAGCCGACCCCTCCTCTCTCTAGCGCCAGCGCCCCCGAGCTCCATGGGGCACGGCTCGGAGGCGCTGGAGGGTGAAATGGACGGACCCCCCTCGGGACGTCCGCGGGTAGCTAGCAGGTTATCCAGCCTGATGGACATGTCGACCAACTGGTCGAACGAGAGACTGGTGTCCCTACAGGCCAGCTCCCGACGGACGTCCTCTCGTAGACTACATCTGTAGTGATCGACGAGAGCCCGCTCATTCCACCCTGCATCTGCCGCTAGAGTACGGAATTCTAGGGCGAACTCCTGGGCACTCCCCCTCCCCTGCCGGAGGAAGACCAGACGCTCCCCCGCCGCTTTCCCCTCCAGGGGATGGTCAAACACCGCCCTGAAGCGGCGGGAGAACTCGTCGTATGTGATGGTGTCCGCGTCGATCCTCCTCCACTCCGCGTTGGCCCATTCCAACGCCTTCCCGGAAAGGCAGGAGATCAGGGCGGACACGCTCTCATGTCCCGAGGGCGCCGGGTGCACGGTGGCCAGGTACAGCTCCACCTGGAGAAGAAATCCCTGACACCCGGCCGCGGTCCCATCGTAGGCCCTCGGGAGCGAGAGTCGGACTCCTCGGGGTTCCGGTGCGGGAATGGGCTGACTGGCCGATGGTGCTGGCAGGGAGGATGGTGGTGGAGGCGTCCCCCAGCCTCGGATGGTGGTGATCACCTCCTGCAGTGTGGTCCCCATCTGCAGGATCTGGTCACTTTTTCCCGGACCTTGTCCTCCAGCGTCGCCTGGGCTGCTGCGGCTCCTGCTGATTCCATTCTGAAGGTGTGTTATTCTGTCAAGAGTGCTGTAGGTGGGTGTAGTGGTGGAATCAAGCGCAGGACACCGAAGTATAGTCCAAAAGACTTTAGTATTATTTCCAACAAGGAAAATATGAACACACTTGCCCGAAGGCGAAATTACGCACGAAGGCGACAAAAATAACGGCGCACTAAACATGTGCGAAAAATGCTCCAACGCAGTGGAGTGAAGCTCAACCGAGCGAGAATGCAGCAAACAAGCAACACAACGACAGCAAATAATTCAATAACACACAACACTAGACAAACACAACGAGAAACTTATAGGACACTAATTACGCTAAACGAGAAACAGGTGTCACAACAAACAGACAAAAGCAAACGAACATGAAACATACAACGGTGGCAGCTAGTATTCCGGAGACAACGAACGCCGAAGCCTGCCCGAACAAGGAAGAGAGGCAGCCTCGGCCGAAACCGTGACAGATAGACAGCCTCTCCTGGGGGTGTAGGCTATGATGGACAGCCTCTCCAGGACAATTTGGCCCACTACAATTTTATTTATTGGCTTTTCAAAAGCTGCAATTACCGGCTAAAGGAAACACTGGCACATTTCACATCAGAGTAGTTTCCATCAAATTGACTTGTTGCAGATAAAAGTATGTGCTTAAATACATAGTGAACATAAAAATAACCTTTGAGGTTAAATTCCCATGTATCAAATAAAAACATACAAGTTGGTTATGGCACGTGCGCTCTAGCCAACAGCTTGCAGATACAGTGGATGTATAGCCTACTACATGATGAGGCTATTATGGACAAAAATGCCAGATAATTTGCATTTTTCAAATGGCAGCCAAGCATCGATCATCATGTAACAAGAACAAGACCCTCCATATTTATTGAAAGGAGCATCAACCTCATCACTGTACACTTTCGCCACCCTGTGAAGTTCATCATAACTTAACTAAACTGCATGATTTCCCATGATGTCATGACATTTTTTATCAGACATGTAGGCTACTTTAATGCATAAAAAGGATGGAGGGAAACCTGGTTAATGTCAAGCCATTTTAAGGATGCTGGAATTATATTTTGGATGAATGTGCGCATGCCTACAGGAGACTTTGAAGCATATTTTGACTGCACTGGGCCTTTAATTAGGCTTTTGACCCTGAGCTGTGTGTTTCATGTCTTCACTGTTCTTTCATGTCAATGATGCACCTGGGCTGTCTGCTGCCTATCAGCTATTCCTATTTGTTCTTGACGATTCATATTGAAGCTTGATGCAGCTTTGAATGCTTTTATGTGTGGTTTGATTGCTAGTTAGCCTATTGCAGATCTGGACAAACAATCCACCTAACACTATTGTCAATATGAATGATGGATCGAGGGCAGGATAGACCGTTAGACTGGTAGACTATATTGACCTGTGGTACAGCCATAATTAACACATGGAAAAGCGTAGTTCATAAGGGAAGTACCAAAACACCTTCATATAGGAGAGGTCCATGCAAACAGATTAGGAAATGTGGCTAGGATGGAGAAAATGATATAGCAAAACCTGCAAATAGTGAATGTTAACCAGGGAAAAAACGCACTACCCCCCCCCCCCCGTGCCCAATAAAAAAACACACTACCCTCCCCTGTGCCCAATAAAAAAACGCACTACCCTCCCCAGTGCAAAAAAAATGAATACAAGTTTGACAAGTGACAACCCTCCCCTATTTTGGACCACCCCTCCCCCTCAGTAAATTGTGATAAGTCACTTAGCGATATGTCCTCTCGTGAGGCCAAAACTCAACAGCATGTGCCACTAGGCATAATGTGCTTTGATTGAAACAAAATACAGGAAGGCTATATACACTGAACAAAAATATAAGCGCAACATGTAAAGTGTTGGTCCCATGTTTCATGAGATGAAATAAAAGATCCCAGAAATAGTCCATGCGCACAAAAAGCTGATTTTCTCTCAAATGTTGTGCAGAAATTTGTTTACATCCATGTTAGTGAGCATTTTTCCTTTGTCAAAATAATCAATCCACCTGACAGGTGTGGCATATCAAGAAGCTGATTAAACAGCATGATCATTGAACAGGTGCACCTTGTGTTGGGGACAATAAAAATCCACTCTAAAATGTGCAGCTTCTGACTTATTCACCAGCCACCCGGACAGCTGATGAAACTTAGGAGTATTTATGTCTGTAATAAAGCCCTTTTATGTTGAAAAACTCATTCTAATTGGCTGGGCCTGGCTCCCCAGTGTTCAGTATAGTTTGTATAGTTTCTTAACACCAACTGCTCTAATTAGCTCATGAAACAGTATTCCCATGAAACTGACTGGTATCAAAACATGTGCATGCAGACGCAGTTTGGACATTTCGCTGGTAAAACAAAGAATTATCATTTACGAATGACAGTGATGATGACATGGCCTATTTTGAAATTACGTATGCATAACTTGGTGTTTGAGGGTATACATTTTTTATTTGATTTTTGACAATAAGTGTGGGCATAGGCAGACATTTCTATTGGAGGATGCATTTTATGCATATTCTATAATTATATTCAATAGGCTACATCTGTCTGTAAAAACATTAAGAAATGATGACGTCATTTACATTTTCATTGCTCTGGTTGCTAAAACATTAGCACTACACCATGAGCAGGAGAAATGAACAAGTGAGTGAGAGAGAGAGTGAGAGTGAGAGAGTGTAAGAGAGTGTGAGAGAGTGTGAGAGAGTGTGTGAGAGAGAGAGAGAGAGAGAGAGAGAGAGAGAGAGAGAGAGAGAGAGAGAGAGAGAGAGAGAGAGAGAGACAGGAATTTGAGAGTAGGAGAGGTGAGAGAAATCAGAAGTGAAACAGAGAGGACCAGCAGATCAAAGTACAATGTTTCCCTAATAGTGGTTTGTGACTCTCTGGTTTCTTCGACCGGCTGCAACTGATTCATTTTGGGTTGCAGTTGTTGGCTGGACACAATAACATGACTTTATATAATGGACTGGGTTTACATAGCACTTTCTGGGGGCTCAAACCTTGTTGACTTGGGTTTGTTATTGGATGCAAAACAAGACGTGCTTAAGAAAACAGTTTGACCCATTCTACCATTGAGGATAATAGTGAGAATTGTGTTTCACAGAATTGTACACTACAGGGACATCTTCTCCATCACAAACTTCTGCAGTGAATGACAACTGTTACTACTGTTACCACTGTTACTACAGTTACCACCGTTACTACTGTTACCACTGTTTCCAATGTTACTACTTTTACTGCAGTTACCATTGCTACCCCTGTCACTACTGTTAACACTGTTAACACTGTTACTACTGTTACTACTGTTACTACTGTGTAATAACATGTTGTAGATAGAAATGGTTGGTATGGCTGTATGTTAAGACTTTAAAGGGTAAAAAACATGTTAAATCAATAACAGACGTACTCACTACAGCCAGTGTATACAGTTTAGTTGTTGGGTTGTTCATCTACATTTCATGAAAATATCTACAGAAATATGGGAAAGTTAGATACAATTAGTTACAGTAACACATGAAGCAACAAAGCTGTAATACTAGACCAACCTACACTGAAGAAACTCTCTCATTGGCCAAGCTGTATTCCAGCATACACAGTATCCTCCAGCCTCTCAGGTCTGTCTCTCTCTTTGGTTTGTCTGGAACCCTCCAACACTACAACATGTCCATACTTCACCTCCTCTGGAACCTCCGGGGGTTTATCCATCTTCTTTAGAATAGTGACGTCAGCATATTCCAATTCTGGACTCTCATCAGCATCTGTGGGGACTGGGGAGATGTGACATGAGTGTTTGGAGGGGGGGGGGGTTGCTAATGCACAGATCATTTGTTGACAATTATACTTCGAGGGTCAAAAGCCTACTTAAAGGCCCAGTGCAGTTAAAAATATGTTTTTCCTCTGTTTTATATCATATTGTACAACAGTTGATGAAAATCACAAAAGTGTGAAAACATTTGATCAGTGTAATTTCCTGGTTGAAAATACAATCTACACAGGACCTTCTATTCAGCAGGTTTGCATAGGTGGGAGTTTCAGCTTTGCATGGTGACATCACCATGTGGTAAATTGGTTAATAGACCAATAACAAAGAGAGTTCCAAACCTCTCTGCCAATAACAGCTAGTTTTCAGTTTTCCATTTCCCACTCAACCACTCCCAGACTGTCCTAGCAAAATTTTTGCTTGAAAAATAATGATTTGCTAAAAGCTACTTTTGCCTATTTTAATGCCAATCTATTACAGTAAGGTACTTAAATGTTACCCAGAAATGATTTGATTTTGATATAAAAACTGATGCATTGGGGCTTTTAGCACTAATAGATTGACCTCCTTCACGTGCACTTAGCCTGTCTGTAAGTCTGAAAATAGCCCTATAGAAATGAACCTACACTATGCAAAGTATAAAAGCCACATAAAAACAGTCCTAAAGTGAGCTACAACACTGAAACAACAGTCACATGAGCTGACTGAATGTGGTAACCATCAGTATACTGTAGATAGTAATCTTTGAGGTTTGTTAGAATTGTTAGACTGTCACACTACTGACCTGGAGCCTGTGGAGGTGTCCCCCTCTTGTGAATACAGTAAGCTCCCACCACCACTGTAAGGACCAGGACCACAGCTACTAGTGACGCAATGATAGGCCCATCGGATCCTCCTACATGATAAGGTGGACAGAAATGGGGGAGAAGCAAGAGGGTTCATGTATGTAAGCTGTCAAAGGAGCATTTTACACCCAAAAAAACATTTGATCATATATTTATCACTAGTCAATGTTTGACAAACAGTCCCTCAAAAATCATGCATGTCAACATTCAAGAAGCCTTTAGCTTCTTTGGAAGATTTTTATTTGGCAAATAGATATGAGCTTTTTAGCTCCTCACCGCCAATTTTCAGTTGTACTCTTCTGGTGCTCAAACTTATTCCACTTGAATTATAGATTTCGAAGAGATATTCACCAGAATCACTGCTTTCTGTGTTCGCTATCCTAAATGTCCCGTTGTTGATAAAGAACTCTGATCTAGCTTTAATGGAGTCATGGATTATCACTGTGTTGTTTTTCATTTTGAATATCTCTATATTAACACTAGTGGGGAATTTCTTGAATTTGAGTTCAGACCCCGTGGCGTTATTCATCAGCTGAAGATATACAGTTTCTCCCAGAGTTCCGTGACATGACATGTTCTGTCTAGCATCACAGGATTTCTCCTTCATGCCTGAGGAAAGGAGGGAAAAGGGACACTTTTGTTGATAGTGATTACAGTTATTATTCCTCTGAAACTCTAATAGAATTTCATTTTGTAACATTATGATTGCTCCAGCAGCATAACACCCTGCATCCCACTGCTGGCTTGCCTCTGAAGCTAAGCAGGGTTGGTACTGGTCGATCCCTGGATGGGAGACCAGATGCTGCTGGAAGTGGTGTTGGAGGGCCAGTAGTATGCACCCTTTCCTCTGGTCTAAAACAAATAATATATATCCCAATGCACCAGGGCAGTGATTGGAGACATTGCCCTGTGTAGGATGCCGTCTTTTGGATGGGACATTAAACCAGTGTCTTAACTCTATGTGGTCACTAAAGTTCCTATGGCACTTATGGTAAGAGTAGGGGTGCTAACCCTGGTGTCCTGGCTAAATTCCTAATCTGGCCCTCATACCATCATGGCCGCCTAATCATCCCCAGCTTCCAATTGGCCCAGTCATCTCCTCTCCCCTGTAACTATTCCCCAGGTAGCTGCTGTAAATGAGAATGTGTTCTCAGTCAATTTACCTTGTAAAATAAGGGATAGAAAAATATCTAATTTGACAAGTAAATAATTTAAGCTTGCTTGGGAAGTATATAAGCCATCAAACTTGAGATGCTCTATGATAGGCCTATTGCATTGATTGGTTTCTGTTTCTTTTCTTCTCATAATAACACAGCATTGTATTCTGTTGTAATTATACAGTTAAACACCCTTTTTAACACTGCCTTATTGTTAGAACATGCATGACCTCCATAGACAAACAACTGTAGCCTCTTACCATTAGAGAGTCCGGTTAACATCACCAGGAGTCCAAACACCACAAGCATGTTGTCTTCACAAAGGCCAACCACTGATATGTGTTGGCAACTGTAGATTCACTATACAAATACCAAACTCAGATTGCTAACTACATGAACCTGCCACATTGTGTGACCAGGATGTTTGAGAAAAACACGCGATAGATTGTGTCACTCCAGGAATGAAAAAGGAAGTGTTTGAACACAGTCTTGATCTCACTTCTTCATTTCACATACCAATGTATGAGATAAGGCATTAAATAAGATACAAAACAGAAGTAGGATAAACCACACACACAAGTGAACAAGAGATCTTGAGACTAGATTTACATGAGGGCTGTAAGAGGAAATGTGATACAGAAGAAACGATCAGACTAAATTTAGTCTGTGAGAACTTTGTATTTCTGCACCACAGACCTAGCTCTGTAGCAGGTCCATGTCAAATCATATACTGGAAGTTATTTAGTAAACACTATGCCCTTTCTACAGCTGTGTCTGTTAGTGTTTCTCTGACACCAACTCGGTCAGTTCTCAACTGCTAGTTTAACTTAAGGCCCTCCTCCAAGGAGGAAGGACCATCCCTTGTGCAAGAAAGGTTGAGAATCAATGTTATACCTCACAGGTAATGTGTCCAATGTGAGCCTCCTAATGGTGGCCTAGTGAAGAGAATGCATTTTTCCATAGAAATTCAAGGTTTGAGTTTGTTTTTACATTTAGTTTGTGAAATGAATTAACGATGAGGGCCACAGAAAATTTTGTGGCAGGTCAGATATGTTCCCCTGGATGCTATTGTTAAAGAAAGGATGATGCTTCTATATGCTAGCCTTGTTCCATACTTTATATCCTCTGTAGTCACCTATTCTATCATTGTACTGCTATCATTGTGGGGCCAGTGACCTTTCAGTTACTAGCCCAACGCTCTGACCTCAAGGCTACCTGGTGTCAGAGAAGGCTACTTTGAAAGGAAACCCTTCGAAGTTTGTGGAAATGTGAAATTAATGTAGGCGAATATAACACATTAGATCTGGTCAAATATAATACAAACAAAAAAACATGTGTTTTCTATTTTATCATCTTTGAAATGCAAGAGAAAGGCCACAATATAATATTGCAGTTTAGATCAATTTAGATTTTGGCCACTAGATGGGAGCAGTGTGTGTGCAAAGGTTCAGATTGTCCAGTGAAGCATTGCAATACTGGACATTTTGTATCTAGTCTGCCCAAATTGGTCAGTTGATACATTTTCAAGTACATAACTATAAAGAACATACAAAAATGATATGGTAATACAAAATGTAAGTTTACACACTCCCAGGAATGTCATACATGATGGATCATTAGCTTATACACTAACTTTCACACATCTAGATGGCCGGGCGGGGTGGGTGTGGAGCCAGAGACAGCAAGGGTTCAAACTGTAGAACACAGTTCTTACATTTGAATATAAAAATGTATTTTATCAAACAAAATAGACTGTTCTCCCTGCTACCGCACGGCAAGCGGTACCGGAGTGCCAAGTCAACAGCTTCTACCCCCAAGCCATAAGACTCCTGAACAGCTAAACATGGCTACCCGGACTATTTGCACTGCCCCCCCACCCCATCCTTTTTACGCTGCTGCTACTCTGTTAATTATTTATGCATAGTCACTTTAACTCTACCCACATGTACATATTACTTCAACTATCTCAACTAGCCGGTGCCCCCGCACATTGACTCTGCACCGGTACCCCCCTGTATATATAGCCTCCCTACTGTTATTTTATTTTACTTCTGCTCTTTTTTTCTCAACACTTTTTTTGTTGTTGTTTTACTATTGGTTAAGGGCTGTAAGTAAGCATTTCACTGTAATGTCTGCACCTGTTGTATTCGGCGCATGTGACCAATAAAATGTGATTTGATTTGATTTGAAAACTATGCTACATGTTATCTCTGGGACCCTTAGGATGACAAATCATTATACATTATTTACCTTCAGAGTTGAATGTATCAAACCAGTTGCTGTGATACGTTTTTTGTTGTTGTGCAATCTCCTCAAACAATACCATGGCATTTTTTTTTACTGTAATAGCTACTGTAAATTGGGCAGTGCAGTTAGATTAACAAGAATTTAAGCTTTCTGCCAATACAAGGAATGTCTATGTCCTGGAAAGATTACTGTTAATTTCAGCAGTCATGCTAATCAAGTTAGCGGTGCTCAACTTAGCAAATGAACCTATTGTACTTCAACAAAATCGTCAATTTTTTTGCAATCCTCTATTTTCTACCAGTGTAATTTTGAACTAACACTACCTTCTTCTTCACAATTAGTAGGCTCTTTCACTCGATTTTAGATTGTGATAATTTGGAAAACAAATAAAGAAGTGAGAGAGAGAGAGAGAGAGAGAGAGAGAGAGAGAGAGAGAGAGAGAGAGAGAGAGAGAGAGAGAGAGAGAGAGAGAGAGAGAGAGAAATAGAGAGAAATAGAGAGAAATTTCAGAAGAGGAGAGGTGAGCGAAATAAGAAGTGAAACAGAGAGGACCAGCAGATCAAAGTCCAATGTTTCCCTAATAGTGGTTTGTGACTCTCTGGTGTCTTCGACCGGCTGCAACTGATTCATTTTAAGCTGCAGCTGTTGGCTAGACACAGTAACATAACTTTATAATGGACTGGGTTTATATAGCACTTTGTGGGGGCTCAAACCTTGTTGAATTGGGTTTGTTATTGGATGCAAAATAAGATGTGCTTTAGAAAACAGTTTGAACCTTTCTGCCATTGAGGACAGAGACAAAATGATAACGTTGTCAACTGAACCTCTTTTATCATTTCACTGATGGACTTTGTGACCAATATGATCATTTTACAAGCAAAATCATTAAAAAACTTGTTTTGGAATGAATGATTGTTTATCACTGATTATAGTCATAAGATGGAAATACAATTCTAATATATCTGTGAGATACTGCATAATTGATTTTGCTTACCATAAGACTGTCCAACTACCATCATTAGAAGTCCATACACAGCATGCATGTTAATAAAGTCTGTCACAACAAAGGCCTATAGATATGTCTTAGTATGTCCTGCAACCATTTACTCACAAAGGCGATCCCCACTTTGAATGAAAAAAAATAATGGACTCAGAATATTACTCAAACTGTCACTAAAGCTGCTTTGTATTGTGTAGCTATGTCCTACTTTTATTTAATTGAGCGTCTGTAATGTGTCCTTTTAGAACATTTAGAAAGCTACAATAAAGACAGGGTGTACTGAAAGATATTATATATAACATATTAAACCTGGGTTGCCTACACGTCTGAAGATCACTTTAGCCCATCATTCTAGGAAATAGGAGACCTCAGAACTGGCGACTTGAGATGTGGTCTATGATGTTGTGATGTTTCACTGACTACACCTGTCACGATCGTCAGGGAGAGAAGTAGACCAATGCGCAGCGTGTTGAACGAACATTGTATATTTATTATCTACAGTGATAATGTATACAACAAACAAAACAACAAAACGACTCGTAACGTCCACGGTGACAATGACCGAACACGGAACAGCGTTGAATGTGAACATATTTATTTAATAAATGATCACACGACCAAAACAACAAAACGATGACGTGACAGTCAATGGTCAATAAACAAACCAAACACGAACAAAATCCCACAAACCCGAATGAAAAACAGACAGTTAAATATGGCTCCCAATCAGAGACAACCCACGACAGCTGACACTCGTTGCCTCTGCTTGGGAGTCACTCTGGCCAACATAGAAATAAACACCCATAGAAACAAAACCCATAGATCTACACACCCTGGCTCAACATAAGTGTCCCCAGAGCCAGGGCGTGACAACACCTCAGCAATGGCTCTTCATGAAGGGAAGTGCTACAGTATGTGTGATAACATTTCTTTCAGAGGGCCGATAGAAAAGTCAGAAAACCCTGAACATAGTCACTTAGTTTGTTGTGCTTTAAACAAACAGTAGAAGATGAGAAATTAGGTCCAGAATGTTTTGGAAGTAGTAGATCATGAGAAATGAGGTCCAGAATGAGGTCCAGTAACCTCTCTTTATCTCTTTATATCTCTCTCTCGCAAATATTTGTTTTTGTTGGATTTTTTTAGATTATTATCTCTGTGTGAATTCTTTCCATATACATTTAGAATAGTCTACTTTATTGAAAATAGGTTGAAAACAAACAAGCAATTGCTTTTTAATTGCTTTTGATAATAATTGCTTTTTCAGATCACAAATGCAGCTGAAAGTACTATCGTTTTTCTGGTTGTATACATTCTATTTATCTGACACAGTATTTATGATAGTCAGTATGGTATTTCCCTGTAGTGGCATACAGATAGCCTGGTGGTCCAGTCTGTTTGTGCTGTGTAGCCAACTCCTCTCTGTGTTTGTCCATTGCCATGCCAATTATCTCATTTAGAGTTAGAAACAGTTATTAAAGTGTCACTCCACAGTGATACAATCATTTACAATACAAAATGCAAATAAAAAAACAAAAAAATCCTAGTCGAATGTATTTTACTTTGGCGTCATCTATAATTCATGACACCATCTATACATTATTGAAATAATTTATTATACGTTACATCATGTGTTGCATGAACAACAAAGCCTTGAGGTCATAGCGTTGGGCCAGTAACTGAAAGGGCGCTGGCCCAACAATGATAGCAGTACAATTATAGAATAGGTGGCTACAGAGCATATAAAGTATGGAACCAGGCTAGCATATGGGCATCATCCCTTCTTTAACAATAGCATCCAGGGGAACATATCTGACCTGCCACAACATTTTCTGTGGCCCTCATTGTTAATTCATTTCACAAACTAAAGTTCTATTAAAACACAACTTGATTTTCAATGGAATAAATTAATTCCCACATCAGGGCACCATTACAATGCTCACAGTCAACACAGTGGTGTAAAGTACTTGAGTAAAAATACTTTAAAGTATTACTTACAGTGGGGAAAAAAAGTATTTAGTCAGCCACCAATTGTGCAAGTTCTCCCACTTAAAAAGATGAGAGAGGCCTGTAATTTTCATCATAGGTACACGTCAACTATGACAGACAAAATGAGAAAAAGAAATCCAGAAAATAATATTGTAGGATTTTTAATGAATTTATTTGCAAATTATGGTGGAAAATAAGTATTTGGTCAAAACAAAAGTTACTCAATACTTTGTTATATACCCTTTGTTGGCAATGACACAGGTCAAACGTTTCCTGTAAGTCTTCACAAGGTTTTTACACACTGTTGCTGGTATTTTGGCCCATTCCTCCATGCAGATCTCCTCTAGAGCAGTGATGTTTTGGGGCTGTCGCTGGGCAACACAACTCCCTGCAAAGATTTTCTATGGGGTTGAGATCTGGAGACTGGCTAGGCCACTCCAGGACCTTGAAATGCTTCTTACGAAGCCACTCCTTCGTTGCCCGGGCAGTGTGTTTGGGATCATTGTCATGCTGAAAGACCCAGCCACATTTCATCTTCAATGCCCTTGCTGATGGAAGGAGGTTTTCACTCAAAATCTCACGATACATGGCCCCATTCATTCTTTCCTTTACACGGATCAGTCGTCCTGGTCCCTTTGTAGAAAAACAGCCCCAAAGCATGATGTTTCCACCCCTATGCTTCATTTGGAGAGAGCCCCTGGCTAAAAAAATGAAATAAAATAAAATGGTGCCGTCTGGTTTGCTTAATATAAGGAACAGGAAATGATTTATACTTTTGATACTTCAGTATATTTTATCAATTACATTTACTTTGACACGTAAGTATATTTAACGCCAAATACTTTGACTTTTACTCAAGTAGTATTTTACTGGGTGAATTTCACTTTTACTTGAGTCATTTTCTATTAAGGTATCTTTACATTTACTCAACTATGACAATTGGGTACTTTTTTCACCACGGAGTGAACACATGACCTGTGTGATGTAACAGTGTTTCTCAACCTTTCTTTCATAACACTGAGCTCAATCCAGTGTAGCATTACAGTAGGTCTCCATGCCTGAGGAAAGAGTGAAAAATATCCATCCCTCACAATTCTGACTTTTTCTGAGCAAAATAGAAAGCAATGCAAAAAGTATCAAACTGAATCAGAACACAAATAAAGGATCATCTTACCATGAGACAGTCCTGTTAACATCACCAACGCTAGTCCAAAAACAGCCTGCATGTCTCCTCACTCTACAATGTATCAAATGATCCCTGATTCAGATAAAGACTGTTCTTTCCTATTGATCCAACAATGCATGAGAAACTAAGAGTTGACCCAGTCTACAACAGTGGCCCCCATATGGGTTGTCCTATTTAAGTACAAACCTCAGTAAACATCCAGCTAATCTAAAAGAACTACTTAACAATGACACAAATGTCATGTCTAACTTCTTCATTTAAAATGTGTCCTCAATACAGTTCTCAGGGAAATGTATTAATTCAGAGGTCAAGATGATGCCACATCCAATCCACAGTTCTGCCTATCATTGGCCTTGTAGATCCCCAGCCAGAGGTGCACAACTGTCTTTAGGCTGATTATGAACCCTGGCTGGCTTTTGTTATGGGGTCACCAGAGTTATTGGACACTGTAAGACCACTAGGGGAAACTCAACTCTCAATCATCATTATAAAGGCTGTATTGTCAGTGTTTTTGGTATTTTATTGCAAAAGTTTAATCTCACAAAAGTTACTACAGTTACTGACAGTAGCATACATTCATTTGACATAACATTGAACACATTAAAATAACAATAAGGTACATTTTCAATGGTCCGTGCTTTCAGGGATCCTTGGGACGTCCCCACCCCATTGAAGTTGACATTTAAAACGGTTAAGGGTAAGGGTTATGGTTAGGGTTAGGGTAGGGGTTAAGGTTAGGGTTAGGGTTTAGGGGAGGGCCCAAGGATCGCAGATAGCACTGAACCATTTTCAATAATAAGGCGTATTATGTCATTAACATTATCTGACAGCTTGGTTTTGTCCTCTCAACATCTCTGAGGACATCCACTCCCTCCTCTAAATCTCTGGACCTTGACCTCTCATTCTGTGTCACCTGAGTAAGCACTCTCTAATTATTCACCATCATCTGTGGAGAGGGAGAGAGAGTTTAACTTATTAGGATCCCCCTTAGCTACTGCACATGCAGCAGCTACTCTTCCCGGGGTCCACATAAAACATGCAAACACAAAACAAAGCACAGAACAGTTATAGACAATAACATAAATATTACATTAAATAAAAATTTGAAAAATAAATATATATATAGAAAATCTATATCTATAAGAGTTATATATAGGAAAGACACCAAGAGACAACCAAAATACTATTTACACACTATTCCTACATACATATTCATATTCTTATATACAATGCAGTTAATTTAGATCTATAGAAAGAGGAGAGGTGCTGTGATACAATATTTTGTTTTTTATCCGTTTTTTAAAGCTAAACTTGCTTTTTGCCTGAGTAACCTCTGGTGGCAGAGCATTCTATGATGACATGGCTCTATACATAACTGAGCGACGCATTTCATCTGTTTTCGGTTTGGGTACAGTGAAGAAACCTATAGTATCGTGTCTGGTGGGTATGTCTGTTGGAAGTGTATGCAAATAGATTATACAAGTGGTTAGGCATTTTCAACACACAAATGTTTCTTAAAAAGACTAGAAGAGAAGTGGTTAATTTCTCATCAACCCTCAACCATGAAAGACTATCATGCATGTTGATGTTAGTTCTGTATGTGCTGTTAAGGGCTAGGCGTGCTGCTTTTTTTGGAGCCAGCTGCAGCTTGGCTAGGTCTTTCTTTGTTGTACCTGACCATGTTACCAGACAGTAATCAAGATGGGACAAGACCAGAGCTTGATAAACTAGTTAAGTTGATCTTTGTGTCAAAAATGCAGAACATATTTTTATAACAGACATACCTCTCCCTATATTCACAACAACTTTGTCAATATAACTTGGCCATGATAACTGACCAATGTTACTCCTAGGAGTTCAGCTTCTTCAACTTGTTCAATGGTCACACCCTTTATGCACAACTCCAGTTGAGTTTAGGTCTAAGAGAATGCTTTGAACCAAATACAATGCTGTTGGTTTTAGATGTATTTAAGACCAGTTTATTGTTAATATCCCGTTCTGATACTGACTGTAACTGCTTGCTAAGAGTTTCAGTGAGCCCACTGGCTTTAGGTGCTGATGTGTAGAGTGTGCAATCATCAGAATACAAAGTCACTTTAGCTTCTTGTAAGAGAAGTGGCAAATCATTTGTAAAAAATAGAGTAACGGGGCAAGGCAACTGCCCTGATGGATACCACACTGTACATATCTGATTTATGTGATTAGTGATAATGCCCGAGAAGCCGGTGTTTGGAGGATTTATTGGCACAGGTGTTGTTAGGCTCGAGACGAAGTCAAGGGCTGGCAAACCGTGCCAATATATCCTCCAAACACCGGCTTTGAGGGCATTATCGCTTTTATACAATGGGTTACCAACATATTCAAATAATGATTGACATATTTTCATTAAAAATGTTATTTTGATTAATTTATTCATACTATTTCATCCTTCCACAACATATAGTCCCAACACAAATCTAGGGTTGCTACCCAAGCCGGCTGGTCATTCTATCGGTTCGGTTGGCAGAGAAACAACCCAGTTGTTCAGTCTTTTTGTTCTGTATCAGTTGTTCGTTCTAAATCTTCCATTGCCATACTGGCTGGCAATGTTATTTTCCCTTGCTTGCCAGCTAGCCAACTACGGCTAACTTACAGTCACGTCAAAAAGTGCAACCAGAATAACAGCAAAGTAGCTGCATCTGCATTTGTTTAAGCTGTTTTCTAGTGACATTTATTTGGATACATTCATAACAATGAGCTAATGAGGCACGATTTTGCCTGGCATAGAAAATGTGCTCACTCGTCAGGACACTGTTGTTCAGAGGAGCTAGCCAACAACACAGCTAACACAATCACTTATATAATGAATATACATTCGGAAGACAGAAATTATTAAATATTAAAGCATTAGACCTATCACTAAAAGCTTCAGTCATCCAAAAGTTATACTTAAATCCGAACTGGTTCTCTAGCAAATTAGTAAGATTGTCTCACCCAATGTTCAAGAATGGCCTTTTTCCCTTTATTCAGATTACAACCTCTCACTTTCAGTTATTTGAAAAGGAAATCATCTCCCAAATATCACCATTTCACTATTTTCATACCGATCCCATGGCATAGTGTTTATGAACTGAAACGCAAAACGACGCCGGATTCAAAACTTAGAATTTTTCTATTTAAATTATTATATAAAATTATTGCTACCAATAGAATGTTATTTATATGGGGGATACAATCTTCCCAGCTCTGCAGATTTTGCTGCGAAGAGACAGAATCATTAGATCATTTGTTTTGGTACTGTCCATTTGTAGCTTGTTTTTGGACACAGGTCCAGGAATGGCTAAAGGATTGCAATATTTACATGGAGCTAACCCTGCAGATAGCATTACTGGGTGATCTGAAAAGTCATAGTCAATCGATCAATAATATAATAATACTTATAGCAAAACATTTTCTTTTCAACTTACAATCTGTAGAAACAATGAGAATAGAAAGGTTCAGATCTTTTGTAAAACATCACAGTACAGTTGAGAAATATATGGCAAATAGAAATCCAATATGGATGGTGTTAAGAGATAGATGGATGGTGTTGAATGGAGTTGAAGGATGGGACTAATAACAACTAACAACAATTAATAACAACAACATAACTAATAATGTAAGCATACTGTGTCCATAATAAGTATATAGGTTATAGGTTGAGAGCTTTTGTGAAAGAGCACAGTTAGAAAGATATGGCATATAGAAGCAAACCGGATGGACATCATGAAAATGATCGGCGAGGTTGAGGGTAGAGGAAGTTCAGGAGTAAAAACAAACAAAATAAACAGTAATTATTGTAAAATTGACTGTGTCCATAAAATGTATATAGTATGTATAAGCTGGAAGTAGAGGACTATGCATTGTAGTTCACTAGTTTACTCCAATTAGGGAAGGGGTGGTGGGGTTGGAAAGTAATAAAGGGATATATATATATTTTTTTAAGGATATGTGTATGTGTATGTACAGTGGGTAAAAATGTATTTAGTCAGCCACCAATTGTGCAAGTTCTCCCACTTAAAAAGATGAGAGAGGCCTGTAATTTTCATCATAGGTACACGTCAACTATGACAGACAAATTGCGAGAAAAAAAAAATCCAGAAAATCAAATTGTAGGATTTTTTATGAATTTATTAGCAAATTATGGTGGAAAATAAGTATTTGGTCACCTACAAACAAGCAAGATTTCTGGCTCTCACAGACCTGTAACTTCTTCTTTAAGAGGCTCCTCTGTCCTCCACTCGTTACCTGTATTAACGGCACCTGTTTGAACTTGTTATCAGTATAAAAGACACCTGTCCACAACTTCAAACATTCACACTCCAAACTCCACTATGGCCAAGACCAAAGAGCTGTCAAAGGACACCAGAAACAAAATTGTAGACCTGCACCAGGCTGGGAAGACTGAATCTGCAATAGGTAAGCAGCTTGGTTTGAAGAAATCAACTGTGGGAGCAATTATTAGGAAATGGAAGACATACAAGACCACTGATAATCTCCCTCGATCTGGGGCTCCACACAAGATCTCACCCCGTGGGGTCAAAATGATCACAAGAACGGTGAGCAAAAATCCCAGAACCACACGGGGGGACCTAGTGAATGACCTGCAGAGAGCTGGGACCAAAGTAACAAAGCCTACCATCAGTAACACACTACGCCGCCAGGGACTCAAATCCTGCAGTGCCAGACGTGTCCCCCTGCTTAAGCCAGTACATGTCCAGGCCCGTCTGAAGTTTGCTAGAGTGCATTTGGATGATCCAGAAGAGGATTGGGAGAATGTCACATGGTCAGATGAAACCAAAATAGAACTTTTTGGTAAAAACTCAACTCGTCGTGTTTGGAGGACAAAGAATGCTGAGTTGCATCCAAAGAACACCATACCTACTGTGAAGCATGGGGGTGGAAACATCATGCTTTGGGGCTGTTTTTCTGCAAAAGGACCAGGATGACTGATCCATGTAAAGGAAAGAATGAATGGGGCCATGTATCATGAGATTTTGAGTGAAAACCTCCTTCCATCAGCAAGGGCATTGAAGATGAAACGTGGCTGGGTCTTTCAGCATGACAATGATCCCAAACACACCGCCCGGGCAACGAAGGAGTGGCTTCGTAAAAAGCATTTCAAGGTCCTGGAGTGGCCTAGCCAGTTTCCAGATCTCAACCCCATAGAAAATCTTTGGAGGGAGTTGAAAGTCCGTGTTGCCCAGCGACAGCCCCAAAACATCACTGCTCTAGAGGAGATCTGCATGGAGGAATGGGCCAAAATACCAGCAACAGTGTGTGAAAACCTTGTGAAGACTTACAGAAAACGTTTGACCTATGTCATTGCCAACAAAGGGTATATAACAAAGTATTGAGAAACGTTTGTTATTGACCAAATACTTATTTTCCACCATAATTTGCAAATAAATTCATTAAAAATCCTACAATGTGATTTTCTGGATTTTTTTTCTCATTTTGTCTGTCATAGTTGACGTGTACCTATGATGAAAATTACAGGCCTTTCATCTTTTTAAGTGGGAGAACTTGCACAATTGGTGGCTGACTAAATACTTTTTTCCCCCACTGTATGTATGTATGTATGTATATATGTGTATATATATTTGCGAGAAAAAAAACATATGGGGGATTGGAAGTGCTCTCTAGTGACTCCTCTAGTGACATGGCAGCCAGGCAGACAGGCAGACTCCTCTGATGGCAGGCAGGCAGACTCCTCTGATGGCAGGCAGGCAGTAAGCACACTCCTGAGAAAAAACTGCTCATCAAAGCAAATGCTCTTTTGAGAGCCACCAGATTTATTTTAAAAAGCTCATTTTCAGTGTCTGTCTGTGTCCAGTGTCTGTGTTTATATGTTAAGGGGGTGTTACTTTGGCAGATAATGTCACCCATTTAAATATATATATATATTTTTTTGTAATAAATAACTAAATGTATGGTGTTTTTGGTTTATGTCAGTTTCATTGTTTATTGTTATGCTATAAAATAGTTATTTTATGGTTATAAGTGATAAAATGAACTAGAAGATGTTGCACTTCTGAGTAATGACTACTTTAGCAAGGATATACACTCTATTCAGTACTACTGCAGTTGCTAAATAATTCAAATAGATGGAAGCAGAAGACCACAAATGAAATTTCAGAAGATTTGTTTTCTCCCTGGATACACCACCACTCCCCCTCACAGGAAAACTCCCGAGTGCACTTGTTTCTGTCCCTTTCCAAACTGCTAAAGCAAGAGGAAGGACTGAAAAAGCATTTAACAGATTACTGTGAATTAATATAATGATGATTCATGTTTATCATGTTCACCTGTTTTTATTCTCATGTTTTTAAATTATACTTGATTACTATTTCAATAACGATTATCAACAATCCTGAAAATTAATTAAGTAACATCTGGTCAAGAAAAATGTATTTTCCTAGTCCATTCATTGTCAGATTAATCAACAAGCCCCACCACAAGCAGTGGCACCGAGCACACAAGTGAGGGGCATGTTGAGGTAAATGTGCTAACTGTGAGGGTTGCATGATGTAATCTCTTGGCAGGCTGTGGAAGATGCAATGTCTTGTCTTTTCTATTCCGAGGCTGCCCACTTGCGCTGTCATATGAGATATTAAGATGTTTTCATAATGCATACTAGGATATACAGTTCATTCGGAAAGTATTCAGACACCTTCCCTTTTTCCACATTTTGTTACGTTTTTATTATTTTATATAATCTCATCAATCTACACACAATAACCCATAATGATGATGCGAAAACAGCTTTTTAGAAATGTTCGCAAATTTACAATAAAACAAAAAACAGAAATACCTTATTTTCATAAGTATTCAGACCGTTGCTATGAGACTCGAAATTGAGCTCAGGTGCATCCTGTTTCCAGGGAAGGGGTGGTGGGGGCCCATCCTGTTTCCATTGATCATCCTTGAAATGTTTCTACAGCTTGATTGGAGTCCACCTGTAGTAAATTAGATTGATTGGACATGATTTGGAAAGGCACACACCTGGCTATATAATGTCCCACAGTTGAAGGTGCATGTCAGAGCAAAAAACAAGCCATGAGGTGGCTAGCTCTAGGAAGAGTCTTGGTGGTTCCAAACTACTTCCATTTAAGAATGATGGAGGCCACTGTGTTGTTGGGGACCTTCAATGCTGCAGAAATGTTTTGCTACCCTTCCCCAGATCTCTCCCTCGACACAATCCTATCTTGGAGTTCTACGGAAAAAAAGTAATTTAATCCCTTTTAGAACAAGGCTGTAACAAAACAAAATTTGGAAAAAGTCAAGGGGTCTGAATACTTTCTGAAGGCTCTGTATGTATGTATATATATATATATATATAGCTAACTGTAAAGTGTTGAGTGACCATTTTAGAAAATCATGGGACATATGGTCTTTGGTTACGTGCTATTTTATATCAATCATATTGCTGCGTGTAGCCTATAACTGATGCTTCGTGGTCTTATGCTGCCATCTATTGGAAATATTTAGCAATTTAAAGTTATTCATTCACATAAAGACATTGGTGAGGCAGCTGAGAAATAAAGTGCATTTTTCTTATTAATTCCTGAGATCAGTCTCAAACCTCCCCCACATATCCAATGCCAATTGCTGGACTTTCAAATAGAGGTTACTAGGTCACACCCAGTTAAAACCACATTTGAAAATATATACACTACCAGTCAAAAGTTGACACAACTTCTCATTCCAGGGTTTTTCTTTATTTTACTATTTTCTACATTATAGAATAGTAGTGAAGACATCAAAACTATGAAATAACACATATGGAATCATGTAGTAACCAAAAAAGTGTTAAGCATATCAAAATGTATTTTAGATTTTAGATTCTTCAAAGTAGCCACCCTTTGCCTTGATGACAGATTTGCACGTGCTTGGCATTCCCTCAACCAGCTACATGAGGAATGCTTTTCCAACAGTCTTGAAGGACTTCCCACATATGCTGAGCACTTGTTGGTTTCTTTCCCTTCACTCTGCGGTCCAACTCATCCCAAAACATCTCAATTGGGTTGAGGTCGGGTGATTGTCGAAGCCAGGTCATCTGATGCAGCACTCCATCACTCTCCTTGGTCAAATAGACCTTACACAGCCTGGAGGTGTGTTTTGGGTCATTGTCCTGTTGAAAAACAAATGATAGTCCCACTAAGCACAAACCAGATGGGATGGCGTATTGCTGCAGAATGCTGTGGTAGCCATGCTGGTTAAGTGTGCCTTGAATTCTAAGTAAATCACAGACAGTGTCACCAGCAAAGAACCCCCACACCATAACACCTCCTCCTCCATGCTTCACGGTGGGAAATACACATGCGGATATCATTCGTTCACCCACACCGCGTCTCACAAAGACACGCCGTTTCGAACCAAAAATCTCCAATTTGGACTCATCAGACCAAAGGACAGATTTCCACCAGTTGAATGTCCATTGCTCGTGTTTCTTGGCCCAAGCAAATCTCTTCTTATTATTGGAGTCATTTAGTAGTGGTTTCTTTGCAGCAATTCGACCATGAAGGCCTGATTCATGCAGTCTCCTCTGAACAGTTGATTTTGAGATGTGTCTGTTACTTGAACTCTGTAAAGCATTTATTTGGGCTGCAATCTTAGCTGCAGTTAAATGCTGATTTGGTGGTTCCAAACCTCTTCCATTTAAGAATGATGAAGGCCACTGTGTTCTTGGAGACCTTCAATGCTGCAGAAATGGTTTGGTACCCTTCCCAGATCTGTGCCTCGACACAATCCTGTCTTGGAGCTCTGCGGATAATTCCTTCGACCTCATGGCTTGGTTTTTGCTCTGACATGCACTGTCAACTGTGGGACCTTATATAGACAGTTGTGTGCCTTTCCAAATCATGTCCAATCAATTGAATTTACCACAGGTGAACTCCAATCAAGTTATAGAGATATCTCAAGGATGATTAATGGAAACAGGATGCACCTGAGCTCAATTTCGAGTCTCATAGCAAAGGGTATTTCTGTTTTTTCATAAATTTGCAAACATTTCTAAAAAGCTGTTTTCGCTTTGTCAATATGAGGTATTGTGTGTAGATTGATGAGTAAAAGAAATAGTTTCATACATTTTAGAATAAGGCTGTAACGTAACAAAACGTGGAAAAAGGGAAGGGGTCTGAATACTTTCCGAATGCACTGTATATGGCTTGTTTATCAAGTATTCTGCCTTGCAATAATAAATATCATAAAATAACTAATAAAAATAAAAAAAGCAAAATGCTTACATAGGTTCTGATAAATAAAATAACTATGAAAATGCTATTTAGTACTATAATGGTATTTATGAACATAATATTATTACTATAATAGTTTCTAAAAGTGTTCTAGGCTACCCTACGCTAGAATTAGGGTTAAGGCTAAAATAGGTTATTCCTAGTGTTAGGTTTAGGGTTTTTAAGGCAAAAAAAACAGTATGGGTTTATAGCTATCTTGCTCCTTCCTGTGGCCTTCTCCGGGTACTATATACCTCATTCGCGACACTTGCTAGGCTCATAATCGGAGGTAGCAACTGCATCAGATCTACAAATCAATGAGCTAGACCTATCCATTTGGTTTGCAACTCAGTGAACCTGCGCAGCATTCGCTCAGTTCGATGCCTACGAAAGAACAGATTTCGATGCATATCAAATTACATTTACATTTTAGTCATTTAGCAGACGCTCTTATACAGAGCGACTTACAGTTAGTGAGTGCATACATTATATTTTGTTTTATATTTTTCATACTGGCCCCCCATGGGAATCGAACCCACAACCCTGGCGTTGCAAACACCATGCTCTACCAACTGAGCTACATCCCAATTACCCAGCAGCCATTTAGAAACAACAAATCAAAACAAACAAAAAATGCCTTCTGGCTGTTTAAATCGGTCACATCTTGAAAAAGAGGACAGGGACATGCGTTTTGTTTAGGTTGTACACCTTTTTAACAAAAAAATTAAAAGGCTAACAATGACCAGAAAATGTTTAACGTTTGATCACTATGCGCCAGCCATCTCTAGCATGTAGGTCACCACAACGTGTACACAGGCGAACAGAGAGTGTGCTTATGTTAATAATACTACTAATAATAATAAGTTACCTGAGGTAAGCCTTCAAGGTTGACATGGGCAGGTCTCATTGCTAACAATAGCGAAACTGGTTGTGAGTATGAAAAAAATTAAATAAAATGTATGCTCTCGCTAACTGTAAGTCGCTCTGGATAAGAGCGTCTGCTAAATGACGAAAATGTAAAAATGTGACGCAGAACTGGGAATAGAATGTTCAGAAGGTGGGTTGGTGCCACGGTGCTCAATAGAACTAATAGGAGCTGGCAGGGTGAAAAAAGCACTAAAATAAGGCCTGTTTTTTCATGATTACTTCAAAACTACAGCAAGCAGCTGGGACATAGGGTCATATTATGAAACTGGGCCCCATGGCGGATGCAATGAACTAGTTTTTATCAGAAAAAAGCGTCATTAAAAATGTATTGTGTCCATCCTACTGCTAGCGTTAGCCTGTTCCGTTTTCACGATGGCTGGCAGCTAACTGCTACTTAACAGAAATCTGGGACACAAACTTGCGGTCCCAGTCGTTAAGGCTGACCGCATCGCGTAATCCGTAGCAATGCACACTTTATCTATGATTAAAAGCGATTTAATTAAAACTATTTCATTAAAACAACAAACCGAGTGTAGACAGTCCACTGTTCTGTTGCACGCTTTGATGACCTCTGTTGCGTGATGACGTCTAGAACCTTCGTACTTTTAATGTAATCTCAACTGCAGTCCAGGTCATTTGGTTCTGCTATTACACTGAACAAAAAATATAAACGCAACATGTTAAGTGTTGGTCCATGTTTCATGAGCTGAAGTAAAAGATGCCAGAAATGTTCCTTATGTACAAAAAGCTTATTTAGCTAAAAATGTTTTGCACAAATGTGTTTACATCCCTGTTAGTGAGCATTTGTCCTTTGCCAAGATAATCCATCCACCTGACAGGTGTGGCATATCAAGAAGCTGATTAAACAGCATGATCATTACACAGGTGCACCTTGTGCTGGGGACAGTAAAAGGCCACTCTAAAATGTGCAGTTTGTGTCACACAACACAATGCCGCAGATGTCTCAAGTTTTGAGGGAGCGTGCAATCGGCAATGCTGACTGCAGGAATGTCCAGTGTTGCCAGTGAATTGAATGTTAATTTCTCTACCACAAATCGCCTCCAACGTCATTTTAGAGAACTGGCCTCACAACCACAGACCACATGTAAACACGCCAGCCCAGGACCTCCAGATCCGGCTTCTTCACCAGCGGGTTGTACTGTCAAGTATTTCTGTCTGTAATAAAGCCCTTTTTGTGGGCCACTCATTCTGATTGGCTGAGCCTGGCTCCGCAGTGGGTGGGCCTAGCTCCCAAGTGGGTGGACCTATGCCCTCCCAGGCCCACCTATGGCTACGCCCCTGCCCATTCATGTGAAATCCATAGATTACAGCCTAATGAATGTATTTCAATTGACTGATTTCCTTTATGAACTGTAACTCAGTATAATCTTTGAAATTGTTGCATGTTGGTTTATATTTTTGTTCAGTATAGATGAAGCACAGTGATAACACATTAATCTGTTTTTATAAAAAAACAAAATATCTGACATTGTATTCACATTTTTACTTTGCTGTGCTAAATGGTTGAAAGCTCAGTGACAGACATTTGAGTGACAACTAAACCAAAAATCTGAATTTGTTTTTCCATTGGAATTTGGTTGTGCTTTTAGATGGTTGAAAGCAGAACACATTGGAAATTCAACTAACTTTTGGCTGTCTTTTTGAATGGGTGAATATAGGTTGTAATCTCATTGATCAACGTCTCAACCAAATATTTCCCAATTATCCATGTTGAAATGACGTGGTTTCCCCAGTGGGTAGTAAACCTTGTATTAACATATACTTACCAATAGATATACTACATGAAGAGATCTCTTGAGTGATGGTAACATTGCTGATATGGTTTGGCAAGCTACAGTCGAGAGTCCCCACGATGTCCTTCTTCAGAATGACGGTGTCTGTCATGTCACTGAGAAAAGCCACCATTCCATTCAGTGTCTGTCCGTCCTGGTGTACTGGAGGCTGGCCCTCAGAGGAGCAGGTCACCATGATCTCTCCATGGGACAGACACTGAGAGGACAGCTGAGGAGAGGACACTGGCGCTGTGGAGGAATGAGAGCAGACAACTATTATTTAACTCTCTAAAACAGTCATGAAGTTTAGGTCGTGGTTAAAGTTAGGGCTGGGGTTAGAGTTAGTGTTAGTGGATAGTTAGTTAAACAGTTTGTTGACAGTTAGTTGAACATCTATAAATCATCTATTGGCGACTATGAAAAAAAAGTCTTAGAAAGTTTATTCCTTGTGTAACCAGGAGTAGGTCTAATTGACTTGTCTTCGGAAGTATCCCCTCTGAGTTGTAAATGTTTAAGTCATATTTTCCATAATGAGCTTTCTCTGTGTTACTGAGCACCAACATCCCATCCTCCACATAGAACACTGCTCTGTGTTTTAAAGGGGGGTTGGTTGTGACTCTGTCGTTTTCTAATTTGAAACTCTGGTCCCTGTGATGTTGTTCTTGAATTCAAGGTCATGTCCCCTGGTGTTGGTGATCAGCCAGAGATAGACAGTCCCTCCCAGAGCTCCATAACTCTGAGATCCATCCTCTCTAGCGTCAGAGGTCTTATACATGCCTGAGGATAGAGTGAAAAGGGGCATTGTGCAGAAAATGATAACTTTCTTCACGGAACCTCTTTCATCATTTCACTTATGGACTTTGTGACCAGACTGACCATTTTACAAGCAAAATGTTTTAAAAACTTGTTTTGAAAAGACAGATTGTTTAGCATTGATTTTAGTCATAAGATAGAGATACAATTCAAATATATCTGTAGATACTGCATAAATGATTTTGCTTACCATAAGACAGTCCCACTACCATCATTAGAAGTCCATACACAGCATGCATGTTAATAAAGTCTGTCACAACAAAGGCCTATAGATATGTCTTAGTATGTCCTGCAACCATTGACTCGCAATGGGGATCCCCACTTTGAATGACAAAAAAATGTAACAGTCACAATCTCACTAACGCTGTCACTAACTGTCACTATCGCTGCTTGAACATTAGCTATGTATTAAGTTGGTAGGTAGCTACACTATATCTTCTAAAGGAAAGGAGGTGTTTAAACAGCCTCGCTTTCATTTCATAGAGTGTCAGTAATTTGCTATTTTAGAACATTTCTAAAGATACAACAGTGACAAGGTATGAGCGGCCGGGTATTAACTTGGGTTGTCTACATCTCTCAAGATCACTTTAGCCCATCATTCTAGGAAGTAGGAGACCTCAGAACTTGTGACGTGAGATCTGGTCTATGACATTGTGATGATTGTCTGACCACACCTCAGCATTGGCTCTTCATGAAGGGAAGTGCTACAGTATTTGTAATAACATTTATTTCAGTGGGCTGATAGAAAAGTCAGAAAACCCTGCACATAGTCACTTAGTTTGTCGTGCTTCAAACAAAAAGTAGTAGATAATGAGAAATTAGGTCCAGAATGTTTCAAAAAGTAGTACATAATGAGAAATGAGGTCCAGAATGTTTCAAAAAGTAGTACATAATGAGAAATGAGGTCCAGAATGTTTCAAAAGTAGTAGGTAATGAGAAATGAGGTCCAGAATGTTTCAAAAGTAGTAGATAATGAGAAATGAGGTCCAGAATGTTTCAAAAGTAGTAGATAATGAGAAATGAGGTCCAGAATGTTTAAACAAAATTTGATAATGAGAAATTAGGTTCAAATGTTTAAAAAGTAGTAGATAATTGTGGTCCTCTGTAGCTCAGCTGGTAGAGCACGGCGCTTGTAACGCCAAGGTAGTGGGTTCGATCCCTGGGACCACCCATACACAATATATATATATATATATGCACGCATGACTGTAAGTCGCTTTGGATAAAAGCATCTGCTAAATGGCATATTATTATTATTATAATGAGAAATGAGGTTCAAATGTTTCAAAAGTAGTTGATAATGAGAAATGAGGTCCAGAATGTTTCAAAAGTAGTAGATAATGAGAAATGAGGTCCAACATTTTTTAAAAGTAGTAGGTAATGAGAAATGAGGTTGAAATGTTTCAAAAGTAGATTGCTTTTATTTCTATACATTCAAAATCGCACAAATACATCAAATCATAACATGATGTAAGAATGGAAGTGTCTGTTACAGTTCCCCATTTAAAAAGCCCTCCAACTCTCATACATTTCTGTTATTGTATATCACAAGCAATATAAAACGAAACACAGCAATGCAATACATTGTACTTTACACTTATTTGATAGTAAGTACTTACACAAAATGATAATTACAGCTTAAATAAAGTTAAAAAGGGCGATATCAAACGTTGTCAACTGTAAACAATATTGTATCATCATTAGCAATTATTTCATAAGGTAATCTCATAACCTGGTTAGTCCCCATAGCAACTCTCAGGACATCAACACCCTCCTCTGAGTTCTACCATGATGCACTCTGCTTACTGACCATCATCTGGAGAGAGAGAGAGAGACAGAAAGAGAGAGAATATTTGGAACCAAGGACTGATCACCCCAATCCACAAAAGTGGAGACAAATTTGACCCCAATAACTACCGTGGGATATGCGTCAACAGCAACCTTGGGAAAATCGTCTGCATTATCATTAACAGCAGACTAGTTCATTTCCTCAGTGAAAACAATGTACTGAGCAAATGTCAAATTGGCTTTTTACTAAATTACCGTACGACAGACAACGTATTCACCCTGCACACCCTAATTGACAAACAAACAAACCAAAACAAAGGCAAAGTCTTCTCATGCTTTGTTGATTTCAAAAAAGCTTTTGACTCAATTTGGCATGAGGGTCTGCTATACAAATTGATGGAAAGTGGGGTTGGGGGAAAAACATACGACATTATAAAATCCATGTACACAAACACCAAGTGTACGGTTAAAATTGGCAAAAAACACACACATTTCTTTCCACAGGGCCGTGGAGTGAGATAGGGATGCAGTTTAAGCCCCACCCTCTTCAACATATATATCAACGAATTGGCGAGGGCACTAGAACAGTCTGCAGCACCCGGCCTCACCCTACTAGAATCTGAAGTCAAATGTCTACTGTTTGCTGATGATCTGGTGCTTCTGTCACCAACCAAGGAGGGCCTACAGCAGCACCCAGAACTTCTGCACAGATTCTGTCAGACCTGGGCCCTGACAGTAAATCTCAGTAAGACAAAAATAATGGTGTTCCAAAAAAGGTCCAGTTGCCAGGACCACAAATACAAATTCCATCTAGACACCGTTGCCCTAGAGCACACAAAAAACCATACATACCTCGGCCTAAACATTAGCGCCACAGGTAACTTCCACAAAGCTGTGAACGATCTGAGAGACAAGGCAAAAGGGCCTTCTATGCCATCAAAAGGAACATAAAATTTGACATACCAATTAGGATCTGGCAAAAAATACTTGAATCAGTTATAGAACCCATTGCCCTTTATGGTTGTGAGGTCTGGGGTCCGCTCACCAACCAAGAATTCACAAAATGGGACAAACACCAAATTGAGACTCTGCATGCAGAATTCTGCAAAAACATCCTCCGTGTACAACATAAAACACCAAATAATGCATGCAGAGCAGAATAAGGCCAATACCCGCTAATTATCAAAATCCAGAAAAGAGCCGTTAAATTCTATAACCACTTAAAAGGAAGCGATTCCCAAACCTTCCATAACAAATCCATCACCTACAGAGAGATGAACTTGGAGAAGAGTCCCCTAAGCAAGCTGGTCCCAGGACAACAACAACGACAATAACAACACAATTAGACCCAACCAAATCATGAGAAAACAAAAAGAGAATTACTTGACACATTGGAAAGAACAAACAAAAAAACAAAGCAAACTAGAATGCTATTTGGCCCTAAACAGAGAGTACACAGTGGCAGAATACCTGACCACTGTGACTGACCCAAACTTGAGGAAAGCTTTGACTATGTACAGACTCAGTGAGCATAGCCTTGCTATTGAGAGAGGCCGCCGTACGCAGACCTGGCTCTCAAGAAAAGACAAGCTATGTGCACACTGCCCACAAAATGAGGTGGAAACTGAGCCGCACTTCCTAACCTCCTGCCAAATGTATGAACATATTAGAGACACATATTACCCTCAGATTACACAGACCCACAAAGAATTCTAAAACAAACCCAATTTTGATAAACTCCCTTATCTACAGGGTGAAAAACCACAGTGTGCAATCACAGCATCAAGATTTGTGGCCTGTTGCCACAAGAAAATGGCAACCAGTGAAGAACAAACACCATTGTAAATACAACACATATTTCTTTATTTTCCCTTTTGTACTTTAACTATTTGCACATCGCTTCAACACTGTATATAGACATACTATGGCATTTGAAATGTCTTTATTCTTTTGCAACTTTTGTGAGTGTACTATTTTTATATTTATATTGTTTATCCATTTCACTTGCTTTGGCAATGTAAACATATGTTTCCGATGCCAATAAAGCCCATTGAATTGAATTGAATTGAGACAGAGACAGAGACAGAGACAGAGAGAGAGAGACAGAGAAAGAGAGAGAGAGAGAGAGAGAGAGAGAGAGAGAGAGAGAGAGAGAGAGAGAGAGAGAGAGAGAGAGAGAGAGAGAGAGCGAGAGAGAGAGAGAGAGAGAGAGAGAGAGAGAGAGAGAGAGAGAGAGAGGAGATTGATAGACATAATGATAAAGAGAGAGTGATAAAGAGAGAGGGAGGGTGAGAGAGAGAGAAAGAGAGAGAGGGAGGGTGAGAGAGAGAGAAAGAGAGATAGGGAGAGAGAGAGAGAGAGAGAGAGAGAGAGAGAGGGGGTAGAAAGAGAGAGAGGGAGAGAGAGAGAGAGAGAGAGAGAGAGAGAGAGAGAGCGAGAGAGAGAGAGGGAGAGAGAGAGAGAGAGAGAGAGAGGATATTGATAGACATAATGATAAAGAGAGAGTGATAAAGAGAGAGAGGGAGGGTGAGAGAGAGTGAAAGAGAGAGAGGGAGGGTGAGAGAGAGAGAAAGAGAGATAGGGAGAGAGAGAGAGAGAGAGAGAGAGAGAGAGAGAGAGAGAGAGAGAGAGAGAGAGAGAGAGAGAGAGGGGGGGAGAAAGAGAGAGAGGGAGTGAGAGGGAGGGAGAGAGAGAAAGAAAGAGAGAAAGGAGAATAGTTAAGCAGAATAAAATTATAAACATCATTCAACAAAGATACAGCTACACCTTAATTAAAGGTACAGTGATGCATTACTGACCTTGTTCAGACAGACTGTTTGCAGAATGAAGACTTCAGCAAGTCGGAAATAAACAAACCATTAACATAATATAATTAACACACTAATGAATGAAATCTGTCAAAAGTCTGATACATTTAATTCTCCATGTGGTCTATATTAAAGAAAATATCAAAGAGATGGCATCAACCGTCATCATCATCATTATTAATATAATAATGTATTATTTTGCATGATGTGTCTGCTAAAGCTAAACATATAATGGCACAGATACAGGATTGACAATGTGACAGTACAGTAGCTTACAGGGACTAGGTGAGATTCCCTTGCCGACAGTATCACTGCTGATGTAGTTTCTGACGGTACAGGTGAGATCTTCTGACAGGCCTTTCTTCAGAGTGATGGCGTTTGTCTCATCACCAGGAGAGGACTCAGTGTCTCTCAACGTCTGTCCATCTAGAGTCCAGCTGTACTGGGGACCGTCCCCCCCAGAGGAGCAGGACACCCTCATCTCTCCATGGGACAGACACTCAGAGGACAGCTGAGGAGAGGACACTGGAGCTGTGGGGGAATAAGGCAACTTCAGCAAACAGACAAAAAACATATCAACTTTATGTGTCAAATTACTGTATATACTGTATCTTTGGAAGCTAATAATCATGAGTTTTTTTGTTGAGAGATAGCCCTTTACCTTCAATGAAGCCAAGTTGTAGTCTTCTGGTGCCCAATGAACTTCCATTATAATTAAATGTTTCTAAGAGGTGTTCATCAGAATCACTCCTTTCTGCGCTATCTATCATAAATGTCCTTTTGTTCAGGAAGAATTCTGATCTAGCTTTAATATCATGCATTCTAACTAAATAATTGTAAATGTTGACTATGTCTGTAAATTCATCATTGGGGTCTTTTTGTAATATGAATTAATATACCCTGGTATCAGTCAGCTGGAGATAGACAGTTCCTAGTGTTTTGTACACTCAGTGTAGATTTATAGCCAGGCACGTGCACAGATAGGGCTCAACTGCTCTTTTGCCCTCTTATAAAAAAGTGCCCTAGCAGCATGGTGGATTAAAAATATATATATTTTGAGTATTTTTTCAATGTTTTAATTTTAAATGTAACAAAGTGCTAATCAAACTGTCTAATTTCATGAACATGATTTTTGGAAAATGTCCCCTCCCCCGCACTCCAGCCCCTCCCCCGCACTCCAGCCCCTCCCCCGAACTCTAGCCCCACTTTTGCACTTGTCTGACTTCTGCATACAGTCTTCTCTGGCTACGGACACTGGGCGGAGTGTGTGAATACTGTAAGGCTACGTTTGAGTTGGATCTGTAATGTGTATCTATCTCTGTTAGAGACAGATGAGGGGGCCATTGGACTGCTTGTTTGTAAGAGGCAGACTTCAGCAGCAGCAGAACAAACTCAAATCAAGTAAAAATGAGACAGCATAGCTAACTAGCTAGCTAGCAGAATTACATCATCATTCAGCTGATAGACACTCTCTTCCCACTGTCAATCATTTAGTCGTCTCTGGACCAGTTACTAGGAGTCACTGGAACTTATTTGCTTACAATCTGTGATGAGGAATAAGCCTATATGTGTTGACATTCTGAAACAGAGACAGTTGGCATGGTTTTAATTTCTATTTATGAATAAGGCCCCTGTGGGCAGCCCTGTTTATAGCTGATGAGGTCTCCCTGACTGAATTCAGGCCACGTTACCAGTGTTAATAACGGGATATGAAGGAGGGAGAGTCGGCGAATGATCGATTCAGACTAGGTGGTAAATTGTATGACAAGCGGCAGTTTATTCAGAGTAAAAATGTCTGGTACAAAACGTGCACGGTCTCGTTCTTTCAGCTCATAGGGAACCTCCAGAAAAAAGCCCCAAAAAACAGTTCACATATGTTTTATACTATTTGTAAAGTAGGTTGAGCCTGGCAGATCTGGTCTTCTGGTTGGTCCATGCTGCTCGGGCGTCGTCCTCTGTGATTGGGTCTAGGAGATTTGCACACTGTAGCTCAGGTCCTTTGTTCCGAATGTTTCAGCAGAGTAAAGATTTGGTGTGTGCGTTTAGTTATCTCTTATCTTGAGTGAGTCTGTGTGTGTGAGTGCATTTGTGGCAAGAGTGTGTGTGTTGGTCAAAGCTTGTCTTGGAAAAAGGAATTAGTTATAGCAATTTAATGGCAATAAGCTGTTTATAAAAATAGCATTTATTACAAATCCCCCTCTACACGTCTCTTAAGACGTGTCATATACTAAGTAAAAAAGAAAGAAAATGGAAACTTTCTCAGAGAGAAAGTTTTGAGTCCCCCTCTTCACGTCTCAAAAGAGATGTGACATAAACTAAGTAAAAAAGAAAGAAAAGGGAAACTTTCTCAGAGAGAAAGTTTTGAGTCCCCCTCTTCACGTCTCAAAAGAGACGTGACATAAACTAAGTAAAAAAGAAAGAAAAGGGAAACTTTCTCAGAGAGAAAGTTTTGAGTCCCACTCTTCACGTCTCAAAAGAGACGTGACATAAACTAAGTAAAAGTTCTACTCTCATCCTCTTCGAAAGATAAAAAGTCTCCCTCTCCAAGAAGAGGAAACATCTGGGAAGGGCTTGTTGGGTCAATGGCCTTAGTTATGAGCCTAGTGGTGAGTGAGCGAATGCATGGTATGCAACAGCATCCACACAAAACCAAAATGGCCGCAAACACCGAGATTGAAACCAAAATGGAGGACACCAGGGCTTTATATTTACCAAAAGCGTCCATCCAGGAATCCCACATGGAGGTGTCTACACCGGAATGGGATTTCATCTTACCATTAAGAGTCTTCAAGCCTTCTAAGGCGATAGTCAGGCTGCCATCAGGGGCTGTGTTATTGGGTATGAAAGTGCAGCACTGTTCGCCAAACATGGTGCATACACCTCCTTTCTCTGAGAGCAGCATATCTACTGCAATACGATTTTGGAAGGCCATCAAGCTGGTGGCAGCCAATTGGCCATGCACCGCCTCAAAACCTTGCTGGGTCCAATTGCCTAGTTTTTGGACATTAAAATGAATATAATTGATCCTGTCAACATTTTTATTAATAGTACACCACCAGCACACTGATGATTCAAAACCGGCTGCAACCTGATCCACGAGTTTATACTTATCTGGCACCCCCCTAGGGATCCCTATGGCATCGATATAGGTGGGGTCCCATCGATCTGTTCTTGTCGATCTTTTGGATCGGGATGAATCCCAGTCCCTCTTCATTTGGGCCATCAGGTCCTTCACTTCCATAGGATAAACTGAAACAGGAAGGATCAAAGAGACAAGAGCACAAAGACCAGTAGCATTTCCGGGGAGGCGATCATACAGATGGTTTCCTCCACACCACCACCATACATCAGCTCTAGACACAGACTGAAAGGGAGCATTAGGATTATGGGTGTTATTACACCATTCATAAGGTAATGCTCCCAGCATTGGAGGGCCAAGGGACATATTAATACAAGTGAAATTAGCCCTGGCAACCCGAGAAGAAAACATTGGGCCCTTTCTAGTACTTATAACAATAGGGTAAAACTTGTCCCATACAGAGCAACTGGCAGTTGGGTTGTCATACTTCATAACAGGAAGAAGACATACTTCAGGTAAGGTAGCCGGTACAATGCGAAGGAGTGGACGGGCCCCCATACATACCACACAGCTCTGGTGGGTGGCCTTGCCCGCCTCCTCAGACAATAATAGCCAATTATTCGTAAGTCCCGAGACCCCCGTAGCTGTAAGGATAGCACCGTCAAGAGTGGGCGGTGCTGTAAATAAAATAATAGAATTGTTTTTATTATTATTTTCAGTAATAGCCTGTGCTTTCGCGCCATTAATATGGCATATTCGAAGGTTCCAATAGACTATTGCAGTGGTACTGCTTACATGAGGAGCAAGTATAAAATCTTGGCAGCCTGTTGCAATATCGGGATGGATAGTAATTTTAAGTCCTTCAGAGTTTCTCGTCAAAGTCAAAAGTTTCCTCCATTGTCGTCCTAATATAGTGGAGGTGTAACTGGACCAGTCATATCTAGTCTCACATACCAAGTTTGTCCAAGTCCAATCGCTCGGGGAGTCCCCAACTGTCATATACCAGTCCCAGTCACGGTAGTAGGTAGCATCCGTACCTTTTCTATAATGAGTTTTTCCCAAGTTTACCCACGGCACTGTCGCAGTGGTGGTAACATTAAAGGGTATGCATAATGTGGTGGTTCTATGCACTTGTCTGGGCCCACAGGAAAGGGTGGTAGAGGCAACTTGTCTTTTGTGTACATGGTGGTTTAGGAGTAGATTTGTACGGTTACGTAGGCTGTTGGTATAGTTATTCAATGTGTCGGAGTGTAAGTTAGTTGGATGTGTCAGGTATTGTACTGACCAGAGTATGATTCCTAGAGTAACCCCAATAGTTACACTCAGCAAAACAAGGAGTGGAGCAGAGCACCCCAGTCTCTCCCATGGTGGTCTGTCCCTCCTCTGTTTTTCCCCTCCAGTATCTGAAGATGGGAGTCTCCTCCACATATTCAGATAGTGTTGGTGTCAAGAATTTGATCCGAATTTAATGTGATTAAATCACTTCTGACTTCAGTCAGGGTTCTAGAAGGAGTTGGTGCTGGTGTACAATGTGTCAAGTGGTGCCAAGGTGCGCCTGATTTACCTTTGACCTGGACTGAGTGCGAAGTAACCTCCTTCACTTCGTACGGTCCAGTCCACCTGGGATCATGCCACTTTCTCTTGTGAACCTTGATCCTTACCCAGTCGCCAACCTTTACCTTCAGTGGTTCTGGATCCCCCGTCAGCTCCCCCTCTTGGACTCTGTGTATCTGTTTGGAGAGAGCTGCAGACAGTTCCGTCAATTTCCTTACATAGTCAGTCATACCTATCTGGTGTACATCAAGAGGGGGCATATGACCTCCCTCTCTTGGTGGACCTGGCATAACTCTTCCGGTCATTATTTCATGGGGTGAAAGATGTGTCCCTGCTCCTGGTGAGGACCTCATGGCCATCAACGCAAGGGGCAGGGCTTCCACCCACGTCAATTTAGAACCTGCACAAACCTTGGCTATCTTAGCCTTCAGGGTTTGGTTAGCGCGTTCCACAAGGCCTTGAGATTGCGGCTTATACACAGAACCAAACTTGTGCACAATCCCGAACCTCTCCTCCACCTGTCTTAGGTGTTGGTTTGAAAAATGGGACCCATTGTCGGATCTTATTTGTCTTGGGACCCCATATCTTGGTATGAGCTCTGTCTGTAACCACTTAATGACAGACTTCCCATCCTCCTTAGCTGTTGGAATGGCTTCTACCCATTTGGAAAACCTATCTACCATCACTAGCAAATATCTCTTTCCGCTTTTCACATTATCTGCCCCCATATCTGTATAATCTATACTGATGTCTTGGAAACATGCGTTTGGCACTGGGTAGGACCCCATTGGGGTTTGGTATGGTTTCTTTGGATTGTGACTTCCACAAATTTCACAACTGTCGCAGAACAAATCCGTCATGTCCTTCATAAAAGGATGCCACCAAATGTAGGAAATTTTCTGCAAAGTCTTAAGTTTCCCCTCATGGGTGGGCCCATGGGCTTCTCTTATCAGTTCAGGGCAGAGATTTGCTGGGGCCACCAGTCTGCCATCATGGCACCTCCACAGTTCATCAGGTCCTTTGGTGGCCCCCTTCTGTCCCCAGACCGAATGTTCATATGGTCCCGCTGTAAGTTGTAATTCCTTTATGTGTTGGTTCGTCAATTCAGTCTGGGCAGGTGGTATCTGCAATGCCATCTGCTTCGGGGTGTAGCCACCTGCCTTCTTGGCTGCTTGGTCTGCAGCGTCATTCCCTCTGCCGACTCTTTTCTTGAGGTCCTGATGACCTCTGCACTTCATGATGGCCACCTTCTTTGGCAGGGATACAGCTTTTATCAGTCGCTCCATTTGTGCCTTGTGCTTGATTGGTAAATTTCCTGTGGTGGTGAAGTTGCGTCTGACCCATTGAGGTCCATCGGTGTGTACTGCTCCATGAGCGTAGGCCGAATCGGTGTATATATTTACCGTCTTTCCTTCTGCCTTTTCCAGAGCTTGGGTTAGTCCGATGATCTCAGCCAATTGTGCAGAAGCAGGTTGGGGAATTACTCCTGATTCCAGAGTGATATGGGTTTTGTCCTGTAACTGCTGTACTACTGCGTATGCAGCTATGTTTCCTTCTTTTCCTCTGTAACAGCAGCCATCAGTGTACAACCATAAGTCAGGTCGGATCATGGGTTCGTTTCCCAAGTCAGGTCTCAGCTTGAGTTCCTGAGCTGCTCTTTCCTGGCAGGAGTGTGCCAGGCCTTCTTCTGCATTGAGTGCGTCAGCCATGTTTTTGTCTGTGTTGACAAACGTGATGTGTGACTGAGTACATTTGTTCTGAATTTTGCTTTTCCGTTCAGCACTGAAAGTGAATTCCTTGCTCATCAGGTATGCCGCAACCCCATGATGGGTGTGAATCTCCATCTTGTGGCACATCACAATGTGAGCGGTTTTTTCAATGGCCTTAGCCACTGCAGCTACATACCTGGAGCACGTGGTTTGGCCTGTCTCAATGTGATCAAGTTTAGCAGAGTGGTACATCAGTACTCTTCTCTCCCCCTCTTGTTTCTGAAAAAGGACGGAAGAGGTGAACCCCTCCTTTTCAGAAACATCCAAATGAAATGTTTTTTCATAATCAGGCGAGGTGAGGGCAGCAGCAACAGATAAATCGGTTTTTAACAGGCCAAATGCGGTAGAGGCTTCAGGAGTCCATACCAATGGGGCATGTAGGTTTCTTGGACCAGCTTCCCTCACGATCTCCCTCAGTGGTTCAGTTCTTGAAGTATAGTCCGGGATATGAGTACGGCTATATCCAGTCAAGCCTAGGAAGGACAGCATCCCTGAGACAGTGATGGGTCTTGGATGGTGTAAGATCGTGTCTCGGTGTGACTTGGAGAGTCCAGCACCATCTCCTGAGATCTCCCTTCCCAGGAACAGAACGGTACGTCTGCAGGATTGGACCTTGGCCATTTTTACTTTGTAGCCTTTGACTGCCAGAAAGTCCAAAAGAGTTTTAGTTATTTCCAGGCAGAGATCTGAGGTGGGAGCCCCCAACAACAGGTCATCAACATATTGTATAATTATCACTCCTTCCGGGATTTTCAGCTCCGCCAGGTGCGTCTTCAGGATATGATTGAAGATTCCGGGAGAACACCTGTAACCTTGGGGAAGAACCGAATACGTAAACTGCTGATTTTCGTAGGTAAACGCAAAGAGTGGCTGGGATGCTTCATCCAATGGAATACTGAAGAAGGCATTGGCCAAGTCCACTACAGTAAAGTACTGATGTTTGGGTGACAGATTGCTCAAAGTGATGTGAGGATCAGGAACAGGGAGATCAATCGGTGTGGTGACGTCATTCACAGCTCGGAAGTCTTGCACCATCCTATATGTCTCACCCCCAGCTTTAAGAACAGGAAGTATTGGAGTGTTCCATGGTGACTGAGTCCTATAGATACACCCTGCTCCCAGCAGGCCTTCGATAGTAGGTCTGATTCCCTCTATCTGTTCAGGTTTCAGTCGGTACTGCGTTCGATATATAGGAATCTGGTCAGGGTTGGTAAGGGTGATGGTAACTGGGTGAACCTGGAGTTTTCCCACATCAAAGGGTGTGTGAGTCCATATTGATTTGTCAATGGATTCCAAAACAGCTGGTGAAGATGGATGGTCAGAATAAGGTTTTCCATGGTGTCTTGGGAGTGTGATTCGCTCAGGTTGGCACTGTTCTTCTGTGTCTACCGTTGTTAAACGCCACATTTTTTCAGTGGTCGCTTTTAACAGTCCAGGTGTGGTGGTAGTCTCCCAGGTGAGTTTGGAGGCTCTTTTTATCATTTGTCCCAAACTCCTGGCTTCATGGCCGTTGCCCACAGCCAAGGTAACATGAGGTGCAGAATCAGGCCCCAGCTGGTACCAAGGCTTAAGGTTGTTGGAGAGTATGACAGGGGCAGCGACACCTTCTGTTCCACAGATAATAGTAACGCATCGAATGGTGGGAGTAAGGTGCATCATATTTTCATCCCAATCCTGAGTGTAGGGAGTTTCTTCATCATCAGTCACATTAAGTGTGCAGTGTAAGTCAGTCTGGGGAGGTTTGTAAGGGTAAAAAGAGTAAATGAGCTTTCTCATTTGATTAAACTGGAACTGGACAGCTGGAGTTGCTGGTCCGGTTGGGAGACACCTAAGCCAGTAGATTTCCTGTGTTGTAGATGGTATAGGGGTTGGTAGAATGGGAAGCATCAGGACTCTTGCACTTGGAATTTGGGAAACAGAGACTTCAACTCCCTTTTCTGTTAGGTATATTGCGCATCCGAGTCTGCAGAGTAGGTCCCTACCCAACAGGTTAATGGGGCAGTTTGGACAGAAAAGAAACTGATGTTTCAACTTTGATGGTCCCCATTGAAAAAGCAAGGGGTTGGTTTTGTACTGAGCTTCGGGTGTTCCTGATACCCCCACCACCTGTATTGATTCCGAAGACAGGGGTTGGTGAGATCTGATGGCAGAGTATGTACATCCAGTGTCCACCAGAAATTGATGGGTAACACCTTCCACCTCACACGTCACTGTTGGTTCTGTGTAAATGGGAAAATGCTGGCCATTTGTCTCACCAGGTGATGGTGGGCAACTTCATTCCCAGGGTGGGAAGCCATCGGACATGCCCTGGAAAGATACACCGGGATTGGCCGGGGTGGTTGGTGCTGCAGCTGGAGCAGTCGGATGATTGTACAGAGGTTGGTAGTAGCGAGGTCCCGGTGCCGCTGCTCTTGGACCTCCTCTTCCATGATAGGCATATCCTCTCCCACTATTGGCCATCCAGTGTTGTTGTTGGGCCGATAATGGCATCGGACAACGCCTTACCGGGTGTCCGGGTTGGCCGCAGTTATAGCACGGGCCCATTCGTCTAGGACCCCATTGTTGAGCTGGCACAGGATATCCCGGCTGGGCGTACCCAGCACCTGTATACACTGGCCCCTGGGTTGGTTGGGCTGGATAAGCCACTTGTGGGTATGGTGTGAGTTGTGCTGGGTATGCACTAGGTGGTGGCGGCTGGTATGGAGGCACAGGACCAGTCAAAGGGGTAGCAACCAGCATCTTAGTGACAGTCTTTTCTATGATCTGGGATACATCGGGCGTGTCTTCTGCCATCATCTGCTTCTTGGGTTTTTCATTCTTCTGTGCCTCTTTGAGCTGGAGCTTCAACAGCTGAACCTGCAGTGACTGTACCTGTGTGTCAGCGGTGCCCTTATCCTTATTGTATTGGGTGATGTGGTGGGTGACATGGGAGTTGAACTGGACATTTGGCATGGCTCCCAACCCTACCGTGGCCCTCAGTTTGGTTCTTACTTCTGATGGGGTTCCGCTCACCACCATTTCCTTCCACATACTTAGGGTGGTTTCAGTATAATCATAGGGTTCATTATGGACTGTCCTCCAGGTGGTTTTTGCCCTGTCCAGGTATTCCGCTGCCTGTTCCCCTGGGTTGATAGTAAAGGAAGTGAGTGTAGCATAGTTCCTTTCTGTAGGATATGCTCTCCTCAACACATCCCAAAGTGGAGTTCTATATGTTTCAGGAGGAGTGGCCCCAGGGCTAGTTGTCATGCCTGCATCTCGGATGAGAACTGTCATGGTGGTATGGTCTGTAGCTCTAGCCAGCAGGGCCTTCATATCCGCTAAAGCCAGTCTGACCCCTGAAGTTAGTGTCTGTAGCTGCAGCAACCACGCCGACGCCCCACCATGCAGGCTGGGTAACTGCTCCATGAGAGCAGTGAGGTCTTGCATTTTCCATGCCACATACTCCTCACGGTTCTGAGTGGCACTCAGTCTAAGAGGCATCTGAGAATGTGCCTCTCTTTCTTTCTGCTGTCTTTCAACAATTCGGTTTGACCTTCTTATCACGTCCCTCAGTCCGGTTACCTTCCCCATCAGTACTCCCTCCACTCGGTAGGGGCCCCCTTGTTGTTCCACTTGTCTCAGAAATTCGAGTTCTCTGGATGCTTCTTCCAGATCTTCCTCACAAAGTTCCTCCCCATCATCCTTTTGTTCTTCAGTAGGTCGGTTCATGTGATATTCTCTTTCAGTATGACTGGACAGGTTGGGAACGGAATGGGCGTATTCCGCTAGCTGGCAAGCACCCTTTAGGGAATGTTCATATTCTTCCCTCAGACTGTCTCCCCTTTCAGATTGGGCTGGGGATGTCCTTTGCATATGGGAGGAGTGTCCACGCTGGGATTCGTTGTTTGATTTCGGAGAATCGGCTCTGGGTGGAGAAGTGTGGGAGTTATCTGGTCCTGAGTGTCTGCTCAGCTGTGGTGCACACTGGGATCCCCTGGTTGATCTCAGGGAGTCTGCCCTGAGTGAAGAAGGATGGAGGGAGTCTTCTGATGTTGAGTGTCTGCTCAGGTGTGGTGGCTGGGTTGTGTCCGGTTCCCTTGGGGTGGAATGGTGTGAAGGCCGTCTGTCTATTGTGAGTTCTTCACACGTCAGGTGTCCCCCCTCAAGGTCAACGTTCATCCTTCCCTTTAGGTGTCCTCCTTGCACAACGAAGACTGGAGCCTGTATCTTTGGTCCAGTGACAGAGTTCACCAAGGGAGTGTATGGAGGGGGTGTAGCAAGGGCGACCTCTGCTGGTAGAGGTGGGTAGATGGGAGCCGTGGGTGGAGTCGGCTCTGATAGGCTACCCTGCTGGGCCTCCATAGACGCCTCTTCCTCCTTTGTAATGACTACCCCCATCATTTCTGGTTTCTTGTTCAGTTGCGCTTTGAGAGCCTCCTCCACAGCCCATGTTCCTATTTTTAGTTCTGCTTCTGCTCTCTCTCGTTGCTTAGTCCCTTCCTTTTTAAACAAATGACTTTTATTCTTTTCTACCTCCCTGTCTCTAGCTTCCTGCACTGCCTCTCTCAGTCCGCCTTCCATCTTCCCCAGTTGGGCCCTGTTTGGCGGGCCCCCCCCTAGATAACCCGCCTGTGTCCACTTCAACTTCACCCCCTCCCAAACCTTCTTAAGAGACTTCCACTGTAAATTGCCCCCTGACCTATCTTGTATCTTCTGATCTAGAAAATCGTTAAATTTAAGCTTTAGAGTATTTGGGGTCGTCATTTTATCATATATCTTGTATTTTATGCTTATTTAATTTTTATTTTATCAGCTTAAATTTTAATACCTTAATTAGACTATCTTAATATACTTAGCCCGTCACCGGTTAATACCAGCGCTGCATTCCTGGAGACATGTACTCTGTCTTATCTCAGAGCTCCTCCCTCGTACTCTCAGAATTTTATATGTGTTGTTTATTTATCAGGCGTTGTGGAATGCGCAACCAACAGATTATATCAGCACATTAAAACACATCATTTAGACATTCATTCAATATAGTCAATATTTGTCACTTAAAATACTTCACATTAATCAATATACTTTCAACACTTACACATTACATTAGAGATCTCTCAAACACTCTGAACCTATTCCTTACCGATCTCAGTCGGACCGGTCTCAGCCGGACTTAGAATGGTTACCACTTTATCATTTACCACTGTTCACTTTAACTACACCCTTCACCTAACGAATATTCGAGCTTTTGGATAAGGCTTATACACTTTAAGACTATCGGAATCCTATTTTATTTTTTATTTTTATTATATATATATATATTTTTTTTTACTAGCAATGTTCATCATTGAACAATAACCATTAAACAATTGACATTTACACATCCGACCCTATTGGTACATGGAGCGTTTGTCATTAAGTAATACACATTTATCAGTTGACATTTACACATCCGACCCTATTGGTACATGGAGCGTTTGTCATTAAGTAATACACATTTCTATCTCTCCTAGCCACACAGTTCCCCCCGGTCTGACTCTCTTGGTCCGTCTCTGTGAACCAACTCTCCCAGACGGTTTAAACTTAATACATATTATCACACATTCCCCGATCTGACTCTCTTGGTCCGTCTCTGTGAACCAACTCTCCCAGACGGTTTAATACATTTTATCACAAAGTCCCTCCCGGTCTAACTCTCTTGGTCCTTCTCTGTGAACCAACTCTCTTAGCCGACTCTCGACTTATTAATTATTCCCAGACATGTTTACTACACTGCTTTTCAGTTTGTCATCTATGCATAAATTTTATCAACAATTCATACTCACACTCGGTAATACTGATCAAAATTTGGATAGACTATTCGACAATATGCAAAGTTTGATTTAACAGGTTTTGCTTACCTTTTTTTTATAGTCGACTTTAGGATCAGTTTCCCGAGCTGAGTTGAATTGTTGTCCTCCCTCCGAATAATTACACCAGTCTTTCCGTGAATCGTCCTTTTACCAACTCGCCCCCTCACATCCACATTAACCACTCTGGACCGTGTATCTAGACAACCATCGACTGCTACCAAGTTTCTGTTAATAACGGGATATGAAGGAGGGAGAGTCGGCGAATGATCGATTCAGACTAGGTGGTAAATTGTATGACAAGCGGCAGTTTATTCAGAGTAAAAATGTCTGGTACAAAACGTGCACGGTCTCGTTCTTTCAGCTCATAGGGAACCTCCAGAAAAAAGCCCCAAAAAACAGTTCACATATGTTTTATACTATTTGTAAAGTAGGTTGAGCCTGGCAGATCTGGTCTTCTGGTTGGTCCATGCTGCTCGGGCGTCGTCCTCTGTGATTGGGTCTAGGAGATTTGCACACTGTAGCTCAGGTCCTTTGTTCCGAATGTTTCAGCAGAGTAAAGATTTGGTGTGTGCGTTTAGTTATCTCTTATCTTGAGTGAGTCTGTGTGTGTGAGTGCATTTGTGGCAAGAGTGTGTGTTGGTCAAAGCTTGTCTTGGAAAAAGGAATTAGTTATAGCAATTTAATGGCAATAAGCTGTTTATAAAAATAGCATTTATTACACCAGGCAACAACACCCACAGAGTGGTGTTAACAAAGAAGCATATATTGCAGGCTGACCACTTTCTTCTTAAGAACATAAGTCTAGCATCCTAAACTGAAGGTCTAAATTATTCTTAAACTCTACTGGATGTTTGCATTCAATGATTCCATGGCTTTTAAGCCCCTTATACAGTGGCTTGCGAAAGTATTCACCCCCCTTGGAATTTTTCTTATTTTGTTGCCTTACAACCTGGAATTAAAATGGATTTTTGGGGGGTTTGTATCATTTGATTTACACAACATGCCTACCACCTTGAAGATGCAAAATATTTTTTATTGTGAAACAAACAAGAAATAAGACCAGAAAACAGAAAACTTAAGCGTGCATAACTATTCAACCCCCCAAAGTCAATAGTTTGTAGAGCCACCTTTTGCAGCAATTACAGCTGCAAGTATCTTGGGGTATGTCTCAATAAGCTTGGCACATCTAGCCACTGGGATTTTTGCCCATTCTTCAAGGCAAAACTGCTCCAGCTCCTTCAAGTTGGATGAGTTCCACTGGTGTACAGCAATCTTTAAGTCATACCACAGATTCTCAATTGGATTGAGGTCTGGGCTTTGACTAGACCATTCCAAGACATGTAAATGTTTCCCATTTAACCACTTGAGTGTTGCTTTAGCAGTATGCTTAGGGTCATTGTCCTGCTGGAAGGTGAACCTCCATCCCAGTCTCAAATCTCTGGAAGACTGAAACATGTTTCCCTCAAGAATTTCCCTGTATTTAGCGCCATCCATCATTCCTTCAATTCTGATCAGTTTCCCAGTCCCTGCCGATGAAAAACATCCCCACAGCATGATGCTGCCACCACCATGCTTCACTGTGGGGATGGTGTTCTCTGGGTGATGAGAGGTGTTGGGTTTGCGCCAGACATAGCGTTTTCCTTGATGGCCAAAAAGCTCAATTTTAGTCTCATCTGACCAGAGTGCCTTCTTCCATATGTTTGGGGAGTCTCCCACATGCCTTTTGGCGAACACCAAACGTGTTTGCTTAATTTTTCTTTAAGCAATGGCTTTTTCTGGCCATTCTTCCGTAAAGCCCAGCTCTGTGGAGTGTATGGCTTAAAGTGGTCCTATGGACAGATACTCCAATCTCCACTGTGGAGCTTTGCAGCTCCTTCAGGGTTATCTTTGGTCTCTTTGTTGCCTCTCTGATTAATGCCCTCCTTGCCTGGTCCATGAGTTTTGGTGGGTGGCCCTCTCTTGGCAGGTTTGTTGTGGTGCCATATTCTTTCCATTTTTTTATAATCGATTGAATGGTGCTCCATTGGATGTTCAGAATGTTGGATATTTTTTTATAACCCAACCCTGATCTGTACTTCTCCACAACTTTGTCCCTGACCTGTTTGGAGAGCTCCTTGGTCTTCATTGTGCCACTTGCTTGGTGGTCCCCTTGCTTAGTGGTTTTGCAGACTCTGGGGCCTTTCAGGACAGGTGTATATATACTGAGATCATGTGGCACTTAGATTGCACACAGGTGGACTTTATTTAACTAATTATGTGACTTCTGAAGGTAATTGGTTGCACCAGATCTTATTTAGGGGCATCATAGCAAAGATGGTGAATACATAAGCACATATCACTTTTCCATTATTTACTTTTTAGAATTTTTTGAAACAAGTATTTTTTTTTATTTCACTTCACCAATTTGGACTATTTTGTGTATGTCCATTACATGAAATGCAAATTAAAATCCATTTAAATTACAGGTTGTAATGCAACAAAATAGGAAAAACGCTAAGGGGGATGAATACTTTTGCAAGGCACTGCAAAGTACATACACATACAGTGCCTATAGAAAATCTACACACCCTTTTTTCCACATTTTGTTGTGTTACAAAGTGGGATTTAAATATATTTAATAGTAAAAAAAATTTTTACATTGATCTACACAAAATAGTCCTTAATGTCAAAGTGAAAAGAACATTTAATTTAGTTTCTTCAAATTAATACAAATATAATAACAAAAATAGTCACTGCATATTTATTCACCCCCTGTTTAGGCAAACCTAAATGAGATTTAAAATGGGGCGTAACAAATCACATAATAAGTTATATGGACTAAACTAATAGGGGTTGACATGATTTGTAAATGACTACCCCTTCCTATGCCCCCCATACATACAACATCTGTAAGGTCTCTCAGTCAAGTATGGAATTTCAAGCACAGATCCAAGTACAAAGACCAGGGAGCTTTTCGAAAGCCTCATAAAGACGAGCAGTGATTGGTAGATGAGTAGCAATAACAAATCAGACACTGAATATGTCTTTAATCATGGTCGAGTTAATAATTATGCTGTGGATGATGTATTAAACCACCCAGACACATCAAAGATGCAGTTGTCCTTTTGAACAGAGCTGCAGGACAGAACGGAAACTGCTTAGGAATGTTACCATGATGCCATTGGTGATTTTAAAACAGCTACAGAGTTCAATGGCTGTGATGGGAGAAACTGAGGATAGATCAACAACACTGTAGTGACCTCACAATAATGACCTAAATGACAGAGTGAAAAGAAGAATAGCAATATTCACAATAAAATATTCAAAAAAGGCACTAATGTAATACTGCAAATAAACACAGCAAATGAATAACATTTTTGGCCTAAATGCAAAGCCTTATGTTTGGGGCCAATCCAACACAACACATTACTGAGTAAGAGCCAATTTATTTTCAAACATGATGGTGGCTGCATCATGGTATGGTTTGCTTGAAATCGGCAAAGACGTGGGAGTTTTTCAGGATGAAAATAAATTAGATTGAGCTAAGCCCAGCTAAAATCCTAGAGGAAAACCTGCTTCAGTCTGCTTTACACCAGACACTGGAAGAGAAATTCACCTTTCAGCAGGACAATAACCTACAACACAAAGCCAAATCTACACTGGAGCTGCTTACCAAGAAGACAGTGAATGTTCCTGAGTGGCCAGGTTACAGTTGTGACTTCAATCTGCTTAAAAATCTAAGGCAAGATTTGAAATTGCTTTCTAGCCATGATCCCAGACACCTTGACAGAGGTTGAAGAATTTTGAAAAGAATAATAGGCAAATATTGTACAATACAGGTGTGCAAAGCTCTTATTAGACTTACCCAAGAGGACTCACAGCTGTAATTACAGCCAAAGGTGTTTCTAACATGTATTAACTCAGGGAGTGAATAGTTATCTAATCAAGGTATGTTAGTGTTTTATTTTTTGTTAAAGGAATAATCCGCCCCAAACCACCAATTCCTAGGATTAACAGTGTCAAATAACATTAAATAACACTAATATGTACAAAATTATATATACTCTACCGGTAAAAAGTTTTAGAACACCTACTCATTCAAGGGCTTTATTTTTACATTTTTCTACATTGTAGAATAATAGTGAAGACATCAAAACTATGAAATAACATATTTGGAATCATGTAGTAATCCAAAAAATCTAAACATTATATATTTGAGATTCTTCACATAGCCACCCTTTGCCTTGATGACAGCTTTGCACACTCTTGGCATTCTCTCAACAAATTTCACCTGGAATGCTTTTCCAACAGTCTTGAAGGAGTTGCCACATATGCTGAGCACTTGTTGGCTGCTTTTCCTTCACTCTGCCGTCCAACTCATCCCAAACCATCTCAAATGGGTTGAGGTCGGGGGATTGTGGAGGCCAGGTCATCTGATACAGCACTCCATCACTCTCCTTCTTGGTAAAATAGCCTTTACACAGCCTGGAGTTGTGTTGGATCATTGGCCTGTTGAAAAACAAATGATAGTCCCACTAACCCAAACCACATAGGATGGCGTGTCGCTGCAGAATGCTGTGGTAGCCATGCTGGTTAAGTGTGCCTTGAATTCTAAATAAATCACCAACAGTGTCACCAGCAAAGCACCCCCACACTATTCCACAAATTAATTTTGAAGAAGGCACACCTGTTAATTGAAAGGCATTCCAGGTGACTACCTCATGAAGCTGGTTGAGAGAATGCCAAGAGTGTGCAAAGCTGTCATCAAGGCAAAGGGTGGCTATTTGAAGAATCTCAAATATAAAATATATTTTGATTTGTTTAACACTGTTTTGGTTGCTACATGATTCCATATGTGTTATTTCATAGGTTGATGTCTTAACTATTATTCTACAATGTAGAAATAGTAAATATAAATAAAAACCCTTGAATGAGTAGGTATTCTAAAACTTTTGACCGGTGGTGTATGTGTGAACAAATGTTTCATTTTGTTGTTATAACAAGGTTGGTAGAAACATGTGAAAATTGTTTTGGGAAATCTGTTGCTGCTCAAGTTGACTACAAACCCACAATGCAATGCGCTCTCTCTCTGGGCTGGCTGGGTAGCTAGGTAGAAAAACATAGCTACACACAGTAATACCAAAGTCAATATCAGCATTTGAAGTGGCTAGCTACTGTAGCTGTAAAATCGGCAAAACAAACTGCACTATCAATTTAGGAATCTATCTCACTGAATTCAACTTGCAGTTCGTCTCTGCCCAGAGCGAGAGCAGAGTACGTTTCTTTTACACTTTTGAGGAGATGGGAAACTCCCTTAGACCGTATTAACGCCCATTGTGTACATTGCCCATTCGTCGTCAATAGACCACGTGGTGCATTCTGGGTGATTCTGGGACAAGGAAAGCTCTCCTTCAAGGAGTGAATGGGAGTCAGTTAAAATATCTAACTTGTTCTCTGTAATATCATATAGCTTTGAAATCGTGACATTACGTACTTTTGAGGACAATAGGCAGGTTTCTCGACTCGATTAGTTTAGCAACTGCGTGACGCAGCATGACAACGTGAATGCGATGGGTCGACAGTCAGTTGGGTGGGACGTTTCTCCATTCATTGCCCAATGGGATTCCCATCACCTCCTTTCTGTAATATCTCTCTTTTCCACAGACACACTGGGCACATTGCGACATGGTACTTAAAGGAGAAACAGAGTTGAATAATTTGGTACACTGTTTAGATTGGGCACATCTAAGCAAATTATATACTTTGTCATGACGATATAAATAGATGGATGTGTTCTAGACAAGTATGGCCATACCATCTATTGATTGATCAGGTGATCTGGTGTGCAGGTAATTGTTTTAAAAGTGTTATGAAATGTGATAGTGTGTTATCTCCTATCTCCAGTTACGAGAATCATGTCGCTATGACACGTTCCTATACTATTTCCTGGCTTTTACAGACGGACCACTTAGAAGTTAAATCATGGGGAAATGTTGTATTTTACCCACCGATAGAATATAGGCTTTCACCAAATTGACAGGAGTTTCATTATTTATATTTCTGGGGTTGGATTATCCCTTTAATCTTCACATTTGTTTCATAATTTTTCATCTGATTTCTGCATGCAGTGATTTCTGGCTACAGACACTGGGCTACGTTTGAGTTGGATATGTAATGTGTATCTCTCACTGTTAGGGACATAGAAGGGGGGCATTCGACTGCTTGTTTGTAAGAGGCAGATGTCAGCAGCAGCAGAACAAACTCAAATCAAGTACATTTACATTTACAAGTACAAATGAGACAGCATAGCTAACTAGCTAGCTAGCAGAATTACATCATCATTCATTAGGTGATAGACGCTCTTTTCAAACTGTCAATCCACTTAGAAGTTAAATCATGGGGAAATGTTTTATTTTACCCACTAATAGAACATAGGCTTTCACCAAATTGACACGAGTTTCATGCTTTTTTTTTTCTGGGGTGGATTCATCTTTAAACAATGTTATAATTTGTCTTCCACTTTGACATTACAGAGTATTTTGTTTAGAGCATGGACAAATTAAATTCATTTTAAACCCACTTTATAACACAATAAAATGTGCAGAAATCCAAGTGGGGTGTAGACCTTCTATAGGCACTTGTAAGCCTACATGAATGTGGATTTTTCAGTGTAGCCACATGTGCTGTGTCTCAGCACATTGTATTCACCTATTGTTATGATGAGTTTCTCTGGTATCAAGTGAGTCATGATGCAAGAAGATATTTAACACTTAGAGTTAATACAAATTATTTAATAGACACGGTACCGTGGTTCGTCTAACAAACGGCCCATGCTTTGCCTCTTGTTATCCGAACTACTAGACAAAGAAAATATCTCAGTTTATATAGTCCATGTTACATATTGCTTCCACAACATCTGGTAACCATCAATGGGCACTTCCTTCTTTGATGTTATTACCTTGAACCCCAAGTCAGTATATCATCTATCAATCATTCTAAGATAAACCCCACTAAGCTCCCTCGACATAATGGAATCCTTGGCAGTCAGACCCTGTGGCACCAAGAGTTAACTATCTACCAGATTGAACTTTGTACCACACAACACTATGACAAAGACATCATAACATCTATGTTACACAATTTGTTTCAATCTGACAGTATTTCCAACCATATAAGGAAATGGTTACTAGGTCTAAGGAAGTAGTACTTATGATCTCTGCTAAATGGAGATGTTGATGGTTTACCTGGCAGTATCATGGCTACTTTGATCTGCTGCACCTTATTACATTTGTTTTGTATTTGGCCATTTTAATAGATAGAGGAAAATAAAATATGGATTAAAATGTATTGTGTTATATCATGTTACTTGCCTTCAATGTCCAGTTGTACTCGTCTGGTTCCCAAACGAAACCCATTTGAATTGTAGATCTCCACAAGGTATTGCCCAGAATCAGTCCTCTCCACATTGGTTAACCTAAAGGTCCCGTTGTTGATAAAGAAAGATGATCACATCCACTAGCATTGGTCATCAGCTGGAGATCCAGAGTTCCACCCAGAACCACGGAACACTGGGATGAGTTCTGAGAAGCATTACAGCTGGTCACCATGTCTGTGGTTGAGGAGAGAGAGAGAGAGAGAGAGAGAGAGAGAGAGAGAGAGAGAGAGAGAGAGAGAGAGAGAGAGAGAGAGAGAGAGAGAGAGAGAGAGAGAGAAAGATCTCAATGAAAGACATGATGCCAAAAAAAATGGATGTCTCTCTTTAAAACATTTGTTGCAATGGGCAATGGTGGCAATGATCTAATGCATGATGATGTATGTGCATTTGACTCAATAACCATTCACATCTTTACAATACAAAGTAGACAATAGAAACAATTTAGAAGATACTGTCACGTCTCCTCCCGTTGCTCCCCTCCGGTGCTCTGATTCGCCCGTCTACTGAGCCACCGGTCTGAGCGCACCACCTCGGCAACACCGGAATGAAAACCCAACGCACTCTAATCACCTCCAGCGCACCTGCACCTCATCATCTCATCACCACCCCTATATAGCCCTGGACTCTTCAGTGTTCTGTTGTGTGTGATTGTTAGCGTCATGTCGCGTACTCGCTCTTTGTTGTTCTCTTTCTCAGTGTTAAATAAACCTTTACATTGTTGATTCCTGCGTCTGCGTCCTGCCTCTTCGTATCCTCTTCGTATCCTCTCCATATTTCCCAGCGCCTCGACCAGCACCAGCAGCAGATTGCCCAGCTGAACGCCGCCATGCAGGAAGTGCTCCAAACGCTGCATAAACTGACCAGTGCTCCGGTTACACCTAAGGGAACCCCTCGCCCTGCCGGAGCGCTATGATGGGAAAACGGCTAAATGTAGAGGCTTCCTGCTACAGGTTTCACTGTATCTGGCGAGTCAGCATGGGGCATCTCCATCAGACCAAGCCAGGATAGAGCTGGTGATTTCGCTACTGAAGGGAAAGGCGCTGGATTGGGCTATGGCAGTCTGGCAAGGAGGTGAGGCCGCGGCACTTCCCTACTCCACCTTCCTAGCTCGGTTCAGGGCAGTGTTCGATCATCCCACGGAGGGAAAGGATGCGGGTGAGCGTCTCCTCCGGCTACAACAGGGAGAGGAGGCCACATTAGAGTACGCCCTGAGCTTTCGCACGGTGGCGGCGTCTTCCGGCTGGAATGACCACCACAGACCATAGATCTCCTGGTGGCTCCCTATCTAGGAGGTATGACACCCGTTGCTGCTCTGTCATCACTTGTCACCAAAACATTGTTTTTAGTTCCCCTAATTCCCACACTGCCGAAGCACCACAAGGAGCTGTCCTTCCACATCGTCACGTCACCCCTTCACCAGATCGTCTTGGGATTGCCCTGGCTCAGATTACACAACCCCACCATCAGTTGGATCACCAAGAGGATCACAGCCTGGTCCCCATCATGCCAGAAGACCTGCCTGCTGGTGGTTTGCTGTTACATGTCAGTGGAGAGTCCGGAGTCCACCCTCCAGCCCAACATTCCACGGGAGTATGCAGATCTCTCCGATGTCTTCTCTGCCTCCAAGGCAAAGTGTCTCCCTCCTCACAGGCCCTGGGACTGCGCCATTGACCTGCTGGAGGGACAACACCCCCTGAAGAGTCGCATTTACTCCCTCTCCATAGCGGAGACTGAGGCCATGGAGAAGTATGTGGCGGCGACCCTGAAACAGGGGTTCATCAGACGCTCCACCTCTTCTTCCTCCGCCATCTTCTTCTTCGTGGCCAAAAAAGATGGAGGACTGAGGCTGTGCATTGACTACCGGGGGCTGAACGCAGTCACCACCAAGTACCGGTACCCCCTCCATCTGGTTCCGTCGGCTATCGAGCAGATGTGAGGAGCCCGGTACTTTACCAAGTTGGGAGTGCCTACAAACTGATCCAAATCCGGGAAGGAGACGAGTGGAAGACATCATTCAGTACTTCCTCAGGCCCCTATGAACACTGCGTCATGCCCTATGGCCTCGCCAATGCACCTTCCGTGTTCCAGTCCTTCATCAATGACGTGTTCCGAGACATGCTGAGTAGACAGGTGGTCGTGTACATCGACAATATCCTGATCTACTCGGCTACGTTCGAGAAGCACGTCAGGGACGTCCGAGTGGTCCTACTCCGCCTCCGTGAATACAGCCTGTTGGTGAAGGGGGAGAACTGCGAAATCCACCAACAGTCCATCTCCTTCCTAGGATACAGGATCAGTCCTCAGAGGGTGTTCATGGAAAGAGCAAAGATGGACGCCGTCAGGTCATGGCCAGTCCCCACCACCATCAAGGGCCTACAGAATAAGAGGATAAGAAGAATCTGACCATGAGACACTTCTGTTAACATCACCATCACTAGTCCAAACACAGCCTCCATGTCTCTTCACACAACAATCTTCTAAGTCCAGTTACCGTTAAAAAAACGCGTTTTGAAATTCTCTTCATAAAAAAAAGGTGAACATAAAGGCAGAGACGTATTGATTAACCTAGTCGTCAGACAAGTAGTGAGGTGGATGAGTTAGGAAAACAACTGATGGTGTTGCCTCTGTCAGCAGGGGAGGTGCTTAACACAAGGGTCACATCTCACTTCTACATCCCATAGAGTCTGAATTCTACATCTGCATTGCTTGCTTTTTGGGGTATTAGGCTGGGTTTCTGTATAGCACTTTGTGACATCTGCTGATGTAAAAAGGGCTTTAGAAATATATGTGATTGACTGATTGACATGCAATGTCATACTGCTCTGAATAATAGATGCACTTACACAATTGAAAGGGGAAAACATCTTATACACACAATCTATAGAAACAACTTTATCAGATGTTATACGTTTTTATAGCGTTTCCTTTATTTTGCTGTTTGTTTTGGGCTCAGCATTGTAGGTGACCTGTGTCAGTGACAAACCATTATGGTCAGAATCAGAATCACCTTCATTCGCCAAGAATATTTTCACATACTCAGAGTTTTACTTGGTGATATGGTGCTGCTAGTGATAGACAGCATACTCAGAGTCAAAAACTCAACCAGGAAGTACCAGTGATGCGCTCAATACGGAAGTGGTCCGATGAAGCTGATGCTAAGATACAGGACTGTTTCACTAGCACAGACTGGAATATGTATCATGATACATCCGATTGCAATGAGGAGTTTACAACATCAGTCACCGGATTCATTAAAGTCCAGGTTGCAGATAAAGGACCCTAACAGATATTTATGTAGTTGGTGCTCTATAGTAACTATTATAATTGGGTTCTAATTTGAACTATTATTTGTTAGTTTACATTTTTAAAATGTATGCTCCCTGCATATAAAAAACACAAAACTGCCAGAAAGGCCCAAACGAAAGATTGTAATTTTGATGACTCACATGGTGAGCTTACTGTAGCCTACTGTACATAGTAAACTGGTGCACACCAAGTTGTGCTTCACTTTTTAGTATGGAAAATGGCTGTGAGGATTTTGACAATATTCACAACATTGTCACAATTACAGTACAATCTATATACAGAAAAAAAGCTAACTTCATCTTTTACATGTGGAAAAACATATTTCCGTGAACATAATCAAGCCAGCAGCAGATGAAAAATTAAGTGAATTCTCTCCTCCCTCTCTCCCCAGTTTTAGCTTGTGGCTATCACTGTCTAGCTGGCTAACTTTAGGATATTTACTAGCCATAACCGAGTCCAGAACATAGCATTTCAATTTAGCCCACAAGCAGGCTCCATAGAAAACTCCCCCGGTACCCCAGACACCATCCAACGAGCCATCCACACACACAGAGAGCCCGAGTTCAGACAGCCAGAGGCTCCCAAAACACAACACATGCGTCAAGCTCCAGAAATAAACTTTACCATTGAGCAAAATCCACAATCCAACCCTCTAAAGAAAACCTGGCTCCTTTCTCTGAAATGCTACCAGATCCACAATCGAATACCTGGCCGAAGCATAGCATTTCGGTTTAGCCCGCCATCCACACAAATAGACACACACAGTTTCTGCCCCAGCCACAGGGCTCTATACTAAAGCAATAGTATCCTGTGTTTATAGCCATGTTATTACCTCGTACTCCTGCACATTGACTCGGTACTGGTACCCTGTGTATATAGCCAAGTTATTACCTCATACCCCTGCACATTGACTCGGTACTGGTACCCTGTGTATATAGCCAAGTTATTACCTCATACCCCTGCACATTGACTCGGTACTGGTACCCTGTGTATATAGCCAAGTTATTACCTCATACCCCTGCACATTGACTCGGTACTGGTACCCTGTGTATATAGCCAAGTTATTACCTCGTACCCCTGAACATTGACTCGGTACTGGTACCCCTTGTATATAGCCAAGTTATTACCTCATACCCCTGCACATTGACTCGGTACTGGTACCCCGTGTATATAGCCAAGTTATTACCTCATACCCCTGCACATTGACTCGGTACAGGTACCCTGTGTATATAGCCAAGTTATTACCAAATACCCCTGCACATTGACTCGGTACTGGTACCCCATGTATATAGCCAAGTTATTACCTCATACCCCTGCACATTGACTCGGTACTGGTACCCTGTGTATATAGCCAAGTTATTACCTCGTACCCCTGCACATTGACTCGGTACAGGTACCCTGTGTATATAGCCAAGTTATTACCTAATACCCCTGCACATTGACTCGGTACTGGTACCCCATGTATATAGCCAAGTTATTACCTCATACCCCTGCACATTGACTCGGTACTGGTACCCCATGTATATAGCCAAGTTATCGTTACTCATTGTATCTGTTATTACTTTTGTTATAACTTTTATTTTCTTCTCTCTGCACTGTTGGGAAGGGCCTTTAAGTAAGCATTTCACTGTTGGTCTACACCTGTTGTTTCTGAAGCATGTCGACGAATACAATTTGATTTGATTTGGAGGGAGAACTTTTCATTTTAACAGTGTCACAGGTTCATGCTGAATATCTCTCATGAGAAAACGTATTCAAATGAAATTTGTTTCCATATCCTGAGAACATTTATTAATGCCATTGCTAATTCATATCTGCCCCATTTTTTATTTTTAAAGCCAATACCATGTAAATAATTTAGGTCCTAGAAGTGAATGAATGACTACAATGAAAGAGCAAAGGGCTTTGTGCATTCTTGAAAAGTGTACTTATATTTTCTCTCCATTCCAGTTTCTTATCAATAATCACTCTCTGCCAGGCACTAATCACATCAGACCACAGAACTGGTGATGTGAGATGTGGTCTGTGATGTTGTGATGTTTGACTGACTACACCTCAGTATTGGCTCTTCATGAAGGGAAGTGCTACAGTATATAGCATTCGGAAAGTTTTCAGACCCATTCACTTTTTCCACGTTTTGTTAAGTTACAGCCATCTTTCTAAAATGTATTAAATAAAGCATTTCTTTCATCAATCTACAAATAATACCCCATAATGACAAATCAAAAACAGGTTTTAAGACATAAAAAACAAAAAAAAACGTATTTACATTAATTTTCAGACCCTTTGCTATGAGACTCGAAATCGAGCTCAGGTGCATCCTGTTTCCATTGATCATCCATGTTTCTACAACTTGTTTGGCGTCCACCTGTGGTAACTTGATTGGACATGATTTGGAAAGGCACACACCTGTCTATATAAAGTCCCACAGTTGATAGTGCATGTCAGAGCAAAAACCAAGCCATGAGGTCGAAGGAATTGTCCGTAGAGCTCCGAGACAGGATTGTGTCGAGGCACAGATCTGGGGAAGGGTACCAAAACATTTCTGCTGCATTGACGGTCCCAAGAACATAGTGGCCTCCATCATTCCTAAATGGAAGAAGTTTGGAACCTCCAATACTCTTCCTAGAGCTGGCTGCCCGGCCAAACTGAGCAATCAGGGGAGAAGGGCCTTGGTCATGGAGGTGACCAAGAACCCGATGGTCACTCTGACAGACCTCCAGAACTCCTCTGTGGAGATGGGAGAACCTTCCAGACAACAATCTCTGCAGCACTCCACCAATCAGGCCTTTATGGTAGAGTGGCCGGACGGAAGCCACTCCTCAGTAAAAGGAACATGACAGCCAGCTTGGAGTTTGACAAAAGGCACCTAACGAACTCTCAGACCATGAGAAACAAGATTCTCTGGTCTGATGAAACCAAGATTGAACTCTCATTATTTTACAGAGAACACATAGAGCCCTGAGTTGATTTTCCCTTTAATACCGTGGCTACAAATGAACATATTTGCCGCTAGAAATGTGTTCATTTGCCAGTAGAAATGTGACAACATCCACTGAAGTAGCTAGCAAGTCTAGCTAGCTAGATAGCTACAGTAGTTGCCTTGGTAATAAAACAAACAGACTTGCTAGCTTAGCTAACCAAAAATGTTTTCAATTTGACTTTTGCTTACAGAAGCAGCTAAAAAATTAAACATATAAGAATGACCTTCATAGCCATTGAATACCATGCAATTATACCGTGTGTTATAGGGAAATAATGCACGCTCTAGAATGCCCCTCAAGCCAATCAAAAACAAGTATTAAACAATGCAATGGTACAATTGTTTATAATGTAATTATCTGATTTTGAGGCTTGAACATGACAATAACATACACTTAAAACTGTTACAATCCTCTAAATGTATGACGAGAGAAATAAAGCAAAAACTAGAAATGAACATTAACATGATGTTCTCTGGTATGGCATTAGTATGAACAGCTTTTGTCAAAAGTATGTGTTCCATACACCAATAATACATCTGCAATTATTAGGGGACACTAAACATTATACTGTGACATGGAATCATTGTCAGAAATTCTTCATGAATTAGCCTAGCATTTTTTTCATCTTACGATCAATGCATAGAAGGATAACTGTATCCGAACCCAAACACATATTAAACTTACCATGATACACTCCTACTTACATCACCAACAGCCCAAACACAGCCTCCATGTCTCTTCCTGTTCAATTTAACCCCAAAGTGGAGAAATACTTTTCTGTAATCTAACTATGTCTGGCTACATATGAGCAATTAAGAGTTGTCCAGTCTGTAGTTTAGAGAACTGACCAAACCTCTCCTAAATGTACAGGTTGTTCTATTTGAGTAAAATTTACATTTAACATTATTTAGCTTCTCTGAAAACAAGTGTGATTTTTACCGTAACTTCTTCGTTTGAAAAAAGTGTTACAGACTCAAACTGTTAATTTCTCATGAGAAAAAGTATTCAAATGCAATTTGTTTCAATATCCTCAGAAAAAGTATTTAATGTAATTTAAAGCCACTGCTAATTCACAGCTGGCAAAAAAAGAGAACATCTATGAATAAAAAACAAGCTAATACCACAAAAATATGTATTATAAGTAAATGAATGCATACACAGAAAGAACAAAGTAAATTGTTTGGGCTGTCTTGAAAAAGGAATTCGTATTTTGTCTCCATTCTAGTTTCTTATCAATAACTATTCTCTGGAAGCCTACTAATGAGTCCACAATCTCTATTTTCCCTCTGTTACGAACTCATTCTGAAGGCTGAGGTCCTTTGAGTTCTGCATCTGAAATATGAGATGGGGTAAATCAGTGGTGTGATGACACGGTAAGTCAGATCCTAAGTAATGGTGACACATCTGTGTTGTACTGTAGCCTCATTGATAGTAACTATGGTAACATTATAGGTGGGGTGCTAGCTGTGTTCTAACCTGTGGTGCTGGACTTCTCCTTCTCCTCTGAATACAACAGGCTACCAGCATCACTACTAGGAGGAGACCACCAGCTGAACCTGACCCCAAGATGAGCGCAATGGGTAGATCTGGTCCTAGATAGAGGAGAGTTAACATGGTGGAGAGGTGATGAGCATACTAATGAATACACTGAATGTACAAAACATTAAGAACACCTTCCTAAAATTAAGTTGCACCCCCCCCCTTCTGCCCTCAGAATAGCCTCAATTTGTTGGGGCATGGACTCTACAAGGTGTCGAAAGCGTTCCAAAGGGATGCTGGCCCATGTTGACTCCAGTGCTTCCCTCAGTTGTGAAAAGTTGGCTGGTTGTCCTTTGAGTGGTGGACCATTCTTATTATTTTATTCATTCTTTTTTTTACCACCTTTTTCTCCCCAATTTCAATCTTGTCTCGTCGCTGCAACTCCCCAACTGGCTCGGGAGGCGAAGGTCAAGTTATGCGTCCTCCGAAACATCACCAGCCAAACCGCGCTTCTTAACACCCGCCCACTTAACCCGGAAGCCAGCTGCAGCAATGTGTCGGAGGAAACACCGTTCACCTGATGACTGAGGTCAGCCTGCAGGCGCCAGGCCAGCCACTAGGAGTCCCTAGAGCGCGATGAGCCAAGTAAAGCCCCCCCGATCATACCTTCCCCTAACCCGGACGACGCTGGGCCAATTGTGCGCCGCCTTTTGGGACTCCATATCACGGCCGGTTGTGATACAGCCCGGGATCAAACCCGGGTCTGTAGTGACACCTCTAACACTGCGATGCAGTGCCTTAGACTGCTACGCTACTCAGGAGGCCTGTGGTGGACCATTCTTGATACATTTACATTTACATTTACGTCATTTAGCAGACGCTCTTATCCAGAGCGACTTACAAATTGGTGCATTCACCCTATAGCCAGTGGGATAACCACTTTACCATAAAAAAATAAATAAAATATTATTCTTTTTTTTGGGGGGGGGGGGGGGGTAGAAGGATTACTTTATCCTATCCCAGGTATTCCTTAAAGAGGTGGGGTTTCAAATGTCTCCGGAAGGTGGTGAGTGACTCCGCTGTTCTGGCGTCGTGAGGGAGCTTGTTCCACCATTGGGGTGCCAGAGCAGCGAACAGTTTTGACTGGGCTGAGCGGGAGCTATGCTTCCGCAGAGGAAGGGGAGCCAGCAGGCCAGAGGTGGATGAACGCAATGCCCTCGTTTGGGTGTAGGGACTGATCAGAGCCTGAAGGTACGGAGGTGCCGTTCCCCTCACAGCTCCATAGGCAAGCACCATGGTCTTGTAACAGATGCGAGCTTCAACTGGAAGCCAGTGGAGTGTGCGGAGGAGCGGGGTGACGTGAGAGAACTTGGGAAGGTGGAACACCAGACGGGCTGCGGCATTCTGGAAGAGTTGTAGGGGTTTAATGGCACAGGCAGGGAGTCCAGCCAACAGCGAGTTGCATTAATCCAGACGGGAGATGACAAGTGCCTGGATTAGGACCTGTGCCGCTTCCTGTGTAAGGCAGGGTCGTACTCTCCGAATGTTGTAGAGCATGAACCTACATGATTGGGTCACCGCCTTGATGTTAGCGGAGAACGACAGGGTGTTGTCCAGGGTCACGCCAAGGCTCTTCGCACTCTGGGAGGAGGACACAACGGAGTTGTCAACCGTGATGGCGAGATCATGGAACGGGCAGTCCTTCCCCGGGAGGAAGAGCAGCTCCGTCTTTCCAAGGTTCAGCTTGAGGTGGTGATCCGTCATCCATACTGATATGTCTGCCAGACATGCAGAGATGCGATTCGCCACCTGGTTATCAGAAGGGGGAAAGGAGAAGATTAGTTGTGTATCGTCAGCGTAGCAATGATAGGAGAGGCCATGTGAGGATATGACAGAGCCAAGTGACTTGGTGTATAGCGAGAATAGGAGAGGGCCTAGAACTGAGCCCTGGGGGACACCAGTGGTGAGAGCACGTGGTGCGGAGACAGCTTCTCGCCACGCCACTTGGTAGGAGCGACCGGTCAGGTAGGACGCAATCCAAGAGTGAGCCGCGCCGGAGATGCCCAGCTCAGAGAGGGTGGAGAGGAGGATCTGATGGTTCACAGTATCAAAGGCAGCAGACAGGTCTAGAAGGACAAGAGCAGAGGAGAGAGAGTTAGCTTTAGCAGTGCGGAGAGCCTCCGTGACACAGAGAAGAGCAGTCTCAGTTGAATGACCAGTCCTGAAACCTGACTGGTTTGGATCAAGAAGGTCATTCTGAGAGAGATAGCAAGAGAGTTGGCTAGAGACGGCACGCTCAATAGTTTTGGAAAGAAAAGAAAGAAGGGATACTGGTCTGTAGTTGTTGACATCAGAGGGATCGAGTGTTGGTTTTTTGAGAAGGGGTGCAACTCTCGCTCTCTTGAAGACGGAAGGGACATAGCCAGCGGTCAAGGATGAGTTGATCAGCGAGGTGAGGTAGGGGAGAAGGTCACCGGAGATGGTCTGGAGAAGAGAGGAGGGGATAGGGTCAAGCGGGCAGGTTGTTAGGCGGCCTGCAGTCACAAGTCGCAAGATTTTATCTGGAGAGAGAGGGGAGAAAGAAGTCAAAGCATAGGGTAGGGCAGTGTGAGCAGGACCAGCAGTGTCATTTGACTTAACAAACGAGGATCGGATGTCGTCAACCTTCTTTTCAAAATGGTTGACGAAGTCATCCACAGAGAGGGAGGGGGGGGGGGGGGGGGATTCAGCAGGGAGGAGAATGTGGCAAAGAGCTTCCTAGGGTTAGAGGCGGATGCTTGGAATTTAGAGTGGTAGAAAGTGGCCTTAGCAGCAGAAACAGATGAAGAAAATTGATACACACTAAACTGTTGAGTGTGAAAAACCCAGCAGCGTTGCAGTTCTTGACACAAACCGGTGTGCCTGGCACCTTCTACCATACCCCGTTCAAAGGCACTTAAATCTTTTGTCTTGTCCATTCACCGTCTGAATGGCACATATACACATATCTCAATTGTCTCAAGGCTTAAAAATCCTTATTTAACCTGTCTCCTCCCCTTCATTGAAGTGGATCTAACAACTGACATCAGTAAGGGATCATAGCTTTCACCTGGATTCACCTGGTCAGTCTTTGTCATGGAAAGTTTTGTACAATCAGAGTAGATTTATAGCCAGGCACGTGCACAGATAGGGCTCAACTGCTCTTTTGCCCTCTTATAAAAAAGTGACCTAGCAGCATGGTGGATTTTTTCAAATGTAATAGTAATTTTAGAAAATTATTTTGAGTCTCTTTTCAATGTTTTAATTTTAAATGTAACAAAGTACACATCAAACTGGCTCATTTCATAAACTTGAATCTTGGAAAATGTCCCCTCCCCCACACTCCAGCCCCTCCCCCGCACTCCAGCCCCACTTGTGCACTTGTCTGACTTCTGCATGCAGTGGCCTCCGGCTACGGACACTGGGCGGAGAGTGTGAATACTGCAAGGCTACGTTTGTGTTGGATCTGTAATGTGTACAGTTGAAGTCGGAAGTTTACATACACCTTAGCCAAATACATTTAAACTCAGTTTTTCACAATTCCTGACATTTAATCCTAGTAAAAATTCCCTGTCTTAGGTCAGTTAGGATCACCACTTTATTTTAAGAATGTGAAATGTCAGAATAATAGTAGAGAGAATTATTTATTTCAGCTTTTATTTATTTTATCACATTCCCTTTGGGTCAGAAGTTTACATTCACTCAATTAGTATTTGGTAGCATTGCCTTTACATTGTTTAACTTGGGTCAAACATTTCGGGTAGCCATCGACAAGCTTCACACAATAAGTTGGGTGAATTTTGGCCCATTCCTCCTGACAGAGCTGGTGTAACTGAGTCAGGTTTGTAGGCCTCCTTGCTCGCACACGCTTTTTCAGTTCTGCCCACAAATGTTCTATAGGATTGAGGTCAGGGCTTTGTGATGGCCACTCCAATACCTTGACTTTGTTGTCCTTAAGCCATTTTGCCACAACTTTGGAAGTATGCTTGGGGTCATTGTCCATTTGGAAGACCCATTTGCGACCAAGCTTTAACTTCCTGACTGATGTCTTGAGATGTTGCTTCAATATATCCACATAATTTTCCTTCCTCATGATACCATCTATTTTGTGAAGTGCAGCAATCCCTCCTGCAGCAAAGCACCCCCACAGCATGATGCTGCCACCCCCGTGCTTCACGGTTGGGATGGTGTTCTTCGGCTTGCAAGCCAACCCCTTTTTCCTCCAAACATAACGATGGTCAATATGGCCAAACAGTTCTATTTTTGTTTCATCAGACCAGAGGACATTTCTCCAAAAAGTACGATCTTTGTCCCCATGTGCAGTTGCAAACCGTAGTCTGGCTTTTTATGGCGGATTTGGAGCAGTGGCTTCTTCCTTGCTGAGCGGCCTTTCAGGTTATGTCGATATAGGACTCGTTTTACTCGTTTCCTCCAGCATCTTCACAAGGTCCTTTGCTGTTGTTTTGGGATTAATTTGCACTTTTCGCACCAAATTACGTTAATCTCTAGGAGACAGAACGCGTCTCCTTCCTGAGCGGTATGATGGCTGCGTGGTCCCATGGTGTTTATACTTGCATACTATTGTTTGTACAGATGAACGTGGTACCTTCAGGTGTTTGGAAATTGCTCCTAGTGTCTATATAAAGTCTACACCCCATTTATTCCACATTTTGTTGTGTTACAAAGTGGGATTGAAATAAATATTTTTGTATTACATTTTTTTACATTGATCTACACAAAATATAATAACAAAAATAGTCACTGCATAAGTATTCACCCCCTTTGTTTAGGCAAGCCTAAATTAGTTCAGATGTAAAATGTGGCGTAACAAATAACATAATAAGTTATATGGACTGAAATAATAGGGTTTGACATGATTATTGAATGACTACCCCTTCCTATGTCCCCCATACATACAACATCTGTAAGGTCCCTCAGTCAAGTATGGAATTTCAAGCACAGATTCAACTACAAAGACCAGGTAGCTGTTCAAGTGCCTCATAAAGACGGGCAGTGATTGGTAGATGGGTAACAATAACAAATCAGACATTGAATATATCTTTAAGAATGGTCAAGTTAATAATTATGCTGTGGATTATGTATTAAACCACCCAGACACATCAAAGATGCAGTTGTCCTTTTGAACAGAGCTGCAGGACAAGAAGGACTGTTTAGGAATGTCACCATGAGGCCATTGGTGATTTTATAACAGCTACAGAGTTCAATGGCTGTGATGGGAGAAACTGAGGATAGATCAACAACATTGTAGTGAGTCCACAATAATGACCTAAATGACAGAGTGAAAAGAAGAATACAAATTTTCAGAATAAATATATTCCAACAAGGCACTAAAGTAATACGCAGAAAAAAAACACAGCAAAGGAATACCATTTTGGGCCTAAATGCAAAACCTTGTGTTTGGGGCCAATCCAACACATCAAATCAAATCAAATCAATTTTTATTTGTCACATACACGTGTTTAGCAGATGTTATAGCGGGTGTAGCGAAATGCTTGTGCTTCTAGCTCCGACAGTGCAGTAATATCTAACAAGTAATATCTAACAATTTCACAACATATACCCAATAAACACAAAACTAGTAAGGAATGGGATTTAAGAATATATACATATATGGACAAGCAATGACAGAGCGGCATATACTAAGATACAGTAGAATATTATAGAATAGAATGCAGTATATACATATGAGATGAGTAGTGCAAGATATGTAAACATTATTAAAGTGACTAGTGTTCCATTTCTGAAAGTGGCCAGTGATTTCAATAGGCAGCAGCAGCCTCTAATGTGCTAGTGATGGCTATTTAACAGTCTCATGACCTTGAGATAGAAGCTGTTTTTCATTCTCTCGGTCCCAGCTTTGATGCACCTGTACTGACCTCGCCTTCTGGATGATAACGGGGTGAACAGGCAGTGGCTCGGGTGGTTGATGTCCTTGATGATCTTTTTGGCCTTCCTGTGAAATCGGGTGCTGTATGTGTCTTGGAGGGTGGGTAGTTGGCCCCCGGTAATGCGTTCGGCAGACCGCACCACCCTCTGGAGAGCCCTGCAGTTGTGGGCGGTGCAGTTGCCGTACCAGGCGGTGATACAGCCCGACAGGATGCTCTCAATTGTGCATCTGTAAAAGTTTGTGAGGGTTTTAGGTGCTAAGCCGAATTTCTTCAGCCTCCTGAGGTTGAAGAGGCTCTGTTGCGCCTTCTTCACCACACTGTCTGCGTGGGTGGACCATTTCAGTTTGTCGGTGATGTGTACACCAAGGAACTTGAAGCTTTCATTGGTACGTTCATCTCTAGGAGACAGAACACGTCTCCTTCCCCGATTCATTGGTCCCTTTGAAATTGACTGTGTCATTAATCCCACTGTGGTGCGCCTGAAACTCCCAGCCTCTCTCAGGATCCATCCTACCTTCCACGTATCCCTGATTAAACCTGTCTGCTCCAGTCCCCTGTCTCCTCCTGCAGCAGCTCCTCCACCCCATCGGCTCATCGATGACCATCCTGCCTATACCGTCCTCTGTAGCTCAGCTGGTAGAGCACGGCGCTTGTAACGCCAAGGTAGTGGGTTCGATCCCCGGGACCACCCATACACAAAAAAAATGTATGCACGCATGACTGTAAGTCGCTTTGGATAAAAGCGTCTGCTAAATGGCATATTATTATTATATTATTACCGTCCAGCGGCTTCTGGACGTGCGCCATCGTGGCTGGCATTACCTGGTGGACTGGGAGGGACACGGGCCTGAGGACCGCTGCTGGGTGCCCCGCCGTCAAATTCTGGACCCCTCCTTCTTACGGGATTTCTATAAGAAGAATCTGACCATGAGACATTTCTGTTAACATCACCAACACTAGTCCAAACACAGCCTCCATGTCTCTTCACACAACAATCTTCTAAGTCCAGTTACCGTTAAACAAATGTGTTTTGATATTCTCTTTATAAAAAAAAGATTATCCTAAAGGCAGAGACGTATTGATTAACCTAGACGTCAGACAAGTAGTGAGGTGGTTGAGTTAGGAAAACAACTGATGGTGTTGCCTCTGTCAGCAGGGGAGGTGCTTAACACAAGGGTCACATCTCACTTCTACATCCCATAGAGTCTAGCTTCTACATCTGCATTGCTTACTGTTTGGGGTTCTGTATAGCACTTTGTGACATCTGCTGATGTAAAAAGGGCTTTATAAATACATGTGATTGATTGGAATGTAATGTCATACTGCTCTGAATAATAGATGCACTTACACAATTGAAAGGGGAAAACATCTTATGCACACAGTCCATAGAAACAACTTTATCAGATGTTATATGTTTTTATAGTACTATTGCCTTTCTTTTATTTTGCTGCGTTTATTTGGGCTCAGCATTGTAGGTGGCCTGTGTCAGTGACAAACCATTATTATCAGAATCAGAATCACCTTCATTCACCAAGTACATTTACACATACTCAGAATATTACTTGGTGATATGGTGCTGCTAGCGATAGAACCATTTAGAAACAGAATACAGACAGAGGTGTTTACACAAAGTTTACATACATTCATATCCGCGAAAAGTGGGGGTGCTGATTATGTGTTTACATACATCATATACAAATAGGTAGATTGAGCATAGTGCTATAAGGGCATTAGCTGATATAATATACAAATACATTTACATTTTAGTCATTTAGCAGACACTCTTATCCAGAGCGACTTACAGTTAGTGAGTGCATACATTATTAAAAAAATTATAATAATCATACTGGCCCCACGTGGGAAACGAACCCACAACCCTGGCGTTGCAAACGCCATGCTCTACCAACTGAGCTACATCCTTGCCGGCCATTCCCTCCCCTACCCTGGACGACGCTGGGCCAATTGTGCGCCGCCCCATGGGTCTCCCGGTCGCGGCCGGCTACGACAGAGCCTTGATTCGAACCAGGATCTCTAGTGGCACAGCTAGCACTGCGATGCAGTGCCTTAGACCACTGCGCCACTCGAGAGGTCGGATTATACAGTTGACATAAAGTGGATTATACAGCTGTGATATGATGAGTTTCTCTGGTATCAAGGAATTCAATATGCAAGAAGATACTTAACACTTAGATGGAGAGTTCATACAATGTATTTAATAGATACGGTACCGGGTTCGTATAACAAAACGGCACTTGGGTTGCCCTTTGTCATCTGAACTCCTGAACAAACGAAATCTCTTAGCTTATATACTTCATATTACACAAGTCTTCACCAACATCTGACAACCATCATTCGACACTGCCCACCCTGATGGTATCAGAATGTACCCCAGGCAGGATATTCCATCTATTAATCATTCTGAGATAAACACCAGTAAGCTCCCTAGACATACTGGAGTCCTTGGCATTCAGACTCTATAGCACCAAGAGTTACCTATCTAATGGATTTAACCTCGTTCCTACAACGCTGTGAAAACACGTCATATCAAGTTTATATAGAGTGGATTATAGAGTTGATATACAGTGGATGTACAAATGTAGTATAGGACAGTTATTTTGTGTACCGTTCAGAGATGTGATATGTTTCTTTCTTCGATAGCTCGGACTGAAGGAGAAAATGTTTTTACCACAGAGAGTTTGTGTGGCTAACAATAACATTGTGTTCAAGTAGGCCAACTGACTGGTTAGATTAGTTACTAGGCAAAACCAGGCCTTTTTAACCAGCTTACACATGTTCTGTACCACCATACACACCATGCTGTTGATAGGTTAGAGTGGCTTCACTTCTGATTACTGGAAGGACTTGAAAGGGAAGTGAGAGAAGAGGTTAACCTTATGGTGACATAAAAACCTAGCTTCTCCTAACTTCCATCAGAGGCCAATGTTCCCTCAGTAATCACATTGATGTGTCTGGTCCACAAAGCTCAGTGTGATGAGATGAAGGCCCATTGGTCTGAACTCCTGGATCTACCTCAGAAAGGTCATTTGAGGAAGGCAGCGGTCATGTGTAATGTTTTTCACATTTATTAATATTTAATTTGGTAATTCTCAAGAGATTCTCAAACACCAACAGAAAAGTATGCAACATCTGTCATAACCCATGTTTGAATGGGGTATCTTTATATATCAGTAACTATCCTACAGTATAATGGACAACGGATAAGTCATCCATAGGTCTATAGGGTACCGAGTCCTCATTTTATCAGCAGAAACATACATACAGCAAGACCTACTGTCACAGGTGTTGTGTGAGGTGTGTAGTTGGACTCAACTCAAACTCTTAGCTCTGCTCAGAGTACAACATGTGATTCCCTAGTTGACCTCATTCTGATCACAAATCAGATAGCCACTGTTTACACAAGAAGACATACAGAAACACACAGGTTGTGGAGTGTAAGCAAAGTCATTGATTTAACAGTCTGGTTCCACATTGTCGCTATAGGGAGCTTTAAGACTGAAGCAGCTCCTATATCCGGTTGGCCATGATCCTAGTGTTAAGTCTCCTGAAGAAGGATTTGATATTGGACTGTTTGTACTTCTTCTTCCTGTCCTGCCTTGTTTTGTGGTAGACCCCGTCCCAGTGCTCCTCCTCCTCATCCCCCATCCACAGTCCCCACGCACCCCCGTTCAGGTCCGGGTTGCACCGGTGGTCCTCTGAGGAGAAACGCACAGGGAGCGAGTTCAGGTTCTAGAACATCAACCATGCCAGCAGCTCTTTAAACATGTCCGGTCGCTGCTCTGCCAATTGTGGCTTTTGCAGGGGTCTCCGCTGATGTCAAAGAGCCACACTGTCTTCTGAGGTTCTCGGTGGCTTTCCAGGTTCCACCAGCTTTCGGGGAAACCAGGGAGCATCTGGGGCGGGGTCCAGTCTCCGTATCTGGGGTCGTAGTCCACGCTGCCAGTCAGAGAGCCAACATAGGAGTTGAACCCTCTGTGGGTGGGCAGGCAGTCCTTATTGTAGAAGCCCAGGTGCCACTTGCCCATCATATGGGTGGAGTAGCAAGCATCCTGTAGTCTCTGGGGAAGGTTGACCTGGTCGAAGGGAAGGGAATATATCAACTATTAGAAAAACAGCCAGATATATGGATCAACCAATGCAAAACTGGATGCAGTAGTGCTTCAGCTTCACTCCGTCCATGGACAGTTTATCCAGCATCGGTGTCTGGATGTCGGATCCATGGTAAACGATATCGTTGAATCCCTGATCGTCTCTCATGATGAAAATTATGTTGAATGGCGCTGGAATGTATAGCTACCGCTTGAATTTATAGCTGCTGTTTTACGGGCTCCTGAACAAATCTGCTATTTTTTTTTTGCGCTGATCGTAAAACATTTTGTAAATAATGATTCCAACATCGTTTCCGTTGACTGAAAAGGGCTTCTGGACATCAGAACAGCGATCTCTAACCTCGAGTTGGATTAAGATCTCTACTTCAACGAGTTGGCGGTGCAGGACATACTGCTCACCCCAGAGCAGGCCCTAATCCACGACACTTGGAGGGGAAAGAGATGGCGCAAGAGAGGTCGACGTGCGGGCACCCTGACGACACTACGTTGACGAGTAAATAAACCGCCTCTACCCTCTATTCTATTGGCGAAAGTACAATTACTGGAGACCAAACTGGACGAGCTCCGTTCATGACTGTCCTATCAATGGGACCTAAAACACTGTAATATCCTTTGTTTTTCAGAGTCATGGATAATATACATCTAGCTGGTTTTTCTATGCATAGGCAGGATAGAACGGCAGCATTGTGTAAGTTCAAGGGGGGAGGTGTGTATCTATTTGTTAACAACAGCTGGTGCACGATCTCTAATGTTCAAGAAGTCTCGAGGTTCTGCTCGCCTGAATTAGAATACTTTATGATAAACTGTAGATCATACTATTTACCAAGAGAGTTTTCATCTTTTTTTTTTTAGCTGCTCAATGAGCTGTAGAGGGCCATAAGCAAACAAGAAAATGCTCATCCAGAGGCGACATTCCTAGTGGCCGATGATTTTAACACAGGAAAACAGAAATCCATCTTATCTCATGTCTGCCAGGATGTCACCTGTGCAACTAGAGGCAAAACAAATCTAGATCACCTTTAATCCACACACAGAGATGAATTTGGAAAATCTGACCTTAACTCTATCCTCCTGATTCCTGCTAACAAGCAAAAACTCAAACAGGAAGTAGCAGTGATGCGCTCAATACGGAAGTGGTCCAATGAAGCGGATACTAATATACAGGACTATTTCACTAGCAGAGACTGGAATATGTTTCGTGATACATCCGATTGCATTGAGGAGTTTACCACATCAGTCACCGGCTTCATTAAAGTCCAGGTAGCATATAAAGGACCCTATCAGATATTTATGTAGTTGGTGCTGTATATTAACTAATATACATGGGTTCTAACTTGAACAATTATTTGTTAGTTTACAATTTTAAAATGTATGCTCCCTGCATATAAAAAACACAAAACTGCCAGAAAGGCCCAAACGAAAGATAGTAATTTTGATGACTCACATGGTGAGCTTACTGTAGCCTACTGTACATAGTAAACTGGTGCACACCAAGTTGTGCTTCACATTTTAGTATGGAAAATGGCTGTGAGGATTTTGACAATATTCACAACATTGTCACAATTACAGTACAATCTTTATAGAAAAAAAATCTCACTTCATCAATTACATGTGGAAAAACATATTTCCGTGAACATAATCAAGCCAGCAGCAGATGAAACAGAAAGTGAATTCTCTCCTCCCTCTCTCCCCAGTTTTAGCTTGTGGCTATCACTGTCTAGCTGGCTAGCTTTAGGATATTTACTAGCCCATACCAGTGACAAACTTGGCTAAGTTGTCGACATATGACAGTACACAAACAAAATCTAGCTCACTTATTTTGCCAGCTAGAAAGAAACAGTCACAAATTAATTCATAAACCGAGGAAGAGAATAGCTAGCTATAGAAAGCTAACATTAGTTGATGGTTCATCAATAAGATGCAACTGTTGATCCTAAAAAATAAACTTTCCCTTGGAAGAAAATCTACCCCTCCAAAGAAAACCTGTCTCCGGGACTTCTCCAAAATAAGCCCAGATCCGCGATCAGATCCATAACCAGAACATGGCATTTCAATTCAGCCCACAAGCAGGCTCTATAGAAAACTCCCCCGGTGCCCCAGACACCATCCAACGAGCCATCCACACACACAGAGAGCCCAAGTTCAGACAGCCAGAGGTTCCTAAAACACAACACATGTGGCAAGCTCCAGAAATAAACTTTACCATTGAGCAAAATCCACAATCCAACCCTCTAAAGAAAACCTGGCTCATTTCTCCGAAATGCTACCAGATCCACAATTGAATACCTGGCCGAAGCGTGGCACTTCGGTTTAGCCCGCCATCCACACAAATAGACACACACAGTTTTGGCCCAGCCACAGGGCTCTATACTTCAGCAATAGTACCCTGTGTTTATGGCCATGTTTTTACCTCGTACTCCTGCACATTGACTCGTTACTGGTACCCCTTGTATATAGCCAAGTTATTACCTCATATCCCTGCACATTGACTCAGTACTGGTACCCCATGTATATAGCCAAGTTATTACCTCATACCCCTGCACATTGACTCGGTACTGGTACCCCATGTATATAGCCAAGTTATTACCTCATACCCCTGCACATTGACTCGGTACTGGTACCCCATGTATATAGCCAAGTTATTACCTCATACCCCTGCACATTGACTCGGTACTGGTACCCCGTGTATATAGGCAAGTTATTGTTACTCATTGTATCTATTATTACTTTTGTTATTACTTTGTTTTCTTTCTCTCTGCACTGTTGGGAAGGGCCTGTAAGTAAGCATTTCACTGTTGGTCTACACCTGTTGTTTCCGAAGCATGTGACAAATACAATTTGATTTGATTTGTGAGGGAGAACTTTTCATTTTAACAAAGTGTTACAGGTTCATGCTCATTATCTCTCATGAGAAAAAGTATTCAAATGCCATTTGTTTCCATATCCTGAGAAAATGTATTAATGCCATTGCTAATTCATATCTGCCCCAATTTTTATTTTTAAAGCCAATACCATCTAAATAATTTATGTCTTAGAAGTGAATGAATGACTACAATGAAAGAGCTTACTTATATTTTCTCTCCATTCCAGTTTCTTATCAATAATCACTCTCTGCCAGGCACTAATCACATCAGACCACAGAACTGGTGATGTGAGATGTGGTCTGTGATGTTGTGATGTTTGACTGACTACACCTCAGTATTGACTCTTCATGATGGGAAGTGCTACAGTATATAGCATTCGGAAAGTATTCAGACCCATTAACTTCTTCCACATTTTGTTAAGTTACAGCCATTTTTCTAAAATGGATTAAATAAAAAATTTCTCTCATCAATCTACAACTAATACCCCATAATGACAAAGCGAAAACAGGTTTTAAGACATAAATAAAATAAAAATCAAAACCTTATTTACATAAATATTCAGACCCTTTGCTATGAGACTCGACATTGAGCTCAGGTGCATCCTGTTTCCATTGATCATCCTTGAGATGTTTCTACAACTTCTTTGGCGTCCACCTGTGGTAAATTAAATTGATTGGACATGATTTGGAAAGGCACACACCTGTCTATATAAGGTCCCACAGTTGACAGTGCATGTCAGAGCAAAAACAAAGCCATGATGTCGAAGGAATTGTCGGTAGAGCTCCGAGACAGGATTGTGTCAAGGCACAGATCTGGGGAAGGGTACCAAAACATTTCTGCTGCATTGACGGTCCCCAAGAACACAGTGGCCTCCATCATTCTTAAATGTAAGAAGTTTGGAACCACCAAGAGTCTTCCTAGGGCTGGCTGCCCGGCCAAACTGAGCAATCGGGGGAGAAGGGCCTTGGTCAGGGAGGTGACCAAGAACCCAATGGTCACTCTGACAGACCTCCAGAACTCCTCTGTGGAGATGGGAGAACCTTCTAGAAGGACAACAATCTCTGCAGCACTCCACCAATCAGGCCTTTATGGAAGAGTGGCCAGACAGAAGCCACTCCTCAGTAAAAGGCACATGACAGCCAGCTTGGAGTTTGCCAAAAGGCACCTAACGAACTCTCAGACCATGAGAAACAAGATTCTCTGGTCTGATGAAACCAAGATTGAACTCTTTGGCCTGAATGCCATGCGTTACGTCTGGAGGAAACCAGGCACCACTCATCACCTGGCCAATACCATCCCTACGGTGAAGCATGGTGGTGGCTGCATCATGCTGTGGGGATGTTTTTCACTGGCAGGGACTGCGAGACTAGTCAGGATCGAGGGAAAGATGAACGGAGCAAAGTACAGAGAGATACTTGATGAAAACCTGATCCAGAGTGCTCAGGACATCAGACTGGGGCGAAGGTTCACCTTCCAACAGGACAACTACCCTAAGCACTCAGCCAAGACAACGCAGGAGTGGCTTCGGGACAAGTCACTGAATGTCCTTGAGAGGCCCAGCCAGAGCCCGGACTTGAACCCGATCGAACATCTCTGGATAGACCTAAAAATAGCTGTGTAGCGACGCTCCCCATCCAACCTGACAGAGCTTGAGAGGATCTGCAGAGAAGAATGGGAGAAACTTCCCAAATACAGGTGTGCCAACCTTGTAGCGTCATACCCAAGAAGTATCGAGGCTGTAATCGTTGCCAAAGGTGCTTCAACAAAGTACTGGGTAAAGGGTCTGAATACTTATGTAAATGTAATATTTATTTTTGTTATTATTATTTTTGACATTTCTAAAAACCTGTTTTTTGCTTTGTCATTATGGGGTATTGTGTATATATTGATGAGGGGGGGGGAAACTATTTAATCCATTTTAGAAAAAGGCTGTGTTACGGATACAGGTATCCTGTGTCTTTTTGTGTTTTTCCTCTCCTTCTGCCCTAATCACAGGTGTCCTGTATGTTCCTGATTGGTGGTCGTTGGGGTGTCAGCTGATTGCTAAGGTGGACCAATCAGTGAACATTCCTCTGCATTGCACCACCTGTTTCTGGTTTTTCAATCACACATCCCATTGTTTAAAAGCCGGTCAGTTGTGTTTGTTGTTAGAGACTATTTCCGTATGTGAGTATGGATACTGTGGTGTCCTGTGTACTCACTCATTTGCTGGTTACTCTGTTTGGTAACTTTGTTAGACTATTTTTCGTATGTGAGTATGGATACTGTGGTGTCCTGTGTTTGTGTACTCACTCATTTGCTGGTTACTCTGTTTGGTAACTTTGTGTGTTTCTGGGAAAAGGGGAATTTAAGCAAGTTGCCCTTGGGCGTACATTACCCGTAGGAAGAAAACTGTCTAAAAACACTAGTTAGACCTGAGCGGACCACCCACTGTACTTTTGTATGATTAGCAGTAGCTTAGCGGTTCTTGAGGCAGGCAAGATCAGTTTAGGGGTGTTTTACACTATTGTTTCATTTCTTGGGTCCTGCTCAGCCGTTTTTCCCAAACCTTTACTGTGTGTTCAAAAATAAACCTTTTATGTTTGATGGTAGTTGATGGTTGTCGTGTAGTTTTTGTTCTCACTGTTCTATGTCACGCTTCTAATTCGCATGAATTATGTTACGGGTCTCATGTCCACCCACCCTAGACGTTTAAAGCCACGGGGTTCGTAGCAGGCTGTAACGTAACAAATGTGGAAAAGTTAAGGGGTCTGAAAACTTTTTTAATGCACTGTATGTTTTATAACATTTCAGTGGGCTGATAGAAAAGTCAGAAAACCCTGCATATAGTCACTTAGTTTGTCATGCTTTAAACAAAAAGTAGTAGATAATGAGAAGAGGTCCAGAATGTTAAATAATGTAGTAGATAATGAGAAATGAGGTCCAGACTGTTTCAAAACGTAGTAGATAATGAGAAATGAGGTCCAGAATGTTTCAAAAATTTGCTTGCTTTTATTATTTTCTATGTATTCAAAATCACACAAATACTTCAAATCAAAACATGATGAAGTTACAGTAAGAAGGGGAGTGTCTATGTTACAGTTTCCCAGATAAAAAGCCTTCCCAAACTCATACATTTCTGTTACTGTATATGACAAGCAACATAAAAGAAAACAATATACTGTACTATTCACTCCTTTGAAATGTTTAACAATAATGAACACTAGAATAGCCTGGCCTCGAGGGACCCCCCCTTCGAGACAATTTCTCTACCCCTGCACTCTGAGTTTTTGGCTTACTTGAGAATTTCATATCTATTGCTTCTGATATTGTTATGTACAGACTTTTGTCTCTTTCCAATGATATGTGACATTTGATTTGTCCGTTTTTTATATTCTTCTATATATTCCTTGCATTGCCTCCCTATTCGCCAGTCTCTAATCAACTACCTGTTTTCACCTGTTGCACCTGTTATGCACAGAAGGTGTCTCTCCTTAAGTACATGTCGTCATAATTTGTTTGTACAGCACTGATGAAGGCCTGAGGTCAAAATGTATGCTCAGTTTTTTGTTTAATAGCACCTTTTGTATTCTTTTGAGCATGGATTAAATTAAGTACATTATTTTTGCATCTCCTTGGGTTTTTCCTTTTCATGGTTTTGAGTGCAAGTACCTTTTGAACTCTACATATATGCTATCGCAAAAATAGTAATTTGTTCAGGTTTTTGAAGGTAACATTAGAATATGAAAGAAAATGTATTTTCAAAAACACAATAGAATTTTCATTAGTTTATGTAACTCTATGTACAAATAAAAAAACACTAAAACACTACAATTCAAGTGTTAAAAATCCATTAAATAAACACCATCACATAGATCATTAATTATTAACTTGTTACGGACAGGTCTTAAGGAACATTATGAAACTAAGAAAATGAATGTCAAAAGAACTGAATGGCATATTTTGAGTAAATATATTACTGTGCTTTGAGTTTGAGCTCCATTAAAATATTAAAACAGTGATAAGCAGTATAACATCATCATTAGTTATTAGTCATGGTCCCCATGGCAAGAGACTGCATACGCTCTGCTTACTCACCATCATCTGGAGAGAGAGAGAGGGGGAAAGACGGAGAGAGAGCGAATTAAGCATAATAATACAATTAAACTTATCAAACAAAATATGTTAAACAAAGGTACAATGGTGCATGGTTACTGACCTTGTTCTTGAGGACAGGTTTTCTTCTTGTAGAAACAGTATGATCCCAGACAGACTGTCAGCAGAATGAAGACTTCAGCAAGTTGGAAATAAACAAACACATTGGACCTTGGTCCTGGAGGACAGAAGTGAGACAGTGTAACACTTGAATTAAGAAATCAGCTAATTAATAAAATCCATTAAAAATAACTGCAGTAAGATCTGCTTTCAACATAAATCCTACCAGCCCTGAATGCTGAATGTTCTGTTAAAGGGAGACAGCAGTAAAATGATTTATTGTGGCTGGGACGTGTTGAGCAATTACTAAGGTTTCATGCCTCTTACCAATGGTTGCCTCTGTCACAGTTGTGTGGCCACTGTTGTAGGCTCAACACAGGGTATTATTAGCCTCAATCATCCACCCTGATATCTTTGTCCCTTCGGTTTATTGTTTTTGTAAAGTTGTGACAGTGTTTCCTTGCAAAGTTTGATTTATATACTTTTTGATTTTGGATCCTGCATCGCGGTTAGCCTCAGTTGCTGTGACTGCTACTATCTGTCCCGGGATTCTGCCAGACCAAAAAGCCTGAAGTTGTTTACCGTAGCTAGCTACTAGCCTAGCTGGTAGCTATCAGTATCAAGCTAGAAGGGTTTTCAACAAACAGCTTGAACACAGCCCGCGACGCGGTTAGCCCTTATGGCTGGGACCGCAGAGGTGTCCCACGCTAATTGTGGCTGTATTCCCTGCTGCCTGTTGCTTTTTCCCTGCAACCTGACCTGGCTGGAACTGCATTGTATAGCTACCAACATTAGCCAATGCTGCGACCAACAGTACGTGCAAAGACACGGCTTTCATTCTCACCACTGTGAGAGGATTTAAAGGAGGCGGCCACATATTTCTGCTTTTCGGATTTTGCAATTTGTGTGAGCTTTTTTTGTTCATTTAGTTGAGAAATTCCCTGTAATTAGAGAGACACAGAAGCCCAGCTAGCCTAGCTAGCCTAGCTAGCCTAGCAGTCTCAAATGGAGGTCCTTATTGAACATTTTCAATGCTACAGGAGCTGTGTTTATTTTTGCTTTATTCCAGGACAATGTGGACCGCCCAGACTTTCAATGTAGCAGTTGTTTGCTTGCAGAGGACTGCAGGGGCGAAGTGGCTTCCCCAATGAAAGAAGGCGCCGGAACCTCTTGATCCAGGGCGGCGAAGCTGTTTCTGTTCTGTGTCCGGTCCGGGCTTCAAATCTCCAAGGAGGCCCCTGTTGCCAGAGGTCGCTGTTTTCGACTTCCATGGCGAGTGACATATCTCCATGGCTGATTGGTAGGATCGAGAACAGGAACATCTCCCAAGTCATCCAGGAGCATCCTACTAGCTCCGTTCTCCAGGTGAAGGGGGAGACCCCTTCGGGGAGGGATCCCTGCAGAGTACCGGCCAGTCGGCAGTAGAGAACCAACACGTCAGCAACATTTCCATCAGACCAGAGCGGCATCCGGCTACTAGGGTAGAAGAAAAATAAAAAGTAGGCAGGCGTGGATTCCCCAGTAGCTTGGGTAGGTTAGCTATTTGTTTGCTAAGAGTAGCCACTTCGCCCCTGCAGTCCTCTGCAAGCAAACAGCTGCTACATTGAAAGTCTGGGCGGTCCACATTGTCCTGGAATAAAGCAAAAATAAACACAGCTCCTGTAGCATTGAAAATGTTCAATAAGGACCTCCATTTGAGACTGCCAGCCAGCTAGGCTAGCTAGGCTAGCTGGGCTTCCGTGTCTCTCTAATTACAGGGAATTTCTCAACTAAATGAACAAAAAGAGCTCACACAAATTGCAAAATCCGAAAAGCAGAAATATGTGGCCTCCTTTAAATCCTCTCACAGCTGTGAGCATGGAAGCAATGTCTTTGCATGTACTGTTGGTCGCAGCATCGGCTAATGTTGGTAGCTATACAACGCAGTTCCAGCCAGGTCAGGTTGCAGGGAAAAAGCAACAGGCAACAGGGAATACAGCCACAATTAGCGTGGGACACCTCTGCGGTCCCAGGCACAATCAATTATCTTCAGAGCTCCCACCCTCATCAGACCGTGCGGCTGTCTGAGACTCCAGCCCACTCATCATCCACAATGGATACCACAGCTGGCTCGGGTCCATCGGGCCCCATCGCCCTCGAGGGGTTTGCGAAACCACTCAAGGCAAAAGAACGGCCGGATCTCCTTAGCCATTGCACCAGCTGTCGTCATCGGCAGTTCTATTGTAAGAAACATCTTGGTTGCCGGGGCAAAAACCCTGTGCTTCCTGGACCACGAGTACAGGACATTACAAGGCTCCTTCCGACCATTCTATGACAGATGCCGGGAGCTGACGCTGTTGTAGTCCATGCGGTGTCAAACGACATCAGGAGGGCTAGCTCAGAACTTCTGAAAATTGATTTTTAAAAACTGATTCTAGCACTAAATTATTTCAGGTCCGGTACCATCGTTGGGCCGCGGGTGTGAAAGATTCAGCAGGCTACTGGCATTACACTCCTGGCTTAAAGATTACTGTAGATCTGTTGGAATCACGTTTATATATAACTTTGACACCTTCTGGAAACAGAAGATGCTCTACAGGAATGACGGAGTCCATCCAAATCATCATGGCTCCTGGACTCTGTCCACGCATTTCAAGGCCGCGTTGAGACAATGACTTATCAATGACCCAAGACCATCTCAGTTAATCCCTACCATTGTGTTGAATAGTTGTCATAATGCTGCAGCAAATGTACATTCTCCCAGGGGCATTGGCAGACACAATGTAAGTAATTTAATTTATGTCCCCCTAACTGCCCTGAATGCCTCTGTTGATCCTACAACTATTGTATGCAGTAATCATATGCCTATGAACCAGAGTTATACTGATAGCACTGAGGCGGTGTGACCTAGTAGGTAGTCCACTGTGTCATGACTTGCCCTCATAGGCTGAGGATAAAAAATGTCGGCTAGGCAAAGGTTTGAACACCCCCTTTCCTGGGGGCCAGTTTTATGACCAGTCGTAAATTCCTTGCAGAAACTTTATTTTCCATGCCTTGCAGTATTGGGAGAGGGAATTTCTTCCCGCCAAGACTCCAACATCCAAAAGTGGATAATGAAACAATATTCATTAAAGATGGTGGAACAACATAACTGTATCTGGGGGTGTACACTTCCCAGTTATGAGGTTTGCATCTAATTGTTGTATTAAACGAATGATTAAGTATAATAATACTTTTGTGAAGATAACAATGTGATTTTAGCATTCTAGATTTTTTTACAACATTTACATTTTAGTAATTTAGCAGACGCTCTTATCCAGAGCGACTTACAGTTAATGAGTTCATACATTATTTTTTATTTTTTTCATACTGGCCCCCCGTGGGAATCGAACCCACAACCCTGGTGTTGCAAACGCCATGTTCTACCAACTGAGCTACATCCCTGCCGGCCATTCCCTCCCCTACCCTGGACAACGCTGGGCCAATTGTACACTGCCCCATGGGTCTCCCGGTTGCGGCCGGCTACGACAGAGCCTGGATTAGACCACTGCGCCACTCGGGAGACCTGAAGCAAGGATATGCATATTCTTGATACCATTTGAAAGGAAACACTTTGAAGTTTGTGGAAATGTGAAATTAATGTAGGAGAATATAACACATTAGATCTGGTAAAAGTTCATACAAACAAAAAAACAGGGTGTTTTTTTGTTCCATCATCTTTGATATGCAAGAGACAATATAATATTATTAACAACATAACACGTAGTTTTTTTTTTTGAGGTCGTGTTTTTCTCTGGCTGGAGGTAAGCAGGAGGTAAGCTACATGTAGTGTTGAGTAAAGCTTAACCATGTGTTAGATCGTAGGTAGGTAGTTAGCTGTAGTTAGGTATTGTATTTATTGTAGGTTAGTATTGTTGTTTTTGTAGGTTTCCGTGGGTAATTGTGGGTTAGTATCGAGGCACGAGGCTAGCTAGCTAGCGGGTAGCTACTGGTAACGATTAGCAACGCTGGAGAGCTGGTTCCAATGGTAATGTAGTCCTAGCCAACGTTTAACTTTTGCTTAACCATGTATTAGATCGTAGGTAGGTAGTTAGCTGTAGTTAGGTATTGTATTTATTGTAGGTTGGTGCTGTTGTTATTGTAGCTTTCCGTGGGTAGTTGTAGGTTAGTATCGAGGCACGAGGCTAGCTAGCTAGCGGGTAGCTACTGGTAACGATTAGCAACGCTGGAGAGCTGGTTCCAACGTTTAATTTTTTATTTTTATTTTGCTGCGTTGTGAAGGGAACTCGACACGGACTTGAATTGTCTGTTTGGTGTGCTGACACACTCTTGGCAGTTTGTTGTGGCCAGGTGTTGATGCTAAGTTGTGTGCTAATGGATGCTAGCTTGCAGGTTGGCTACGGCGTCATAGCTAGGCTTCGTGGGTTGTTGTGGGTAGCTACTGTGTCTTGGCAGTGTCCTCGGCCGTGCCGGCTGTAGCACGAAGCTAGCTAGCTAGCCGTTCTTCAAACAGAGTCAACACAGTGGCCATTGCTAGCTACCAACATGACCAGCTGGCTGTACTGTAGTAGCTAACCACAATATACTTGTCCTAGCTAGCCAACGTCTAATCATTGCTGCGTCATGAAAGGAACTTGACACAGACACGAATGATCTGTTTAGTGTGTTATCACATTATTGGTGGTTTGTTGTGACCAAGTGTTGGTGCTAAACGGTGTGTTATTGTTATTGGATGCTAGTCTGCTAGCTGGCTATGGTGTCATAGTTGGCTAGCTGAACAAAGTGGGCTGAGTCTATTCCTTTAAACATTGAACCGCTGTGGTTCACAACAATTCTGATTTCCAAAGGCGGAAGTTGGGAGAGTTTTTTTTTTTTTTTGTTCGGGTGGTTCAGTGAAACAATTTTAGTTTCTGAGGTAGAAGTTTTTGGTAAGGGAGGCCCTGCTCTCTCCGCTCCCAGATGCTTAGTCCATTTCATTCCGATCTCCTCTGCATTTTTGTAGCCATTTGCTACAGCCTGTCAACTATGCCTCTGCCTATCCCTGTTCTCTCCTCTCTGCACAGGCTACACAAACGCACCACACCGCGTGGCTGCTGCCTCTCCAACCTGGTGGTCCCTGCACGCACCACCCACGTGGAGTTCCAGGTCGCAGGCAGCCTCTGGAACTGCCGTTCTGCTGCCAACAAAGCTGACTTCATCCCAGCCTATGCCAACCTCCAGTCCCTCGACTTCCTGGCGCTGACGGAAACATGGATCACCACTGAAAACACCGCTACTCCTACTGCTCTCTCCTCGTCTGACCATGTGTTCTCGCATACCCCGAGAGCATCTGGTCAGAGGGGTGGTGGTACAGGAATCCTCATCTCTCCCAAGTGGACATTCTCAATTTTTCCCCTAACCCATCTGTCTATCTCCTCATTTGAATTCCATGCTGTCACAGTCACTAGCCCATTTAAGCTTAATATCCTTGTCATCTATCGCCCTCCAGGTTCCCTTGGAGAGTTCATCAATGAGCTTGACGCCTTGATAAGTTCCTTCCCTGAGGATGGCTCACCCCTCACAGTTTTGGGGGATTTCAACCTCCCTATGTCCACATTCGACTCATTTCTCTCTGCCTCCTTCTTTCCACTCCTCTCCTCTTTTGACCTCACCCTCTCACCGTCCCCCCCTACTCACAAGGCAGGCAATACGCTTGACCTCATCTTCACTAGATGCTGCTCCTCTACTAATCTCACTGCAACTCCCCTCCAAGTCTCCGACCACTACTTTGTTTCCTTTTCTCTCTCACTCTCCTCCCACACTACTCACTCTGCCCCTACACAGATGGTAATGCGCCGCCGCAACCTTCGCTCTCTCTCTCCCACTACTCTCTCCTCCTCCATCCTATCATCTCTTCCCTCTGCTCAATCCTTCTCCCTCCAATCTCCTGATTCTGCCTCCTCAACCCTCCTCTCCTCCCTTTCTGCATCCTTTGACTCTCTGTGTCCCCTATCCTCCCGGCCGGCTCGGTCCTCCCCTCCAGCTCCGTGGCTTGATGACTCATTGCGAGCTCACAGAACAGAGCTCCGGGCAGCGGAGCGGAAATGGAAGAAAACTAAACTCCCTGCCGACCTGGCATCTTTTCACTCCCTCCTCTCTACATTTTCTTCATCTGTTTCTGCTGCTAAGGCCACTTTCTACCACTCTAAATTCCAAGCATCTGCCTCTAACCCTAGGAAGCTCTTTGCCACATTTTCCTCCCTCCTGAATCCCCCCCCCCCCCCCCCCCCCTCCTCTCTCTCTGTGGATGACTTCGTCAACCACTTTGAAAAGAAGGTTGACGACATCCGATCCTCGTTTGTTAAGTCTAATGACACTGCTGGTCCTGCTCACACTGCCCTACCCTATGCTTTGACTTCTTTCTCCCCTCTCTCTCCAGATAAAATCCTGCGACTTGTGACTGCAGGCCGCCCAACAACCTGCCCGCTTGACCCCATCCCCTCCTCCCTTCTCCAGACCATCTCCGGTGACCTTCTCCCCTACCTCACCTCGCTGATCAACTCATCCTTGACCGCTGGCCATGTCCCTTCCGTCTTCAAGAGAGCGAGAGTTACTCCCCTTCTCAAAAAACCAACACTTGACCCCACTGATGTCAACAACTACAGACCAGTATCCCTTCTTTCTTTTCTTTCCAAAACTATTGAGCGTGCCGTCTTTAGCCAACTCTCCTGCTATCTCTCTCAGAATGACCTTCTTGATCCAAACCAATCAGGTTTCAGGACTGGTCATTCAACTGAGACTGCTCTTCTCTGTGTCACGGAGACTCTCCGCACTGCTAAAGCTAACTCTCTCTCCTCTGCGCTTGTCCTTCTAGACCTGTCTGCTGCCTTTGATACTGTGAACCATCAGATCCTCCTCTCCACCCTCTCCGAGATGGGCATCTCCGGCGCGGCTCACTCCTGGATTGCGTCCTACCTGACCGGTCGCTCCTACCAAGTGGCGTGGCGGGAAGCTGTCTCCGCACCACGTGCTCTCACCACTGGTGTCCCCCAGGGATCGGTTCTGGGCCCTCTCCTTTTCTCCCTATACACCAAGTCACTTGGCTCTGTCATATCCTCACATGGCCTTTCCTATCACTGCTACGCTGATGATACACAACTAATCTTCTCCTTTCCCCCTTCTGATAACCAGGTGGCGAATCGCATCTCTGCATGTCTGGCAGACATATCAGTATGGATGACGGATCACCACCTCAAGCTGAACCCTGGCAAGACGGAGCTGCTCTTCCTCCCGGGGAAGGACTGCCCGTTCCATGATCTCGCCATCACGGTTGACAACTCCGCTGTGTCCTCCTCCCAGAGTGCGAAGAGCCTAGGCGTGACCCTGGACAACACCCTGTCGTTCTCCGCCAACATCAAGGCGGTGACCCGCTCCTGCAGGTTCATGCTCTACAACATTCGGAGAGTGCGACCCTGCCTTACACAGGAAGCGGCGCAGGTCCTGGTCCAGGCACTTGTCATCTCCCGTCTGGACTACTGCAACTCGCTGTTGGCTGGGCTCCCTGCCTGTGCCATTAAACCCCTACAACTCATCCAGAATGCCGCAGCCCGTCTGGTGTTCAACCTTCCCAAGTTCTCTCACGTCACCCCCCTCCTCCGCACACTCCACTGGCTTCCAGTTGAAGCTCGCATCCGCTACAAGACCATGGTGCTTGCCTATGGAGCAGTGAGGGGAACGGCACCTCTGTACCTTCAGGCTCTGATCAGTCCCTACACCCAAACGAGGACATTGCGTTCATCCACCTCTGGCCTGCTGGCTCCCCTTCCTCTGCGGAAGCATAGCTCCCGCTCAGCCCAGTCAAAACTGTTCGCTGCTCTGGCACCCCAATGGTGGAACAAGCTCCCTCACGACGCCAGGACAGCGGAGTCACTCACCACCTTCCGAAGACATTTGAAACCCCACCTCTTTAAGGAATACCTGGGATAGGATAAAGTATTCCTTCTAATCCCCCCCCCCCCCCCCCCCCAATTGTAAAGTGGTTATCCCACTGGCTATAGGGTGAACGCACCAATTTGTGAGTCGCTCTGGCTAAGAGCGTCTGCTAAATGACGTTAATGTGCCCTTGAGCAAGGCACTTAACCCTAATTGTTCCTGTAAGTCGCTCTGGTTAAGAGCGTCTGCTAAATGACTAAAATGTAAATGTAATAATATTGCAGTTTAGGCGCAATTTAGATGTCGGCCACTAGATGGCAGCAGTGTGTGTGCAACGTTTCAGATTGATCCAGTGAAGCATTGCAATACTGGACTATTTTGTATCAAGTCTGCCCAAATGTGCCGCATTGGTCAATTGAAACATTTAAGTTCATGAGATGAGATGATTGTTTTCCATATTGATTTGTTCTCAGTCAGTGGCCACGCCCAGATGAGCACAAACCTGATGGAATGTCCCTTTTACCCAAAGTGCATAAAAAGCCTTGAAAAACAAATTAACATTAGACCAGGAAGCCCCACGGCTTAATATGGTTGAATTTCTACAAGACCAGCAGACGTGAAGCGTGAGCTAAACGTTACAAAATGGTTTAAAACTACAACTCAATTACCAAAGGCAGACCAAGCAGATTGCGGTACAAGCCAGATGTTGCAAATGGTTGAATTTCTACCAGACCAGGACGAGTGAAGCTGAAGCTACACGTTACAAAATGACTAGACCAGAAAGACCAGAAAACGTGAGTCGACACGTTTGAAATGGAGAAACTCTGAAACTCTCAACCTCTACACGAGGTAAAGAAGAAGACAACAATGCACTAGACCTTATCATCTCAGTCTGCAGCTGGCATGTATAGTCGTCTAGAGAACTTTCACTAAAGACACGAGTTGGGAAGGACAAACCCTTTCCGACAACCGCTGGTACATCTGACATATCCTTTCTAACCACCACTACGACCAGAAACTCCACCAAGGACATTGGGATCTCTGGTGGGCAAACCAGAGTCCTACATCATCAACTCAACTATCGAGGAGAGCTACACGTAAATACATGTTGTATTTATAATCCGAATGAGCATTTAGTGGGTTTTAAGCATTTGTATATCCATGAGCGTAGTTTCCAAAGTATCCACGATAGTTTGAATCTCTGTCTCTCCCTTCCACTCTGACCCTCCTTCTACCCAAGCATTCATGCTATTGTTAGTCCAGTCCTCTAGGGACCTGTTTTCATTGTATTACGTTAGTAACCAATAACCTATGTGTGTGTGTGTGTTTGTATTGTGTTATTATTTAGTTAGTTAGTAAATAAATAATTAAGCCAATTTGTGTATTGCTGATTCATCAATAAGGTTAGGGTTCTTGTAAGTTCAAGGATTATGAGACGTTCCGAATGAGACTGATAAGAGGTAATTATTTAATAAGTGACTGTTATCGATATATAACATTTATATATTCTAAAAGTTTAATTCAGGAGATGGTAACTCGTTAAACAACTTCTTCCATGGTGCCCCAAATTCCTAATTAATTAATTGTTACATGATACATTTAATCAAGTGACAATTAAACATAGTTAGGTGATTCGATAAATAACAGTCATACATTAAAGTAAGTCACATCACAACAACAATGTGAAGCTCACCCTGCACTATCAGCTCAAATGTAAATAACATGAGCATGTCTACTTCTGATAAGCTTCCTAGTAAAGCAATACAAACAATCAAGCATCCCAGAAAAGGGCTAAACATAGCCTACATTAACATACAGTGCATTCGGAAAGTATTCAGACCCCTTGACTTTTTCCACTTTTTGTTACATTACAGCAGTATTCTAAAGTTGATTACATTATTTATTTCCTCATCAATTTACACAAACATTTATTTAAATAAGTATTCAGACCCTTTGCTATGAGATTTGAAATTGAGCTCAGGTGCATCCTGTTTCCATTGATCGTCCTTGAGATGTTTCTACAAGTTGATTGGGCATGATTTGGAAAGGCACACACCTGTCTATATAAGGTCCCACAGTTGACAGTGCATGTCAGAGCAAAAACCAAACCATGATGTCGAAGGAATTGTCCGTAGAGCTCCGAGATAGGATTGTGTTGAGGCACAGATCTGGGGAAGGGTACCTAAACATTTCTGCAGCATTGCAGGTCTCCAAGAACACAGTAGCCTCCATCGTTCTTAGATGGAAGAAGTTTGGAACCACCAAGACTCTTCGTAGAGCTGGCCACCCGGCCAAACTGATCAATCGGGGGAGAGGAGCCTTGGTCAGGGAGTTGACCAAGAACCTGATGGTCACTCAAAAAGAGCTCCAGAGTTCCTCTGTGGAGATGGGAGAACCTTCCAGAAGGACAACCATCTCTGCAGCACTCCACCAATCAGGCCATTATGGTAGAGTGGCCAGACAGAAGCCACTCCTCAGTAAAAGGCACATGACAGCACCTAAATAGACCATGAGAAACAAGATTCTCTGGTCTGATGAAACCAAGATTGAACTCTTTGGCCTGAATGACAAGCGTCATGTCTGGAGGAAACCTGGCACCATCCCTATGGTGAAGCATGGTGGTGGCAGCATCATGCTGTGGGGATGTTTTTCAGCGGCAGGGACTGGGAGACTAGTCAGGATCGAGGGAAAGACAAATGGCGTAAAGTACAGAGAGATCCTTGGTGAAAACCTGCTCCAAAGCACTCAGGATTGACCATAAGCACACAGCCAAGTCTCTGAACATCTTTGAGTGGTCCAGGCAGAGCCCGGACTTGAACCCAATCGAACATCTCTGGAGAGACCTCAAAATAGCTTTGCAGTGACGCTCTCCATCCAACTTGACAGAGCTTGAGAAGATCTGCAGAGAAGAAATGGAGAAACTCCCCAAATACAGGTGTTCCAAGCTTGTAGCATCATTCCCAAGAAGACTTGAGGCTGTAATTGCTGCCAAAGGTGCTTCAACAAAGTACTGAGTAAAGGCTCTGAATCCTTAAGTAAATGTAATATTTATATATTTTTTGTTTATGCATTTGTCATTATTGACTATTGTGTGTAGATTGATTAGGGGAAAAAAAACGATTTAATCAATTTTAGAATAAGGCTGCAACGTAACAAAATGTGGAAATAGTCAAGGGGTCTGTGTACTTTCCGAATGCACTGTATGTAGCTTAAGAAACAAGGTTTATGAAATCAATAACTTGCTAGTAACAGATGACATTCATATTCTGACTATCTGTGAAACTCACTTAGATAATTCCTTGATAATACAGTGGAAGCAATTCATGGTTATAACATCTACAGAAAAGACAGAAATGCCAAAGGGGCGGTTTTGCAGTCCATATTCATAACCACATTCCTGTAAAGCTTAGAGATGATCTCATATTAAATACTGTTGAAGTAATATGGCTAAAGGTTCATCTGCCTCAGCTAAAGCCCATTATTGTGGGAATCTGCTATAGACCAAGTGCTAACAGTCAGTATATGGATAATATGTGTGAAATTAAATCAAATCAAATGTTATTGGTCACATACACATATTTAGCATATGTTATTGCGAGTGTAGCAAAATGCTTGAGTTGCTAGCTCCAACAATGCAGTAGTATCTAACAATTCACAACAATACACACAAATCTAAAAGTAAAAGAATGGAATTAAGATATATATAAATATTAGGACTAGCAATGTCGGAGTGGCATTTACTAAAATACCGTAGAATAGAATACAGTATATACAAATGAAATGAGTAAAGCAGTATGTAAACATTATTAAAGTGACTAGTGTTCCATTATTAAAGTGACCAGGTTTTCCATGGCTATAGGGCAACAGACTCTAAGGTGCAGGGTTGAGTAACCGGGTGGTAGCCTGCTAGTGTTGGCTATTTAACAGTCTGATGGCCTTGAGATAGAAGCTGTTTTTCAGTCTCTCGGTCCCAGCTTTGATGCACCTGTACTGACCTCGCCTTCTGGATGGTAGCGGGGTGAACAGGCCGTGGCTCGGGTGGTTGATGTACTTGATAATTGTTTTGTTCTTCCTGTGACGTCGGGTGCTGTAGGTGTCCTGGAGGGCAGGCAGTGTGCCCCCGGTAATGCGTTGGGCAGATCGCACCACCCTCTGGAGAGCCCTGCGGTTGCAGGCGGTGCAGTTGCCATACCAGGCGGTGATACAGCCCGTCAGGACGTTCTCAACTGCTTGGAGGGTACTGTGGTCCCGTCGATGTAGATAGCAGAGGGAGCACGCCCCTGTTTCCTAAAGTCCATGATCAGCTACTTTGTTTTGTTGACATTGAGGGAGAGATTATTTTCCTGGCACCATTCCACCAGGGCCCTCACCTCCTCCCTGTAGGCTGTCTCGTCATTGTTGGTAATCAGGCCTACTACTGTTGTGTCGTCTGCAAACTTGATGATTGAGTTGGAGTCGTGTGTGGCCACGCAGTCATGGGTGAACAGGGAATTCAGGAGGGGGCTGAGCATGCACTCTTGTGGGGCCCCTGTGTTGAGGATCAGCGAAGTGGAGATGTTGTTTCTTACCTTCAACACCTGGGGGCGGCCTTCAGGATGTCCAGGACCCAGTTGCACAGGACGGGGTCAAGACCCAGGGCCCCGAGCTTAATGGTGAGATTGGAGGGTACTATGGTGTTGAAGGCTGAGCCATAGTCAATGAACAGCATTCTTACATAGGTATTCCTCTTGTCCTCTGTAGCTCAATTGGTAGAGCATGGCGCTTGTAACGCCAGGGTAGTGGGTTCGATCCCTGGGACCACCCATACGTAAAAATGTATGCACACATGACTGTAAGTCGCTTTGGATGAAAGCGTCTGCTAAATGGCTTATTATTATTATTGTCCAGATGGGATAGGGCAGTGTGCAGTGCGATGCGATTTCATCGTCTGTGGATCTATTGGGGCGGTATGCAAATTGAAGTGGGTCTAGGGTGTCAGGTAAGGTAGAGGTGATATGATCCTTAACTAGCCTCTCAAAGCACTTCATGATGACAGAAGTGTGTGCTACGGGGCGATAGTCATTTTGTTCAGTTTGCTTTCTTGGGTACAGGAACAATGATGGACATCTTGAAGCAAGTGGGGACAGCAGACTGGGATAGGGAGAGATTGAATATGTCCGTAAACACTCCAGCCAGATGGTCTGCGCATGCTCTGAGTACGCTGCTAGGGACGTCGTCTACGCCAGCAGCCTTGCGAGGGTTAACACGCTTAAATGTCTTACTCATGTCGGCCACGGAGAACAAGAGCTCACAGTCCTTGGGAGCGGGCTGCGTCGGTGGCACTCTGTTATCCTCAAAGCGGGCGAAGGTGTTTATCTTGTCCGGGAGCAAGAAGTCGGTGTCCGCGACGTGGCTTGTTTTCACTTTGTAATCCGTGATATTCTGTGGACCCTGCCACATACGTCTCGTGTCTGAGCCGTTGAATTGCGACTCCACTTTGTCTCTGTACTGATGTTTTGCCTGTTTGATTGCCTTATTGAGGGAATAACTACACTGTTTGTATTCAACCATATTCCCAGTCACCTTGCCATGGTTAAATGCGGTGGTTCGCGCTTTCAGTTTTGCGCGAATACTGTCATCTATCCACGCTTTCTGTTTTGGGTAGGTTTTAATAGTCACAGTGGGAACAACATCCCCTATACACTTCCTGATGAACTCAGTCACCATGTCCGTGTATATGTCCATTTATTCTCAGAGGCTACCCAGAAGATATCCCAGTCCGCGTGATCAAAACAATCTTGAAGCATGGATTCTGATTTGTCAGTTGTCGGACCAGCATTGAATAGACCTTAGCACGGGTACTTCCTGTTTGAGTTTCTGCCTATGGGAAGGGAGGAGCAAAATGGAGTGGTGATCTGATTTGACGAATTGAGGACGGGGGAGGGCCTTGTAGGCACCCCGGAACGGGGAATAACAGTGGTTCAGTGTTTTAGCAGCGCGAGTACTACAGTCAATGTGTTGATAGGATTTTCGGTGGCGTTTTCCTCAAATTTGCTTTGTTAAAATCCCCAGCTACAATAAATGCGGCCTCAGGATATGTGGTTTCCAGTTTGCACAAAGTTCAGTGTAGTTCCTTGAGGGCCGTCGTGGTATCGGCTTGAGGGGGAATATATATGGCTGTGACTATAACCGAAGATAATTATCTTGGGAGGTAATACGGTCTGCATTTGATTGTGAGGTATTCCAGGTCGGGTGAACAAAAGGACTTGAGTTTCTGTACGTTATCACAATCACAGCATGAGTAGTTAATCATGAAACATACACCACCGCCTTTCTTCTTCCCGGAGAGTTCTTTATTCCTGTCTGCGCAATGTATTGAGCACCCAGCTGGCTGTATGGATGGGGACAGTATATCCGGAGAGAGTCATGATTCCGTGAAACAGGGTATGTTACAGTCCCTGATGTCTCTCTGGAAGGAGATCCTCGCCCTGAGCTCGTCTACTTTATTGTCCGGAGACTGGACATTAGCGAATAATATACTCGAAGTCCACTCCGAATACCTCTTCTCCGCTGGCGGCGATTTGGAGATGCCTCTTTGATAAGTTCAATTGCCCTGGGGTGTACAAATAAAGGATCCAATTTGGGAAAGTCATATTCCTGGTCATAATGCTGGTGAGTTACCGCCGCTCTGATATCCAAATGTTATTTCCGGGTGTATGAAATAACACAAAAAACATTCTGGGCTAATAATGTAAGAAATAACACACAAAAAAACAACATACAGCAAAGTTCCTTAAGAGCTAGAAACGGAGCTGCGATGTCTGTCGGCGCCATCTTGCCATCTTGCTTGATAATTGATGTGATATCAACAGAGAGGTATATTTTCTTGGTGATTTCAATCTTGACTGGCTTTCATCAAGCTGCCCACTCAAGAAAAAGCTTCAAACTGTAACCAGTGCCTGCTACCTGGTTCAGGTTATCAGTCAACCTACCAGGGTAGTTACAAACAGCAAAGGAATGAAAACATCAACATGTATTGATCACATCTTTACTAATGCTGTAGAAATTTGCTTTAAAGCAGTATCCAGATCGATCAGATGTATTGATCACAATATAGTAGCTATATATAGGAAAACCAAAGTTCCAATTGCTGGGCCTAATATAGTGTATAAGAGGTCATACAATAAGTTTTGTAGTGATTCTTATGTTGATAATGTAAAGAATATTTGCTTGTCTGTGTTGGGCAAAAATAGTAAAACCCCATTTACTGGCTCAAATAGCCAACCAATCAGCCTGTTACCAAACCTTAGTCAACTTTTGGAAAAAATTGTGTTTGACCAGATACAATGCTATTTTACAGTAAACAAATTGACAACAGACTTTCAGCACGCTTATAGTGAAGGACATTCAACAAGCACAGCACTTCCACAAATAACTGATTATTGGCTGAGAGAAATTGATAATAGAAGACTTCAGTGATTGTTTTGAAATTATCGATCATAGTCTGCTGCTGGAAAAACTTGTTTTATGGCTTTACACCCCCTGCTATATTGTGGATAAAGAGTTACCTGTCTAATAGAACACAGAAGATGTTCTTTAATGGAAGCCTCTCCAACATAATCCAGGTAGAATCCGGAATTCCCATTACTTTTTACAATCTTTACTAACGACATGCCACTGGCTTTGAGTAAAGCCATTGTGTCTATGTATGCGGATGACTCAACACTATACACATCAGCTACTACAGCGACTGAAATGACTGCAACACATAACAAAGAGCTGCAGTTTTTTTCAGATTGTTTGGCAAGGAATAAGTTAGTCCAAAATATTTCAAAAAATAAAAGCATTGTATTTGGGACAAATCATTCACTAAACCCTAAACCTCAACTAAATATTGTGATGAATAATGTTGAAATTGGGCAAGTTGAGGTGACTAAACTGCTTGGAGTAACCCTGGAATGTAAACTGTCATGGTCAAAACGTGTTTATACAACAGTATCTAAGAGGGGGAGAAGTCTGTCCATAATAAAGCGCTGCTCTGCCTTCTTAACAACACTATCAACAAGGCAGGTCCTACAGGCCCTAGTTTTGTCGCAGCTGGACTACTGTTCAGTCATGTGGTCAGGTGCCACAAAGAGGGAATTAGGACAATTACAATTGGCTCAGAACAGGGCAGCATGACTGGCCCTTAAATGTACATGGAGAGCTAACATTAATAATATGCATGTCAATCTCACATGGCTCAAAGCGGAGGAGAGATTGACAATAATATAATCTGCCATTTAGCAGATGCTTTTATCCAAAGCGACTTACAGTCATGCGTGCATACATTTTTACGTATGGGTGGTCCCGGGGATTGAACCCACTACCCTGGCGTTACAAGCATCATGCTCTACCAATTGAGCTACAGAGGACCACAAGCTGTTTAAACTACTAGCACACAGTTTGGACACCCATGCATACCCCACAAGACATGCCACCAGAGGTCTCTTCACAATCCCCAAGTCCAGAACAGACTATGGTAGGCGAACAATACTACATAGAGCAATGACTACATGGAATTATATTCCACATCAGCTAACTGATGCAAGTAGTAGAATCACATTTTCAAACACATAAAAATACACCTTATGGACCAAAGGGTACTGTGAGAAACACACAAACGCTACCACATGCACACTACACACACGTACATTGTAATATTGTTGTGTGGTGGTATTCTACATTTTGTATTGCAGATATGTAGTGGTGTAATAATGTTATATGATGTACTGTTTATCTTTTGTTTTATGTGTGATGTACGGGCCTTAATGTGTTTGGACCCCAGGAAGACTAGCTGCTGCCTTGGCAACAGCTAATGGGGATCTGTATTAAATATAAATACATACAGTTAACATATATGAACCCTGGTGGCAATAAAACATTTTAAGGAATCACTTATCTGAGTTGAGAAGTGACAAATGCTACGATGCTGCTACTCCAAGAGGGTCGTTCCATGAAATAATCCCTTTTGGGTAGTGTAACTTGGTGATTTATTTTATTTATTTCACCTAATTTTAACACTATGTCATAAAGAGCACATGTTCAAATTAACTTTAAAAACATTTTCCCACCTCTAGAGGTTAAATACCAAAAAAATACTATGGTAAGTGCCTTTTAAGTGTCAAATAACGTAACAGGGTTGACCGTAAAAGGGTTGACCATAACAGGGTTGACGATTTCATCTTAAATCAGCCATAAATCCCCTTGTGACAGAAGGAATGAAAGCTTGTTGTGTGCAACAGGGAGGGGCAATTGAATGCAAACTTCACAACAACAACAATAAATTGTTACAAAAAAAATATCCTGTCTATGGGTAACAGGGTTGACATGTTATACTGGACCCACTCTGTTCTTCACCACAAAACTGGCCAGAAAGAGTGGAACCAGCTCACCTGCTTTTACACTGTGATTTGACTATTAGATGTTTAATTATTTAAAAAGGAATAGTTTCACCATATTAAAGCAAGAGTTCATTTCAGTTAACAGTGTTGATCTTAAAATGAAGGACAGGTTTTATTTAAACCTGAAAATGAATCATTAATCACATGAATAAAGAAACATCTTCAGAAATGACTTTGTCAAAGTAATAGAATAACTAGGGCTTTACAATGATGGTAAACATTTGGAAACATTTTAACATTAAGTGGGTTAACATCTTCCTAGAAGTCACAGAGGGTGACAGAGGCACATGTCAAAATGCTGCATTTTAGCACTTTAGCAAGTCTTTATTCATATAAAAAATCTGATTTACTGAATTCTCCATGTGGTCTATATTAAAGAAAAGGTCATGCCCCGGGCCCTCACCAGTGGAGGTTTTACTGGTGGGGGCCTCAGTCACAGTCGCCACTGTTGTAGGCTCAACACACAGGATACTGCCAGTGGCATTCACCCACTCTGATATCTTTGTCCCGTTGGATGAGGTGCAGCTAACATATATGAGCCCTGTAGGCAATCCAAATTAACAGTAATCACATGCGTATCTGAATTACATGTAAATACTGGCAAATGGATAATGCTGTTTCTAAACAGGTCAATTTTCATTGTTAATTAAACAGTAGATTACCTGGACAGTGTGAGATTATCTTGCTGACAGCAACACTGCTGATGTTGTTTCTGATGGTACAGGTGAGATCTCCAGACAGGCCTTTCTTCAGAGTGATGGTGTTTGTCTCGTTATCAGAAGAGGCCTCAGTGTCTCTCAGTGTCTGTCCATCCAGAGTCCAGCTGTACTGGGGACCGTCCCCCTCAGAGGAGCAGGACACCCTCATCTCTCCATGGGACAGACACTCAGAGGACAGCTGAGGAGAGGACACTGGAGCTGTGGGGGAAGAAGGATATGTAACTGTAGTAAGTGGGCAAAACACATTAGAACACAACACCAGCCATTCTTCTTGAAAGCCATAGAAGATACTGTAGTCAACAGGAGGAGCAGATTTATGATACACAATGACGGCATTTCAAATAACCAACAGATGATTTAATGTTGATGGATGTGGTTATGACTATGTACCAACTACAGTAGCCTATGAAACAAAAATGACTCCATGGTTACACATAAAATGCATTTCTCATTATTTTGATTATTAGGTAGTCACATATTTTTTGTTTAGCCAAAGAGAAATATGTAGAGCTTGTCAAAGTTATCATTTGTAATAATTATTTGACAACATTAACTTTATAAAGAGTTAGTTAATTACCTTCGATGAACAGTTGTAGTCCACTGAGGCTGATTGCTTCCCCTTTCAAATCAAATGTATCTAGCAGGTATTTACCAGAATCATTCCTTGTTGTGTTATTTAACCTAAATGTCCCATTGTTTGTAAAGAAGTGTCTTCTGTCTTTAATGGGGCTGTTTTTTATTACCAGTTTGTTATTCCTCATTCTGAATATCTCTTCTTTAGTAACAATTGTGCCTTTCCAAAATATGAGTTGATCATTTCCCGTGGCATTAGTGATCAGCTGGAGATAGACAGTTCCTCCCAGAGCTCCATAACACTGAGATCCGTCCTGTCTAGCATCACAGGAAGTCTCCAAGCCTGAAGATCAAGAAGAAAAATAGACACGGTAGTGACTATCACTGTTCTAACCCATATCTACATGTATTATTTTTCAGATGAGGATACAAGCGACTAATAGTATAACCAAACCAACAGCATCAACGTAATAGAGAACAGAAGTCAGTGATCATTATAATGGGACAGTGAGTAAAGAGACAGTCTCTAAGTGTTCTGAATATTGTCTATCATCATCCGTCATTTCTGCTACATGATATACAAGACTCCTTATATTATATTCTGCATAAAAGAAGAGGGAAACCAACACATATAAAGTTGTTTCTTACCATGAGACACTCCTGCTGAGATCACCAACAGTCCTAAAACAGCCTCCATGTCTCTTTAGGGTCTCAGTTTATCAAATGAACCTTCAGTACTTCAACAAAGTCCTCTATTTTCTATTCAGAGCTGAATTTCCATAACCTGGCAATGTTTTACAGCAAAAACAAAACCAATGCAAGAATAGTTTGAGAGACAGCTGTTCCTGCCACTCAGAATAGTTTTTCCAGTTTGTGACAAGCAAAAGAAGAAGTGTAATTGTAACCCTATTCATAGGTTCTGACTCACAGGAGAAAATCACACCCAGGGCTTGACTAACAACACCAGTACTAACTCCCCTCAGACCCTAAAGAGGAAGAGCCACGTCAAAGTTTCACTTCTTCATTATATAAAAAGCCAGGCTCGCTACATGTCTCCTGTGTGATGGATTTAGACAAGAAATCAAATACAGTATGTGATAAGTGAGGCTACTTTTGAGAGATGTTGGCGCCTGATTCGTTGTGTCAGGGCAGAGGTCAGCTCTCACACACTGCTGTCCAACACTGACATGAAGACACTGCCTTCTTCACAATTAGTATGTGCTTTCACTCCATTTTAGATTGTGATAATTTGAAAAAGAAATTAAGAACTGAGAGAGATAGAAAGACAGGAATTTGAGAGGAGGAGAGGTGAGAGAAATAAGAAGTGAAACAGAGAGGACCAGTAGATCAAAGTACAATGTTTCCCTAATAGTGGTTTGTGACTCTCTGGTGTCTTCGACCGGCTGCAACTGATTCCTTTTGGGTTGAAGCTGTTGGCTGGACACAATAACATGTTGTAGATGGAAATGGTTAGTATGGCTGTATGTTGAGACTTAAAAGGTTAAAAAGCATGTTCAATCTATAACAGAAGGACTCACTATAGAAAGTGTATACAGTTTAGTTGTTCATATACATTTCATGTACTTCACCGTAGGGATGGTATTGGCCAGGTGATGAGCGGTGCCTGGTTTTCTCCAGACGTAACACTTGGCATTCAGGCCAATGAGTTCAAGTTCTGTTTCATCAGACCAGAGAATCTTGTTTCTCATGGTCTGAGAGTCCTTTAGGTGCCTTTTGGCAAACTCCAATCTGTCTGTCATGTGCCTTTTACTGAGGAGTGGCTTCCATCTGGCCACTCTACCATAAAGGCCTGATTGGTGGAATGCTGCAGAGATGGTTTTCCTTCTGGAAGGTTCTCCCATCTCCACAGAGGAACTCTGAAGCTCTGTCAGAGTGACCATCGGGTTCTTGGTCACCTCCCTGACCAAGGCCCTTCTCCCCCAATTGCTCAGTTTGGCCAGGCGGCCAACTCTAGGAAGAGTCTTGGTGGTTCCAAACTTCTTCCATTTAAGAATGATGGAGGTCACTGTGTTCTTGGGGACCTTCAATGCTGCAGACATTTTTTGGTACCCTTCCCCAGATCTGTGCCTTGACACAATCCTTTCTCGGAGCTCTACGGCCAATTATTTTGACGTAATGGCTTGGTTTTTGCTCTGACATGCACTGTCAACTGTGGGACCTTATATAGACAGGTGTGTGCCTTTACAAATCATATCCAATCAATTGAATTTACCACAGGTGGGCTCCAATCAAGTTGTAGAAACATCTCAAGGATGATCAATGGAAACAGGATGCACCTGAGCTCAATTTCGAGTCTCGTAGCAAAGGTTCTGAATACTTATGTAAATAAGCTATTTCTGTTTTTCAAAAATGTCTATGATAGATTAATTATTAATGACTAATTATTACACCCTGAAACTGTGTATAATGTGTTAGAAATGTGTGAGTGTAGGACCAGTAAAGGCTATGGCATTGAGCCACTATTTAGCATTGTGAGTAAGAGTTAGGCCAGACAACAAAGACAACTGAGAAACTAAGATAAAGAGGCCTCCCAATTTAGGGAGGGGAGAAACTGTTATGAAAACATGGTGCAGAATATTGTGAGAATGGCAATAACTGAGTAATGCAGGGAGTAGGATATGTGTGTGTGTGTGTGTGTGTATGTGTGTATGCATGTGTGTATATGTGTGTGTGTGTGAACTGAAGGTCAGTAGAGCAGTTTTAGAGTGGAAAACTACAGCCTGCCTACAGAGGGAAGGGATTTCTTTTTGTATGACGTATGAGTATAAAAGATGGACTCTGAAATTGTGATGGCAGAATTCTCAATGAATAAATATCTCTGACCATGCAGACCGGGACTCTGGCCGTTACTTAAATCCCAAAAGACTTACAACCTTTTGGGAGACGCACAGAGACACTTTAATAGTTTGTTAAATAATTCACTTAACAGCTTGGTCCTTCTGAGCCGGACTCCAATACCCTGTTTCTGTCATTCCAGGTAACTCTGAAAACCGTCGACGGGCGAATGATACATTCGTAAATAGAAAGTCCTGCCCTTTGACATTAAGGGTTAAAACAGGCCAGAGGACACCTGATTAATGACAGAGACGGTGACGGAATCCAAACCTACATTGAATCTCGGCTGCAAGGATAAGGTCAGTAGTCTTTATTCATTAACTTGGTGAAATTGATTTGAGGACTTGCTAAAATATTGAAAAGTAGCAAATTGATCAATGCGTAGCCATTTTAAGTGAAATGTGGGGTTGACTGTCAGGAATTATCAAGATTACATTGTGAGGATAGACTCCTCCGTAAAGTATGAGATAATTCTGGGGGACTAGTCAACCTGGAGGTGGGTCCGTAATGATTCACGGTAATAGGCCATTACCAAAAGAAACTACCCAGTGTTGAAATAGAAGGAACTATTAAAAGTACACCTATGGGATGTAACCTGTAAGAGATTATTGAACAGTCAACAAATAATCCGGGTTAAACAAATACAAAAAGTACACCAGAAGGAATTAAAGTAGCATGTGTGAGAAATATAATATTAGTAAAGTCAAAAGTCACAAACAACTGTAGATTTTGCTGTAACTCTATCCGTTCTGGAGCCTTATGAACTCCAGGTTACCGATACAACACCAATAATCATGTAAGGTTGTATACGTGTGAGACCTAATGTTTGCTCAAAAGTCACATGAATAATTCCAGGTGGTTGTATAGAGGAGGGAGAACCCATTCCTGTTGTATGAGACTGTCAGGAATTATCAAGATTACATTGTGGGGATCAATCCCTCTGTAAAAGTATGAGATAATTCTGGGGGACTAGTCAAGATTACATATACAGGAAGGGGTGATTCAAGGTGTTGTTGTGTGAAGCTATTTTGAATTACTTGTTAAATTGACTTGTTATATAGAAGAGGTGGCTAAGGGATTTTTAACAGTACCAACCATGGGGGGGCAAATCCTCACAAGAGGTCCCAGAATTTACTGGGGACGAGAAATGCTTGATGTAATTAAAATGGAATCCAGGGATAGAAGAAATCTCCATTATGTAACCAGGTGGAGGGAGAGGTATGGTTTTGAGGGACGTCTAGACGCAGATAAACTCGAATCCATGCTTAAACAGATACATAAGGTGTGTAAAGGAGAAATAAGCAGTGAGAGAGAGAGAGAGTAGGAGGGGGCCAGTACCCACTGATAGCCTTACCTAATCTATTGGCGGGGAATGAAAGGGGCCCCAGCAACCTTAGATGTATACAGTAATAATAATAATATGCCATTTAGCAGACAGGCCATGAACACAGAGGACGTGGCCAGAGCGGTAGAAGGAATGACCCACCCCAAAACAGGAATAGTAAGGTTTGGGCTGCCGTTAGAGGGCAGTGGGTTTCAGGGGATGCCCAGAGGACACTTTTGCCATGGGCCGATCACGGAGAGTATGTTGGGAAAATAACTGAATTGTGTAATAGCCTCAGAGAGACATGCAATCCATCATGAGCAGAATAACAGAAAGGACATTGCCATATGTATGTCACCATGTACATCCTGGGACTATGTAGTTGCTTATACCAAGCGGGGGGGGGGACATGTCAATCTCCATACACAGTTTAGGGACAGGTGTAGTATTGTGAAAGTAGGGAATTATCAGAAATGGCAGTGCGACCCATATAAGGGTAGGTACTGTCTGAAAGTCTGAATTATGCTAAAACAGATTACAGACCTGACAAGTGAGATATCTTCTTCAACTGGGGCACCCTATAGAGTAAACCTCTCTGAGGGAGGTAGTGAGACAGTGCAAACTATAGACCTGAAGGAAGTAGTACAGATGGAGACGGAGTAAATAGATTTTAACCTGTGGTTGGAATGGATTCAGTATACGGTCTAAAGAGGACTGTTATGCCTGTAGGACAGCCAAACCAAGGTTGACAACTACTCCGTTCCCCTTGACAGGCTTTAACTCTCTGTCAGGTTTATCCTCCATGCAAGCCACCTGGGAATGTGGTGAAAGAGTCTTGTAGTAACTTGCACTATCTGTATCCCCCCATAACAAAGTCATCCCGACCTGGGTTGCCTCAGTTTGAAGTCACAGGGGATTCTTATTGTTTTTCTAGGACTAATAAGATAGGATACAGGGTAGGGCATCTTAGCTCCTGCTCCCACACAGAGAATGTCACAACTAAAAGAGACCATGACTAATCTCTCCTCTTTGTTGCAGCCAGAGGATTTTAGGAACCAAAACCAGGCCCGTGCTGACATCTGATGGTTGTGTGGTGATAACTGATTGTGAACTCACCTACATACGCAAACAATCAAACATGTCAGAGACTGGTGAGTTGTCACGTAGAAAGTAGGACCTCCTCCCGGGATCCTTTGATGAAAGGATATATATTGATGGGATCCACAATCAGATCGCAGCTGGGTTTGAATCAAGTATTTTCTGGTGGTCAACAATTAATAAAAACGTAGATTGGATGAATTATGTTTACTATAACCAGCAAAGATTTATAAACCACACTCGTGATGCAATAAAGGGATTAGCTGAGCAGACAGCGGCAACTAGCTTAATGACATGGCAGAATAGAATAGCTTTAGATATGCTTTTGGCTGAGCGGGACGGGGTTTGTGTTCTGTTTGGATCTATGTGCTGTACTTTCATCCCCAAACAATACAGCACCGGACGGGTCCGTGACCAAAGCGCTTCAGGGACTCAGCACGCTGGCGAACGAACTGGCTGAGAACTCTGGTATTGATAGCTCCCTAAACGGTTAGTTTGATAACATATTTGGTAAATGGAAAACTATTGTTGTAACTATTCTGGGTGAAGTTATAGCTTCTATGGGTATACTTGTTCTTTGTGGATGTTGTCTTATTCCCTGTGTCTGAGGGTTGGTGAGCAAGGCAGTTTCCCAACAGATGGTGAGATACGGCCCAATCCCGGACTCCGACTGAAGGATATGACCTACCAGGTTTGGTGGAGGACGACGACGATCCAGATAATTTGAGACTGGATGTTTTCCTAGAACTATAAATCTCTAGTTTAAAAGTTATTGTAATGATCTTTTGTGTATTAAAGTCTCATTTTAAGTATGATGTACTAGTTACCATTGCTAAAAAGTAACGTTACGCTTTTAATCATGGGGTAACACTGATGAACCTGTAATGTTTTTATATGCAAACAAACTTATATACTTCAATGAGTGTGATTCATTTCTATAACAACATATATTTTGTATGTGTGTAATATTTAGTCAAAGGGTGGAATTGATAGATTAATTATTAATGACTAATTATTACACCCTGAAACTGTGTATAATGTGTTAGAAATGTGTGCGTGTAGGACCAGTAAAGGCTATGGCATTGAGCCACTATTTAGCAATGTGAGTAAGAGTTAGGCCAGACAACAAAGACAACTGAGAAACTAAGATAAAGAGGCCTCCCAATTTAGGGAGGGGAGAAACTGTTATGAAAACATGGTGCAGAATATTGTGAGAACGGCAATAACTGAGTAATGCAGGGAGTAGGATATGTGTGTGTGTGTGTGTGTGTGTGTATGTGTGTATGCATGTTTGTATATGTGTGTGTGTGTGAACTGAAGGTCAGTAGAGCAGTTTTAGAGTGGAAAACTACAGCCCGCCTACAGAGGGAAGGGATTTCTTTTTGTATGACGTATGAGTATAAAAGATGGACTCTGAAATTGTGATGGCAGAATTCTCAATGAATAAATATCTCTGACCATGCAGACCGGGACTCTGGCCGTTACTTAAATCCCAAAAGACTTACAACCTTTTGGGAGACGCACAGAGACACTAAAATAGTTTGTTAAATAATTCACTTAACAGTCTAAAAACCTGTTCTCGCTTTGTCATTATGGGGTATTGTGTGTAGATTGAGGAGAAAAAATATATATTTTATCCATTTTAGAATAAGGCTGTAACGTAACTTCTGAATACTTTCCGAATGCACTGTATATGAAATGTATTAATTGCACTGTTAGAATGTTGCAATCAAAATGACTGCTCATTAACTTGAAGGGGGGTCCCTCGAGGCCCAGTCTATAAAGTAATTTTTTAAAATTGTGCAAGCAAGTGCGCACATAGGAGGTTACCATTAGACAGTCCTGCTGACTTCATCAGAACACCACAATCAGTGGATTCACTATTGAAGTTCCAAACTTGGATCACAAACTAAATCAACCTGCCACATCGTGTGACTAGGATGATTGAGCAAAACACGCAATAGTTTGTGTCACTTCAGGGAGGGGAAAGGAAGTTTTTTGAACACAGTCTTGATCTCACTTCTTCATTTCACAGACCAATGCATGAAAATGTTGTATACAATAAGGCATTAAATAAGATACAACACAGAAGTAGGATAAACCACACTCACCAGTGAACAAGAGATCTTGAGAATAGATTTACATGAGGGCTGTAAGAGGAAATGTGATTTTGTCACACTAAATGTAGTCAGCGAGAAATTGATGCCTCAAAATGAGAGAGACAGAAAGAAAGAGTGAGAGAGACGCTAAGTTCCCAAAAAGCTACTTTCCGCATTTCATTGTTTTGAAGAAAGATTCAGCTGAGAAAGAGCAGGACGTACCAAATCACCCCACTACAAGATTAAATCTACACTACATGATCAAAAGTATGTGGACACCTGCTCGTCCAACATCTCATTCCAAAATCATGGGCATTAATATGGAGTTGGTCCCCCCTTAGCTGCTTTAACAGCCTCCACTCTTCTTGGAAGGCTTTCCACTAGATGTTGGAACATTGCTGCGGGGACTTGCTTCCATTCAGCCACAAGAGCATTAGTGAGGTTGGGCACTGGTGTTTGGTGATTAGGCCTGACTCACAGTCAGCGTTCCAATTCATCCCAAAGGTGTTCGATGGGGTTGAGGTCAGGGCTCTATGCAGGCCAGTCAAGTTCTTCCACACCAATCTCGACAAACCATTTCTGTATGTATCTCGCTTTGTCATGCTGAAACAGGAAAGGGTCTTTCCCAAACTGTTGCCATAAAGTTGGAAGCACAGAATTGTCTAGAATGTCATTGTATGCTGTAGCGTTAAGATTTACCTTCAATGGAATTAAGGGGCCTAGCCCGAACAATTAAAAACAGCCCCAGACCATTATTCCTCTTCCACCAAACTTTACAGTTTGACCTATGAATTGGGGCAGGAAGCGTTCTCCTGGCATCCGCCAAACCCAAATTCATCAGTTGGACTGCCAGATGGTGAAGCGTGATTCATCACTCCAGAGAACGCGTTTGGAAACCCATTTCATGAAGTTCCTGACGAACAGTTCTTGTGCTGATGTTGCTTCCAGAGGCAGATTGGAACTCGGTAGTGAATGTTGCAACCCGAGGACAGACAATTTTTACGCGCTTCAGCACTCAGCGGTCCCTTTCTGAGCTTGTTCTGCGAGCTTGTGTGGCCTACCTCTTCGCAGCTGAGCCATTGTTGCTCCTAAATTTGACAAACTGACTTGTTGGAAAGGTGGCGTCCTATGACGGTGCCACGTTGAAAGTCACTGAGCTCTTCAATTGGGCCATTCTACTGCCAATGTTTGTCTATGGAGATTGCATGGCAGTGTGCTCGATTTTATACACCTGTCAGCAACGGGTGTGGCTGAAATAGCCGAATCCACTAATTTGAAGGGGTGTCCACATACATTTGTATACATGGTGTACAGTTGAAGTCGGAAGTTTACATACACCTTAGCCAAATATATTTAAACTCAGTTTTTCACAATTCCTGACATTTAATCCTAGTAAAAATGCCCTGTCTTAGGTCAGTTAGGATCACCACTTTATTTTAAGAATGTGAAATATGAGAATAATAGTAGAGAGAATTATTTATTTCAGCTTTTATTTCTTTCATCACATTCCCAGTGGGTCAAAAGTTTACATACACTCAATTAGCTTTTGGTAGCATTGCCTGTAAATTATTTAACTTGGGTCAAACATTTCGGGTAGCCTACCACAAGCTTCCCACAATAAGTTGAGTGAATTTTGGCCCATTCCTCCCGACAGAGCTGGTGTAACTGAATAAGGTTTGTAGGCCTCCTTGCTCGCACACGCTTAATCAGTTCTGCCCACAAATTTTGAGGTCAAGGCTTTGTGATGGTCACTCCAAGACCTTGACTTTGTTGTCCTTAAGCCATTTTGCCACAACTTTGGAAGTATGCTTGGGGTCATTGTCCATTTGGAAGACCCATTTGCGACCAAGCTTTAACTTCCTGACTGATGTCTTGAGATGTTGTTTCAATATATCCACATAATTTTCCTTCCTCATGATGTCATCTATTTTGTGAAGTGCACCAGTCCCTCCTGCCGCAAAGCACCCCCACAGCATGATGCTGCCACCCCCGTGTTTTACGGTTGGGATGGTGTTCTTCGGCTAGCAAGCGTCCCCCTTTTTCCTCCAAACATAACGATGGTCATTATGGCCGAACAGTTCTATTTTTGTTTCATCAGACCAGAGGACATTTCTCCAAAATGTACGATCTTTGTCCCTATGTGCAGTTGCAAACCGTAGTCTGGCTTTTTTATGGCAGTTTTGGAGCAGTGGCTTCTTCCTTGCTGAGCGGCCTTTCAGGTTATGTCGATATAGGACTGGTTTTACTGTGGATATAGATACTTTTGTACCTGTTTCCTCCAGCATCTTCACAAGGTCCTTTGCTGTTGTTCTGGGATTGATTTGCACTTTTCGCACCAAAGTATGTTCATCTCTAGGAGACAGGTACAAAAGTATCCTGACCAGCGGTGTGTACCTGAGCGGTATGATGGCTGCGTGGTCCCATGGTGTTTATACTTGCATACTATTGTTTGTACAGATGAACGTGGTAGCTTCAGGCGTTTGGAAATTGCTCCCAAGGATGAACCAGAGGTCTACAAAAAAAATTCTGAGGTCTTGGCTGATTTCTTTTGATTTTCCCATGATGTCAAGCAAAGAGGCACTGAGTTTGAAGTTAGCCCTTGAAATACATCCACAGGTACACCTACAATTGACTCAAATGATGTCAATTAGCCTATCAGAAGCTTCTAAAGCCATGACATCATTTTCTGTAAATTTCCAAGCTGTTTAAAAGCATGGTCAACTTATGACCCACTGGAATTGTGATACAGTGAATTATAAGTGAAATAATCTGTCTGTAAACAATTGTTGGAAAAATTACTTGTGTCATGCACAAAGTAGATGTCCTAACCGACTTGCCAAAACTATAGTTTGTTAACAAGAAATTTGTGGAGTGGTTGAAAAACGAGTTTTAATGACTCCAACCTAAGTGTATGTAAACTTCCGACTTCAACTGTATATCCACAGTAAAACAAGTCTTATATCAACATAACCTGAAAGGCCGCTCAGCAAGGAAGAAGCCACTGCTCCAAAACCACCAACCGTTTGCAACTGCACATGGGGACAAAGATCGTACTTTTTGGAGAAATGTCCTCTTGTCTGATGAAACAAAAATTTAACTGTTTGCCCATAATGACCATCGTTATGTTTGGAGGAAAAAGGGGGTTGCTTGCAAGGTGACGACCACCATCCCAACTGTGAAGCACGGGGGTGGCAGCATCATAATAATAAGCCATTTAGCAGACGCTTTTATCCAAAGCAACTTACAGTCATGCGTGCATCAATTTTTGTGTATGGGTGGTCCCGGGGATCGAACCCACTACCTTGGCTTTACAAGCGCCGTGCTCTACCAGCTGAGCTACAGAGGACCACATGCTGTGGGGGTGCTTTGCTGTAGGAGGGACTGGTGCACTTCACAAAATAGATGGCATCATGAGGAAGGAAAATTATGTGGATATATTGAAGCAACATCTCAAGACATCAGTCAGGAAGTTAAAGCTAGGTCACAAATGGGTCTTCCAAATGGACAATGACCCCAAGCATACTTCCAAAGTTGAGGCAAAAATGGCTTAAGGACAACAAAGTCAAGAAATTGGAGTTGCCATCACAAAGCTCTGACCTCAATCCTATAGAAAATGTGTAAGCAGAACTGAAAAAGCGTGTGCGAGCAAGGAGGAATGGGCTTTTCTGACACAACTTGTATCATTCTTTATAATCTAATTATCTGATTATGTGGCTAATAATGAGTGAACATGCTAATAGTATAAACGTATAACATTACAATACTCTAAATGTATGAAGAGAGAAATAATGTAGAAACGAGAAATGGACATTAACATGAGCATCTCTGGTATGGCATTAGTATGAATCTCTTTTGTCATAAATATGTCTTCCATACACCAAAAATGTATCTGCAATTATTAGGGGACACTAAACAATACTTCATGAATTACCCTAGTGATTTTTTTCCCATACGATCAATGCAATAGATGGACAACTGCATAGGAACCCAAACAAAGAATACAATTACCATGAAACACTCCTGCTAACATCACAAACAGTCCAAACAGCCTCATGTCTCTTCACAACACAACACTCATCTTAGCAAATGAACCTACTGTACTTCAAGAAAATCCTCTATTTTTTAGCAATCCTCTATTTTCTACCAGTGTAATTTTGACCTAACACTATTCATAGGTTCTGACTCAGAGGAAAGAGGAAGAGCGTCATCAAAGCTTCACTTCTTAATTTAAACAGCCAGGCTGGCTACATGTCTCCTCTGTGATGATATCAGATAAGAAGTGAGGCTACTTTTGAGTGTGAAGAAGAGATGTTGGCGCCTGAGAAAATAACACCTCATTCGTTGTGTCAGGGCAGTTGTCCGCTCTCTGTCACGGATTCTGCCGAGGCTGCTCCTCCTCCTTGCTCGGGCAGGCTTCGGCGCTCGTCGTCCCCGGAGTACTAGCTGCTGCCGATCGATGTTTCGGTGTTTGTCTTGTTTAGTCTTGAGTGTTTACACCTGTTCGCTATTATGTTTGTAGTCCCTATATTTACCCCTGTCTCTCGTTTGGTAAATTGTGTGTTATTGTTTTGTCTCCCGTAAGGTCGGCATTGCTGTGTCGTATGCGTGTATTTTCTTTCCTCCCTGTTAGGAGGTTTTGTTTTGTATGTTATTTTACTGGTTACTAAAGTACGTCTGCCAGTAGGTCTGTGTCCTGCTCTTGACTTTGCTCACCGCATACACGTCGCCGTTGACACTCTCAAACACTACCTTCTTGTCACACCCTGATCTGTTTCACCTGTCTTTGTGATTGTCTCCACCCCCCTCCAGGTGTCGCCCATCTTCCCCATTATCCCTAGTGTATTTATACCTGTGTTCTCTGTTTGTCTGTTGCCAATTCATTTTGTTTCGGCAAGCCTACCAGTGTTCCCCCCTTGCAACTGTCTTTCTCAAGTTCCTGTTTTCTTGTTTTTGGCCATTCTGCCTGCCCTGACCCTGACCCTGAGCCTGCCTGCCGTTCTGTACCTTTTGGACTCTGATCTGGTTTACTGACCTCTGCCTGCCCTTGACCTGTTGTTTGCCTGCCCCCTGTTTTATTAATTAACTTTTGTTTCTTCGACACTGTCTGCATCTGGGTCTTCTACTGAAACGTAATAGTACGAACTGGCCTTGACTGACCCAGCAGACTCGGACCAGCTCCGCAATGCCATCTCCTCCCAAGTAGCCACCATTGGAAGGCACAAGGAGTTGCTTCGTGGTCTCATGGAAGGGTTCCAGACCTTGGCCGAACGCCATGACTGAGAGTTTAAAACATTGCTGGAGCAATTCCGCGGGTTGTCTGTTAGGCCGCCTACCACGACGCTAACCTCCCAGCCCCTCAGTAACCCGGCTGTTAGCAGCGCAGCCTCCCCGGCCACCCCGGTTTCCCGAACCCCGGGGGGGGGCCCAGATAACCGGATGTTTGTTCCTGATGCTGTCCGCTCCTCTGTCCTGGAGAGGGCCCACTCCTCCAGGCTTGCCTGCCACCCAGGCTCCCGTTGGACCCTGGCCATTGTGCGACAACTCTTTTGGTGGCCTACCATGGTTCCTGACGTCTCTGCGTTCGTCGTCGCTTACACGATCTGTGCGCAGAACAAAACTCCTCGGCAAGTTCCGGCTGGTGTGCTCCAACCTCTGCCCGTTCCTCACCATCCCTGGTCTCCCATATCCCTGGACTTTGTCACGGGTCTTCCCCTGTCTGAGGGCAACACCTATATCCTGACGGTTGTGGACTGGTTTTCCAAAGCTGCCCACTTCATTCTTCTCCCCAAGCTACCCACCGCCAAAGAGATGGCCCAGCAAAGGGTGCAGCACATCTTCCGGATCCATGGACTGGTCTCCGACCGGGGTCCTCAGTTCTCGTCCCGGTTCTGGAAGGCCTTCTGCACACTCATTGGGTCATCGGCCAGCCTGTCCTCCAGTTTCCACCCTCAGTCCAACGGCCAGTCTAAGCGAGCCAACCAAGACCTGGAGACGACTCTGCGCTGCCTGGTCTCAGCGAACCCCACCACCTGGAGCCAGCAACTAGTGTGGGTCAAATACGCCCGAAACACCCTTCCCTGCTCTGCCATGGGTCTTTCGCCCTTTGAGTGTTCCCTGGGTTATCAGCCCCCGCTCTTCCCAGAGGTAGAGATCGGCATACCCTCAGCCCAGATGTTTGACCGCCGCTGTCGTCGTACCTGTAGGAGAGCCCGGTCGGCTCTTTTCAAGACCACCTCCAGGTATCGACGACAAGCGGACCACCACCGGACCCCGGCTCCCCGGTATTGTCTTGGACAGAAGGTATGGCTGTCCATCTGAGATCTGCCCCTCCGGGAGGAGTCCCCCAAACTTTCCAGCTGGTTTATCGGCCCTTTCCCCATCTCCAAGATCATTAGCCCCTCTGCTGTTCGTCTTCAGTTGCCCCGTACCCTCCGTATACATCCCACTTTTCATGTGTCTGGGATCAAACCCGTGTCTGGGATCAAACCCATAACTCACAGCCCTTTGTCTACTGTTTCAAGGATTCCAGTACCTGGTTGACTGGGAGGGTTATGGACCGGAGTAGAGGTGCTGGCTCCCCGCTAGGGACATCCTGGACCCAGGCCTCATCGCTGGGTTTCAACGCCGGCACCCCGTTCAACCAGGTAAGCGCCCAGGTAGGACGCCAGCTGGTGCCCCTAGAGGGGTGGGGTACTGTCACACCCTGTTTGTTTTGACCGTTCTGCCTGCCCTGAGCCTGCCTGCCGTTCTGTACCTTGTCACACCACCCTGGATTATTGACCTCTGCCTGCCCTGACCCTGAGACTGCCTGCCGTTCTGTACCTTTTGGATTCTGCTCTGGATTACTGACCTCTGCCTGGCCTTGACCTGTTTGCCTGCCCCCTGTATTTGTTAAACTTTTGTTATTTCGACACTGTCTGCATCTGGGTCTTCTCCTGAAATATGATACTTCTTCTTCACAATTAGTAGGCTCTTTCACTCCATTTTAGATTGTGATAATTTGAAAAATAAATGAACAAGTGAGATAGAAAGACAGGAATTTGAGAGGAGATGTGAGAAATAAGAAGTGAAACAGAGAGGACCAGCAGATCAAAGTCCAATGTTTCCCTAATAGTGGTGTGTGACTCTCTGGTGTCTTCGACCGGCTGCAACTGATTCATTTTGGGTTGCAGCTGTTGGCTAGATACAATAACATGACTTTATAATGGACTGAGTTTATATATCACTTTTTGGGGGCTCAAGCCTTGTTGAATTGGGTTTGTTATTGGATTCAAAATAAGATGTGCTTTAGAAAACAGTTTGAACCATTCTGCCATTGAGGATAGAGTGAAAATTATAACGTTCTCAACTGAACCTCTTTTATAATTTCACTTATGGACTTTGTGACCAATATGATCGTTTTACAAGCAAAATCATTAACAAACTTGTTTTGGAATGATTGTTTATCACTGATTTTAGTTATAAGATGGATATACAATTCTAATATATCTGTGAGATACTGCATAAATTATTTTGTTTACCATAAGACAGTCCCACTACCATCATTAGAAGGCCATACACAGCATGCATGTTGATAAAGTCTGTCACAACAAAGGCCTATAGATATGTCTTAGTATGTCCTGCAACCATTTACTCACAATGGGGATCCCCACTTTGAATGACAAAAATAATGGACTCAGAATATTACTCAAACTGTCACTAAAGCTGCTTTGTATTGTGTAGCGATGTCCTACTTTTATTTCATTGAGCGTCTGTAATGTGTCCATTTAGAAAGATACAATAGAGACAGGGTGTACTGAAAGATATTATATATAACATTAAACCTGGGTTGCCTACACGTCTCAAGATCACTTTAGCCCATCATTCTAGGAAATAGGAGACCTCAGAACTGGCGACTTGAGATGTGGTCTATGATGTTGTGATGTTTCACTGACTACACCTCAGCATTGGCTCTTCATGAAGGGAAGTGCTATAGTATGGGTGATAACATTTATTTCAGTGGGCTGATAGAAAAGTCAGAAAACCCTGCACATAGTCACTTAGTTTGTTGTGCTTTAAACAAACAGTAGTAGATAATGAGAAATGAGGTCCAGAATGAGGTCCAGTACACCTCTCTTTATCTCTCTCTCTCTTTATCTCTCTCTCTCTCAAATATTTGTTTTGGTTGGATTTTTTGAAATTATTATCTCTGTGTGAATTATTTCTATATAAATTTAGAATAGTCTACTTTATTGAAAATAGGTTGAAAACAAACAAGCAATTGCTTTTTAATTGCTTTTGATAATAATTGCTTTTTCAGATCACAAATGCAGCTGAAAGTACTATCGTTTTTCTGGTTGTATACATTCTATTTATCTGACACAGTATTTATGATAGTCATTATGGTATTTCCCTGTAGTGGCATACAGATAGCCTGGTGGTCCAGTCTGTTTGTGCTGTGTAGCCAACTCCTCTCTGTGTTTGTCCATTGCCATGCCAATTATCTCATTTAGAGTTAGAGTTAGAAACAGTTATTAAAGTGTCACTCCACAGTGATACAATCATTTACAATACAAAATGCAAAAAAACAAAAAAACAATCCTAGTCAAACGTATTATACTTTGGCGTCATCTATAATTCATGACACCATCTATACATTATTGAAATAATTTATTATACGTTACATCATGTGTTGCATGAACAAAACAAAAAAAAAGTAGCCTTCCCTGACACCAGGTAGCCTTGAGGTCATAGCGTTGGGCCAGTAACTGAAAGGTCGCTGGCCCAACAATGATAGCAGTACAATGATAGAATAGGTGGCTACAGAGCATATAAAGTATGGAACCAGGCTAGCATATAGAGGCATCATCCCTTCTTTAACAATAGCATCCAGGGGAACATATCTGACCTGCCACAACATTCTCTGTGGCCCTCATCGTTAAATCATTTCACAAACTAAAGTTCTATTAAAACACACCTTGATTTTCAATGGAATAAATTAATTCCCACATCAGGGCACCATTAGAACGCTCACAGTCAACACAGTGGTGTAAAGTACTTAAGTAAAAATACTTTAAAGTACTCCTTAAGTATTGTTTTGGGGTATCTGTACTTTACTTTAGTATTTATATTTTTGAAAACTTTTATTTTTACTTCACTACATTCCTAAAGAAAATAATATACTTTTTACTCCAGACATTTTCCCAAAAGTACTCATTACATTTTTAATGCTTAGCTGGACAGGAAAATGGTCCAATTCACACATTTATCAAGATAACATCCCTGGTCATCCGTACTGCCTCTGATCTGGCAGAGTAAACACACATGCTTCATTTGGAGAGTGCCCCTGGCTAAAAAATGAAATAAAATAAAATGGTGCCGTCTGGTTTGCTTAATATAAGGAACAGGAAATGATTTATACTTTTGATACTTCAGTATATTTAATCAATTACATTTACTTTGACACGTAAGTATATTTAACGCCAAATACTTGGACTTTTACTCAAGTAGTATTTTACTGGGTGACTTTCACTTTTACTTGAGTCATTTTCTATTAAGGTATCTTTACATTTACTCAACTATGACAATTGGGTACTTTTTTCACCACGGAGTGAACACATGACCTGTGTGGTGTAACAGTGTTTCTCAACCTTTCTTTCATAACACTGAGCTCAATCCAGTGTAGCATTACAGTAGGTCTCCATGCCTGAGGAAAGAGTGAAAAATATCCATCCTTCACAATTCTGACTTTTTCTGAGCAAAATAGAAAGCAATGCAAAAAATATCAAACTGAATCAGAACACAAATAAAGGATAATCTTACCATGAGACAGTCCTGTTAACATCACCAACGCTAGTCCAAAAACAGCCTCCATGTCTCCTTACTCTACAATGTATCAAATGAACCATGATGCAGATAAAGACTGTTCTTTCCTATTGATCCAACAATGCATGAGAAACTAAGAGTTGACCCAGTCTACAACAGTGGCCCCCATATGGGTTGTCCTATTTAAGTACAAACCTCAGTAAACATCCAGCTAATCTAAAAGAACTACTTAACAATGAAACAAATGTCATGTCTAACTTCTTCATTTAAAATGTGTCCTCAATACAGTTCTCAGGGAAATGTATTAATTCAGAGGTCAAGATGATGCCACATCCAATCCACAGTTCTACCTATCCTTGGCCTTGTAGATACCCAGCCAGAGGGACACAACTGTCTTTAGGCTGATTATGACTCCTGGCTGGCTTTTGTTATGGGGTCACCAGAGTTATTGGACACTGTAAGACCACTAGGGGAAACTCAACTCTTAATCATCATTATAAAGACTGTATTGTCAGTGTTTTTGGTATTTTATTGCAAAAGTTTAATCTCACAAAAGTTACTACAGTTACTGACAGTAGCATACATTCATTTGACATAACATTGAAAACATTAAAATAACAATAAGATACATTTTCAATGGTCCGTTTTTTCAGGGATCCTTGGGACGTCCCTACCCCATTGAAGTTGACATTTAAAACGGTTAAGGGTAAGGGTTATGGTTAGGGTTAGGGTTAGGGTAGGGGTTAAGGTTAGGGTTAGGGTTTAGGGGAGGGCCCAAGGATCGCAGATAGCACTGAACCATTTTCAATAATAAGCCGTATTATGTCATTAACATTATCTGACAGCTTGGTTTTGTCCTGTCAACATCTCTGAGGACATCCACTCCCTCCTCTAAATCTCTGGACCTTGACCTCTCATTCTGTGTCACCTGAGTACGCGCTCTCTAATTATTCACCATCATCTGTGGAGAGGGAGAGAGAGTTTAACTTATTAGGATCCCCCTTAGCTACTGCACATGCAGCAGCTACTCTCCCCGGGGTCCACATAAAACATGCAAACACAAA